>NC_142247.1:29299907-29605141 GCF_052056855.1 Sturnus vulgaris | reverse complement strand
CCAGCACTGCGGTGTAGTTCCACAGCAGTGGAGAGCAGCATGTCCTGGACACCCAGAGCAGGATGGTTCTCATCCTAAGTGTCAGGCTACCCAACCTCCCCTGCTGGGACCTACACATGGAGCTTCTCATTCCATAGTGTTGGGTACCAGCCGTAGCTTCCTGGAGGTGGTGGACAGAGGCTGGGATGTTGTAGGGGCTGCCATGGCAGATTTATCCCCAAGCTCAAAAGAGCCTTGCTGCAGTTAATGGCCTTCAGAAGCTGGAAAGCTGCTGTGCTACCTGGTGACCAAGGTCACCAGTACATCCCACACATGGCTTGTCACATGGCTGAGCACTGGCATGAGTGATATCTGAGCTGTGATTTGCTTTTCACATTGCTCTGAAGTGTTGAAAGAGGATCACAAGGTAATTACCTTACCTGAGCTCATGAAGTGGCCCCACTACATCATATATGCAACTTCCAGGAAGACTAGGGATAAATTAAATGCTCATGAGATGTGCAAATTGCTAAGCCATTATTTGCAGTCCTTCCCAAGATCACCTGCTGTCTAATAGCATTTACAATGACTTAGGTCAATTGTCAACATTGGGGGAAAAAAATAAATGCAATCATTGCTTCTTCTACTAATTGACAGCCTCAACTAAGTGGAATTAGAGCCATAAAGACTGGACTCTCATTCTGCTTGTCAGAGCAGAGATGCACTGGTAGGGATGGGGATCTGCCACAGGCTGCACTCTTCCCCAGGGGATGCAGCTGCTTCTTCAGTAGAAGAATATAAATACAGGAGGGTAGGAAGAAGGTGTGGGGGTCTGGCAAGCAGAAACCTGTTCCTGAGCCAGCCATGCTGGAAGAGCAAAAGGAAAAAGGCCCAGGGTCACTCTCAAGGGAAGAATTTTAAAAGATCCCACCTAAGTATGGCAGGGCTAATAGAAAACAGTAGGTGAGTAGGATAAGCAAAACACAAGGGGAGAGATAAGGATTCTTCATCATCAGGAGAAGGGGGAAAAGGAATATGGATAAACTCAGAACTGTGGCTTATTTCTGATGCAGCTTCTCCTCCCCCTCCTTTCCTCCTATGTGCTTTTCATGAGGATGCAGCACAGTAACCTGCCACAACCTCAAAATAAAGAGTACTGGGGGACAATTTGTCTGAAAAATACCCCTCTGCCAAAAAAAATCTCTTAAAGATGATGATCAAAGTGTTCAGGTATTAACAGATGAGAATGGTTTATGAATCTGGATTAGCTCAGAATCCATCTGATTATTTTTAAACCTCTAAGACTGAAATCTATAAACCTTCCTAAGAGAAATGCCATTTATTTTAAAATGAGCAGCAAAATCTTGATTAATTGAGTTGCAAAAGAAATGGATCTAAAAACAGGCATTGGAGGAATATGAATGCATTATGCATTTGGGTTTTGCTTTTGGAAGAATTCAAAATCGGATCTTGTTGCCAATGCTGATTCTAAATTATGATATTCTAAGCCTGAATTCAGGTGTTCATAGACCCAGGGAGGGATTGTTCCTGTGACATTATCTCAGGACCAGGACCATCATCATGCCTCTGGTGGGTCAGCTGAGAAGTTTTTCCCTACTAAAGTCCAAACAATAATGTCTCCAGTATCAAAACAGAGGTGCTGTGCTGGTTTCCCCGTGTGTGGCTTTGGGGTGCCCAGGGTGTGCCCCTGCTTAGAGGGATGCCATGGCCTGGGACAAATTCTGCTGTCTCAGTCAAGCCACATGGTGGTTTGGCCACACAAAGAGCAGCTGGAAGACAGGCAGGGAATGTCGCCTGTTTTTTTTTCTGACCTCAGTTCAGCATTTATAAAGAAAAAAAATTTAAAAGAAAAAAATCCAAAAAAAATTTTAAAAAAATCGAACTGCAAAACCTCCAACATGTCTGTCTGGAAACGGCCTTTCCAGAGGGAGGTTTGGTCGGCTCCTTTTATTTGCTTTCTCTGACTCACGGGAGCCACTTGCACCCACTCGATCTGCCTGCACTGTGTCACTGCTGGACAGAACCACTGGCAAGTGAAAGGGATCTTCTGGAGCTAGTAGTGCTCCTGATAAGGTCATGAGCAGCTGATTTCTCCTTTGCATTGCTTTTTTGGATGTTTTTAAGCTAAATACACATCTGAGTCCCATGTATGCAGATCAGTAAAGGGCATCTTCAAAACCAAATCAACACACTTCTACCACATCTTAAAATCTAGCTGTATCTTTATGTTCATGAATCACAGATCAACTTGTTCTATCTCCAGGTTTAAGCCTATGCTTCAGTCTCCTGCATCTCTGCTCAGAGGGTTCCCTTTTTCCTTCCTATGCCACTCCTTTCACACAGTTTTGCATTTATTGGGAGGGCCAAACTGCTTCCTAAGTATCCATTTTTGTATTTTTAGGGCCAGCTTGTAACTTCTCCCTAGTCAAGCCTCACAGTCATATTCTTTTCTCCTTCTTATAAAAAACAGTTTCCTATTTTGCCATGGCTTTTTTTAGCCATCCTCCAGGATGCCTAAAACTTCGTAGATACCAGAACTTTTTCTCTGCTTCCAACTGCTTTCCTTTCCTCCACTGAATATGCAGCTTTTCAAATGAATTTGTTCACTCTCAAACACTTCACATCTCTCTTGCATCCCCTCCACTGACTCCCTCTTACCCACCACTTTGGTTATAACTTTGCCATAACTTTGGCATCTCTTGTCATCAGCACATAACTTCATCTCCCACTTGCTCTTGCTGCACTGGCTGGAGGTCTGCTCCACAATATCTGGATAGTGTCATTAATCATTTCCTGCCAGTCTGCTACTCCTCCCTCCAGCCTCTGCCTGGGACACCCACTCCAGACTTCCTTGTCTGCTCCACTCTTCCTGTTAGCTCTCACCTGAACATTTTCTTCCCCAGACAGCTGATAGCAATGCACACTGACAGGTGGCCAGTACACAAATAAGTGCACGATGCTGCCGACTTGTTGCTGTCTTAATTTTTCAGTGTCCCCGATCCTGGTGTTCCTTTGTCTATAAAGCACATCGTGATTTGAGTGCTGCAAAATCATAGCTGCAATTAAGCATCCTATTCAGAGGCTGCATTGCTGATTCCTCGCTATTTTCTTTAGCCAGAGCTTCCATCCAGGATTTGGCTCATCTGCAAAGGGACTCTACAGCTGTCTTTCTTCATTTCTTCCCCTCACCCCCTGCAGGAGAAACCAAAGTGAATGCAGGTAACATTGGTTTGAGGTTTCATTTTTTAAGCTCTTCTCTATAGCAGCCCTGTGAAGTAGAGTAGTATTTTCCTCATTTTAGAGAATGGGAGCTGAGGCACAGCAGATGACTTGGCCACGGCCCCTCAGGGTAGCTCAGCTGAATTGCAACCAGTTTGAGTCCCTGCCCGCATGGGTGTTGAAAGAGCAAGAGACCAGGGTCAGCAGTATTTCTTACAGGAAACTGCCTAAAAGTGCTGCCCTATGAAAAGGAGCAGACAGGGAAAACAGCTAAAGGTCTTTCTGTGCGTGCTCAGTCAGCAAATACCTCGCTGCAAGACATGAGCCTGTGAACGCAGTTGTTCCTCTCTGCTCTCTTCAGAGGACTCTCTTACCTATTTACTCTCACATGGAAACATGTGAGTGGGAGGCCAGAAGCACTTGACTCATTTGCGGCAATTCTCCAGTTCAGCAGCTAGGTTTCTCCCTGAGGCGGTGTAATGTGACAGAAGGGAAGCTTCTGAAAGCATTTCTTCATCCTCCGGATCGCAGTCTGTCACTGCTGCTGCAGAAGTGACACACCTGCCTGCCACCGCCTGCAGCTCTGTGGTCGCTGGAGGGTGAACGGGAAAGGCAGGAGCCTCTTCCTCTCCACCCTGAAATCACCTTGTTTCGGGATTTTTTGTTCTGCCAGTATTTGGACATGACTAATGCACCCATTCCTGTGCTGGCTTGGCAGCCCTCGCGAATGGGATTTCAGACTCGGGACAAGTGGAGCACGGCTCGCTGTGCACGTAGCAGTCTCCCCACAAACTCCTGGATGCTGATCCAGAGAAGAAAGTCAAGAAGTTGCAATTTTCACCAAGTCTTTGTGAGTCTTGCTGTGGTGCCAGCCAGCACAGGGAATGAGTGTAGTGTTTAATAACAACCATGGCCCAGGCACCTATTTATTTACTCTTCTATTTCAGGACAGCAAAGCTCTGTCGCTTCAGACTAACCTGCAGCTGACACAGTGAGAAATGGAAAACACTCTCTTGTATCCTCCATCACATAAACAATTAGTTGTCTTTGCACAACTAATTTTTAAGCAGTTGCTGCTTTATATGGAGGGGAAAAAAACCCAAACGACAAATCAAATCAAAACAAAAAACAACCCAAAAATTGGTATGGTTGAATCGGAGACAGTTTGGTAAATCATGTTGTTATATTTTGAAGGATACCACTCCTCACAAAAAGACTTCTACTATATAGCTCTTGAACACTGTATCACAAAATGGTACTTATTTTAATATCTGCCCGTTTTTACTCCTATTTTGCATGTAGATGGTAACTGTTCTTCAGCAAAATAAGATATATTGAGGGGGAAAGCATCAGGATTTTATTCCTAAAGAGCTGAGCACTCAAAGGTTTATTAAGAGCTTGTAGCAGTTTATGCCACACGAGAAAAACTACTGGGAAATTTATCAAAGAATGTATCATGAGGTGGGCTATTTAGGGACTGAAATTACATAGGAAGGACTGGCAATAGAGATATGTGCCCAGGACAAGTGCAGTCACAATTAATGCTAAATATAAGGTGTCATATCTTTATCTAATGCACAGCCTGCATTGCCTTGCAAAGAAAAGTTAAGCAATTAGGTCCAAATAACCAGATTATACGTGGGAGGTGTTTGAAGACAGATTTAAAACACTGTAATAGAGTTGGGGGAGGGTTACAACAAGAGGTAATATTTCCTGATAGTTTAGTTTACATCCTTTGGAAAACATTCTGGAACCAGACCAGAAAAGTAAGCAAGGCCTTAACCAGGACTTGGCCTGGGACGACACCCAAAAAGAGGCGAAAAGTAAAGAGACCCAGCCCTGCCTATGCACACGCAGCCCCTCCAGCAAGTAATCCCCAGGAACAAAACACATCCAGTGGCAGATAGCATGGTTCTGTGTGGATCTGCAGCTGCCTCAGCACAATTCAAAATCAAAATTCAAATTCCCTTTTCTTGTTTCTCTTGAGCCAGTGCTAATGGCAGAAAGGAAAACCTGAGCCCAAATAATAATGACTCTCTTTTAGAGTGGAAACTGGAATTCACTCCTTGATCCCAGAGGGGCAGGGCCAGGTGCAAGTCTTTCCCCAGCCCTGTCTGCCAAGTTTCTTCTTCTCCGTTCCTGAAGGGTTGGATTGGCTCTGTGGCAGAGAGGGAAGTTTGTTTGCACAGCTCTTTTTAATCCTCTGAGGTGAGGCTGTCAGCTGGATGATCGGGGAAATCAAAAGGAACTGAATCATCCGACCTTATAAAAACTCCAAATCAGGAAAAGACTTGGTTGGAATGTACTGATGTGAGAATGGGGAAGGAAAATGAGATGGGACACGTGCTTGCTTTGGAAAGAGGTCTCTCTCAGCTTCTGCAAAGCTCCTTGCCCCTATTTATCATATCCACACACAGACAACATTTTGTCTTCCAGTGTGAGAGGTGGGGGCTAAACATTTCATGACAACAAAGTGAAAATAATCTCTACTGCCTTTACTTGGATGTGGGAAACACTCGCTTGCTTTTAAATACCAAACTATATATATATTTGTGAACCTACTGTTGCTTTCATGTGGGAGCCTTAGGTGAACATAAAAGACTACATTGTGCAGCTACAAATGAACAGAGCATCCAGGATTAAAGAGATTTTATTTAGCCCCATGTGAAATAGCACAGCTCATGGCAGCCTCTGGTACAGGAAAAAAATGCAACCAACAAGTAATTTAGCGAGCATTGGAACTGAGAAAGTCACATCTCCTGTATATTTATATATTGTGGTTGATTGACCATGGTGTCTAAGATGGCAAAAAATTAATTTGAAGCTCTTCCTACAGATCAGGCACTTATTAGCATTCTCAATTTTATGGAATATCTGAAATCTAATAAGGCATGAACCCACGTTGTAACTTTCACTGGCGGGGACTGTCATAGAGTCTCTTCTTGTTATGAGGCCTGGTATTTTTCACAAAATCTCTAGGGATGTAATTACACTTCTGCCAAATTTGTTTGGAATCAGATAGTGGGCTCAAAAGTTTATTAGAGATATGGACAGACAGGCACAGGCACCATGACCATGTAAGTTTCATTTCCATTAGAAATAAGGCTAAAAGAACTTACATGGCAATTAATTTTTAAAGGAGACTTGATAGGTGGAGGAGTAGACCTTTGCAAAGTATAATTTCAAATTTTAAGTTAATTTCATGCTAGGAAGAGCTATTGAAGACAGTCTGGAATACTAAAAGTATCTTTTACCTAAAGGTGAGGAACAGCACAGGATGAGCTGTGGTGGCCCACCTGATCCTTATTAATTTAAATTAACTCACACTGAGGGCAGGTGATTTCTTAGAGAGAGAAAACAAAGAGCAGCATCAGAAGCTCTGTCCCCCTATAGCTTTTTCTGCATGTGAGCACTTAGGGCTAATCACAGATGTAAAGCACTGCAAATGCCTCTGACTGTTTGTATTTCACCGCTGCCTTTGACTTTATCCTTGTTTCCTTGTTCATTCCCTGCCAGCTCTGTCCCTCGGTTGCAGTGGGGAAGCACTGCTTTTTATCCTTTGTGTATGCAATCCACAGTAGGACCAGAATCTTGATTAGGGCCCCTAGCAAAGATCACACACCTCGAAAAAAATCAATTCAACATTACACCCCCCAGTCTCTCCAGTGGGATGCGTGTGGATATTTATTCATTCTTCAAGCCAGAGATTGGAAGCAGGGCTGTTTTACTCCCAGCTCTGACACCAGCTTGCTGGGTGGCCTCTGGCACATCACTCTGTCATCTTCTCTGTAAGCTGGGTACCCACCCCACCTGCTTTTCTGGAGTCGCTGAGCTGCCAGAGGATTCAGACAGGACGAGCTACCAGCTCACTGCAGCTAACAGGCCACTGCCTGTGGCCACCATGGTGCTCCGCCCACCTGTCATGGTGCTCGGCCCAAGCTGTCCTCCTCTTCGTTATGAGCGTTCCTCAGGTGGCTGTCAAGTCTGAAAAAGAGAGGCAAAAAGTCTTAAATATACTTTTGTATTTGCACCCCAAAATACACCCAGTGCCCGGGCCTGGTTCTCCTCCAAGCACTGCAGTCGGGACCCTGGTGTCAGCTATGCCAGGGTGTTGTCCCAAATCTGGGTTCTTTCACACAGTGGGAAAGCTGATCCACACACAGAGTTGAGATACTCGATTTTATTTCATGTCTGCGCAGAGATGGGTGCGAAGTGGTAAATCCACAAAGCTAGGAAGCGTATTTATACACACATACACAATGTATACATATGCAAGCACATTTATACAATCCCATTCAGGCAACATTTGCATAATGAATCTACATCACCACCTGGCTCAGCTACTACTCCCTTCTCTTTCCCCATCTCAGTTTAAAGGCACAGAGTATTCCAAATTCATGTGTTCAGTGCATAAGGGTCTTCCCTCGGAGGTGCGGTTTTCCCATTTCAATGCACTAAGTTCACTCCTAGGACACAATTTCACAAGTTAGTTCAAGATTTCTAACTCACATCCCTGGAAGCTGGTTTAGGCCGCCACATAACCAGTCTCTTCCCTTTATCTTACATCACATCCTGCATCTCCTAGGTCACGTTGTTGTCCTTTTCGCAGAAGCTGTTCTCCCCGCAACTCGTGCCCCGCTCCCCGGGGGTCACGCAGGGTCTGGCAGAGGGGCAGGGCGGCGGGGACAGCCGTGTCCCGGGCCCGGGGGAGCGGCCGCCCCACCCGTCGGGGCGGGCTCGGGCAGGCCAGGTGAGGCGGTCCCGGCCGTGCCTCGCCCTCCTGCCGCAGCCTCCTGCCCTCGCTCCCGGCCGGCGCTGCGCTGGGGGTGCCGGCGGCATGGCGGAGTCCCAGGTGCTCCTGCTGGACGAGCTGCACGTCAACGAGAAGGTGACAGAGGCCCAGGCCCGCTTCTACTACAGCGAGGAGCAGCGCCGAGCCCTGGAGGCGCTGGTGACCCGCGGCGAGGCCGCGTACCGGGAGGCGCTGAGGAAGGAGCAGCTCCGCGATTTCCTCTCCGGCCGGGAGCTGCAGGACCTGCGGGGCGGCTGGCGGGGCTACGACGACCCCCGGGAGGGCGGCAAGGTGGCGCGGGGGCCCGGCGGCGAGACCCTGTCGCTGGCCTATTGGCCCGAGTGCTCGGACACCGAGGTGCCCCCGCTGGACTTGGGCTGGACGGACAAGACCTTCTACCGCGGCATCAGCCGGGTGTCCCTCTTCACGCACCCGCGCAAGGAGGAGAGCGCGCCGCACCTGAAGGAAGTGGTGCGGGAGATGATCCAGCAGGCGCAGAAGGTACGGCCCGGCCCTCGACGGGCCTGCCCTGCCCGCCCTCACCGGGCCGAGGGGCTGGCTCGGGCCACGGGGTGCGAAGGCGGGGGAGAGCCCCGCGGCCCGGCTGCCCTCGCTCCACAGCGGAGCGCTGGCCATGCAGTGGTTGGCGTCCACCAGGCAGGGCTTTCCCTGCGCCTTGTTGCCAGTCGCGATACGCTTTGCTAAAGCTGTGATGGAGTTAAACTTCGCACACCCCCTCCACCTGCCCTCAGTGGGGGTTCTGTACCCGTGGTTGGCGTTGTCCTATCCCGGTCTCATTCCCGGGTTCAGAGGAAGACAGGTCATGATGCTGTTACAGACAGCTCTACCTGGTGTGCGCAGGTATCCCTAGTTAAAGACAGGGCAGCGTGTTCGTTTATGGGATGGTGCTTTTGGGGTTTATTTTCTGTGGTCTCAACACCGTCCAGCCTGAACTTCAAGTAGCCAAAGCGCAGACAATATGCGGCTGCTCCTCCCATTTATCTTTCCCTGGAAATGACTGCTGGTGGTGACAGGGCACCTCTGGCAAGGAAGCAAACCAGCCATGATGCTACAAGAGCTGGCTTTGATCAGGCGAGGGCGATCACGAGGTTTTCGTCACCCACCCCGGATGTGGGTGAAGTTCCTGGGGAAGACCACCCAGGAAAAGATCCCCGTCAGAGCTGACACACCTCTTGGGTAAAGGGGAGAACAGTGTAAGAAACTTCATTCCTGCTCTTAGTTTTGTAGCTTTCTGTTTTTTCTGCTTTATAATTCAGGAGTCATTTCCTCATCCACCTGTTCCCCTCTGCCAGCATACTCTATATGCACAACTTCTTCAGACTTGTTCAAACCAAATCTGCCAGGAAACACAGAAAACTTTCTAGAGAGGCATTAATCTGGTGGGTGATCTACTCAGCTCCCTGCTCTCAGAAATTGCGCACACCCTGTAATTCTGTTCAGTGACTGGTGTGATCAGTCGCTTAGATGACAGAAGCTGTAAAATCCTTACACTCCAATGTAGTACAACTTCACCTCCTCTTTGCACTGCCTCAAAGGCTTCTACAGACTGTTCAAGAGCTGGGAAAATTTGTTTCTTTTAATAGCTGTGCCTGGCACCTAGAAATAATTAATTCCTTTGTAGATTTTTATTTTTTCACTGACTGGACAAACTGTGCCCCTCCCAGCCCGAAGCCGGTTTCATGTTTAACAGGCATTTGAGTGTTTAATGGTCCTTTTCATAGATAACTATGCCTATTGTGTTCAGCTGAGCTGGCCCTTGCAAAAAGAAAAAACCAAATCTGCAGGTAGCAGATTTTTAATCAGCAAATGAGAGAGGGGGTTTGTTGGATTTGTTTTTTCTGAGAGGGGGGTCTAAACAGATACTGGTAATATGTGGCACATGTCTGTGGGTGGCTTATCATCAGTGTTTTACAAACATATGTTAATTAAGCTACCTCGCTGCAATGAGATTAGCAAGCATTAACTTGCCAATCTTAAGATTCCAATGAAGAGCTAGGCACGCCTATGGGCCCTACAGATAAGTTTATTATCCATAGGATAGGAAGAGAAATGGGGAAAACCTCTTGCAGGGGCAGACATTCATGCTCTGACTTGCTATGCTTGAGAACGCTCCTAGGTGATCTTGACAGATCCCCAGCTGTGACAGGGGTTTGAAATGGCAAACACAACAACAGGCGTTGCCCATGGGAAGTTTTCACTGCTGTTCTCAATGGTCCCCATTGGAAAGAAGCCTGAACTGACCCAGACCCCCACAGCCTGGAGGGAACCATCCATTCCTTCACATTGCAAAGCTGGTATTGACAATTAATGGTTTGTCCAGGACAGGGTGTAATTTCCGCAGTTGTTACTCTCATTACAAATGGAGGGGATGGAGAGAAAAGAAGTTTGTGTTTCTGCTGTTTATTCCCTATGCAGATGTTCTTACGTCAAAAGAATATTATTTGGCATCCTTTCTCCTAAATAGCTGATCCATACCACTGTGTGTGTGGGGAGAGTGAGCATAACAGGCCTGAGTTAATGCATAAACTGTCCATGCCTTTAGTTATGATTTGCCCGTATATGGAGTTGTTCAGAAACAAAGTGGCACAAATTCACTGTATTTTAATTTTCAGAGGTTATGATAACATTCCCTGCATCCTGCTGAGAAGGGAGAACTAAGGCAGGACCTGAAATCCTGCCTAGTAGAAGTTACTCTGGGACTTAGTATGATGTAGCTCCAGCACAGTTCACCTGTATCAGGAACTTACATGTTAATGATGATCATAAATACAATGTCAGCTCTTTTTTTTTTCTCTAACAAAGGGAAGCTGGTGTAAGCACTGTTGTAGAAGGAGCCTGACAGAGCAGATGTGTTGGTTGTTGTTGGCCCTACAAGCAGAGACTCAGCAGAGATTCAGCAGATGCAGTGGGGGATGTTTTCTGTGGTATCACCTTCCCAAAAGCCATTTGTTCAAGGGTATTTTTCACAGGAAAGAAGTCTCTGGGGAGAATTATTCCCCCTTCCTTAGGGGGCTCCTGCAAGAGAGCTGCACCTCTTCCAAGCATCAAGTGAAGAAAATCCTACTGTGTGATTCAGTATTTAGCTCCATTCACACCTGTATATGCCATCCCCAGCCCAGATGGGCTTATTATTGTGATCCCCAGCACCTGGGAAATTAAAATTTAGACAGCTCTATTCCCAGCATACTGTCAGCATGGCAGCTCTGACCTGGCATGCTGATGTTATGCAGAGGGACTAGAAAAACAGTGGTTCCCTTCACTGCTAACCTTTAAAATGTTGGGAGGAATAACTCAGGCAGAAAAATTAATTGGTATTTCTAATGGTCTAAAAGATACATGTTTTGTCTTTCTCTCCCTGTAAGATCAGCATTACAGTTACCCATAACCATAACCTTCTTGGTTTTGTTGTTACTCATCCTATAAATGTTCAGGCTTGTCTCTCACGTCAGTGAAACCTTTTGTTTTATGTAAAAATCTATGCCTGGAAAGAAGGATTAGTTTTATACCAGAAAAACAGTACATGGGAAGAGAGGGAATGATCGTTTTGTCTCCGAATCTTGAATACACTCCAGTCCCTTCCTGAGAAATAGGAGGTGTTTATGTTTGAGCTCTATAAATAATTCCTTGGGAAGCCAGCCCTGAGAGCAGAGTTTTCACAGGGATTTGGGGAAAAAAAGAAAAATAGAATTCTTGTTGTCTACACTATGCATTATGGCCAAGGATGCAGGCCCTGATTCCTGTGCACATTCATTCTTCCATTAGACACCTTCAGGTTAAGTTAAAGTTGTGTTTTCAGTCTTTTTTTTTTTTTAATCTGTTTTCAGTGTTCTTCTTTGTTTAAGTGAATCCTTACAGAGACAATGAAAGTTTCTCAACATAGAGGAAAAACTAGGCATTTGGCTTTGTCATTCTTCAGGCTGCTAATATAAGTCATTTTCATCTGGAAGAAGGAGAACTCTCATAGACATTACTGAGTTCCTTCCAAAGTGCAGCAGCTAACCCAGAAAATTAAAATTATTGGTAGTGCTTGGGCATATACATCCCTGTACTTTTGTCGCCCTATAGGCTTCTCCTCCATTATCGGGTATCAGTGCTCTCCTTTATTTTGCACCAGTGGAATGGGCCTTCCTTTCAGTTCCTAGTATTTATTCAGTTGTCTGTCTACCATCTTCTTGTTTCCAGATTATTGCAGTGGTCATGGATGTATTTACGGACCGGGACATCTTCCGCGATATTGTTGATGCAGCATATAAGCGCTGGATCCCAGTCTATATAATCCTAGATGAGGAGGGTGTGAAGCTCTTCCTGGAAATGTGCAGATGCCTTGACCTCAATGACTTGCAGATCCGGGTAAGATACTCAGTACTGAACCATTATCTCCTGCAGATCAGTGGCCTTTCACAGTTGTAATGAATCTCGGAGCTTGCTTGGACCAGCAAGCACATTTCTTCCTCCCTACAAATCATACCACAGCACTTAGAGAGGGTTGATGGAACACAGAGGGACAACAGAGAGGCTTGATTATACAGAGGTAAAGAAAAAGGGAAGATTTGGATTTTTTTGCCTTTCACCCAAGACAGGGATCTGTGTCGTTTCTTGGCTCTTGTGACCTAAACGTTCCTGTTTGGGGAGAAAATTATCAGCGAAAATTCTTAAAAGTCTTCTGTGTGAGGATTCAAACTGGAATTCTCAGGTAGCTCTTTGAGTTGTTTGCATAGATCCCTCTTACAGGACACATATACTCTGTGAAATCAAGACTGTCCTATGCAGCAGTGATCATCCAGGAGTGAATGAGTTTGTAGTCCTCCTCTGCAGAAGAATTTCAGAGATTGAGGGCCACAGCTGCTGCCCAGTCCCATACCAGTGTGTGCCTTCATGCAGCACAGCAGAGTAGTCAGTCTAGCTTGGTTGGCAGAAGCAGCCTCAGAGGGATCTCACTCCATTACATACAGACTGAAATCCTTTGTGTGTTTCTTGTTAGCATTGTATTCCTTCCTTTTCCCCCCATCTTTTTAGTCACTGTTGCTACTACAGACTTGTTCTGGATACTGAAAGACGTTGCTAGGTTGGAAACAGCCTATGGGATGCCAGACTCACCCCTCTTTGTGATCCAGCTGTTCTGAGCAGCAGCGGGGGAAAAAGTGCTTTTTGCCTGGAGGAAAGGTGTATTTTCCATAAACACTCAATTAATAGTTTAAAAAAACCCAAAACACAACCAAAACTCAAGAAGCTCTGAAGATTATAGTCTCATATTAATAATTTTATGAGAACCATCTTAAATCTGGATGAAAATTACCTGCATGTATCTGAACAGTGCTCTCAGTGCTGTGAGCTACCACTCTGCTCTGAGTTTCATAAAAAAAGACATCCAGCTGAGAAGTTTTCTCATCTTTCTCCAAAACAGTGGTGGGAGTTCCTTCCCTCTGGTGTCTTTGAAAGCAAGACACAGACCTCATTATAACAGACGTGTTTCAAGTGCCAGTGGTATTGTGTGTCCTAGGCTTGTGTCTCTGGTATATAACTCTGAAATCACTGCAGTAGTTCCATTTGCTCTGGTACCAGTTTCCCAGTACTTTTCTCACTGTGTCATCATGTATAGGAATGATGTAATCAGTACTATAATATTTTAACTCCTGGACAGAATAAATAAGAACATGTCCTGATATTTTAGAAACAGCTGTGTTGCTACTGGAGAGGTGAGTTCCTTTCGGTCTGTCTATTCTGTCTTTAAACAGTAAGCGGTCCCATTCTGCTCTTCCTCTTATCCTTCTCCACAGGTATCTACACAGACTTGGCACTCCTAAACCAGTGATCACAGTGATGTGCTACAGCAGTGCCTAGGTCCTCCAGCAGTCTAGCTGTATGGCTCTCTCCAAGGAGGTGCAGTTTGAACTGATTCAATCAAAAGAAGGAAAAAACTTTTCTGTGTTCCTTCCGTGATTCCCTTCTTTCATGGCAGCCCATGCTATGTTTTTCTTTAGACTTCTTCAACTAAAAATAGTATAAGCTGAGTTGAAGGAAGTCCACAGAGAAGAAGTTTTTAACATCTTTTGACCTAGTTGTTCCTTATTCTGCAGAGCTTCAGCCCACAGATTGCTGTCCTCCAAATTTTTCACCTCTTTTCCCATGTATCTCATACTGGATCTTAAATTCCCCTGAAGGTTTTTACCTCTCTTTTCCAGTATGGCTTAGGTTTTTGTTAGTCTTGCTAAGGTCAATGCAGTTAATTCCTGTATATGGTTCTATGGAATGACCAGGGAGATTCTTCATGGAATGGGGAAACAAGTAATTTGCCTCTCAAGGAAGATGTTCTCTTAGTAGCCCACCCACAGCTGCCTTGGATGTGCCTGTGCTGCTGCTTGGGTCAATGTGGCAGAAACCATGTAGGGATTTCCCTGGCAACTGCCTTTGGATACCCTAGGAAGCTTCAGCAAGGTTAAGGTTTCCCCTTGAGGTCTCCCCCCAGCCCTTCCTCTTCGATATAATGTGCCAAGGGTTGAAGATCCAGATTTAAAGCAAGAAAGCAAGCTGGGCCTCGTGTCTTGTTCAGGTAGAATAATTTTGTCCCGCATTGTTTGATCACAGAGGGTACTGAAATTGCTGAGTAAGCTCTATCATTTTCACCCATTTCTCATCTACCAGTCCTGACATCTGCTTTGATGTCTGAGTTTCTTCAACAGATTTTTAGCAACAGGGAAAATGCTATCTCCTTTTTGAATTACCATTTTGCTTTATTCTAGAAGATTTTCACCAGTTTTCACCAGTTTGCCCCCAAAGGAATTGTATACTCTTTCTTCCTGCCCTTCTGCACCTTTCCTTTGGTATGCTTGTGCAAGGTACAGAGGATGGCTTTTTTTTTCTCAGGAAGTTGCAGCCACATGAGATACAACTCTAAGGTTTAGAGGCAAGTTCTGATCCCAGGGGGAGAGAGATGATGCACTACCATCAACTGCAGGGTCACAATGTTTATTCTGTCTTCTGTCACCACCAGATACTCATTTTGTTCTGTGTTTGCTGCCCTTTTTGTCCCATTGCCTAGTTCATCCAACACAAATGAATACTTCAGCTGTCCTAATACAGGGAGATTTACTGTTAACACTGGATTTTGTCCTTTGTCTATGTACAGCAATGGACATTTTCACAAAATTCCTGGCTATTGTATTATTTTTGTAGAGATGGCAAGGTATCATGATCTGCTGGCAGTCTCATGGGAGGGAGACTGCTGTAGGAAGACAGAACCTCACCCTGAAAAGAGTAAAAGTCCTTAACCAACTCCAATCATGAAATGAGAAAACCTCAATTTTTGTTTGAAGGCTAGAGTTCACCAGAAATGTATTTAAATTCAATCATCAGAGCGTTCATGGGTTGTTCATAAGAGCCTGTCTTGTGTGTGTGAGTCATACAGCTTCCTGAGCCTACAGGACATGGTTTGTCAGACTTCTGTTATGTTTGACACAAGAGTGTTCTTCGGAGATCACAGTTAATCAGAGTTCTCATAGACACAAAATTCATAGCTCCTCAGAAATTCCTCTTTTTTCAGGACCTGAGGGTGAATGTTCCCACCAGTTTTGAGATTTTTTGTCCTCATGTTTCTGTTAACCCCGACCACAGTAACAGACACTCTTGCCCAAAGGCAGAGAATTCTAGAGTTCCAAGCAAGCCCAGGGAATGACTTATCTGCAGGAAGTTCACCTTCCCATTAATTTTTACATTCATTTTCCCAACATGTAAGGAGTTTCTCCTTTCACTTCAAAAAGTCTAAAAAGCTTCTGCCTAAGAAACTTTTGGAATTTCATTTCAGTATTTCATATTTTTCATCATTGATTCCTCCCTGAGATGAGGGAGGAGTGGACTGTGGTGTGAAGCAGTGCTGTTGGTTTTTTAATGGTCTGCTAGAGTTTTTAATGGTTTAGAGTATTCTTCTAGACTTTCTGTGACCCTCTGAGAATGGGAGCTTGCAAGGCTTTCTTTTTGTAAAGACACAGGTAATACTCAGTAATGATCTTGGCAGGCCATGTCCCAGCTAGCTGCATTCCATCCTGTTCTACCTGAATACTTGCAAGTTGCACTATTTTGTCAATAACCATGCCTTTTCCAAAACTGTCCCGGGCAAACAGAGGATTTCCCAGTTCTAAGAGGGAAGGAACACACGGGATTCTCTGGTGGAAGTAGTTACACCTCCCTTTAGGATCTGTCTTGTGTATCCCCCCTACTCAGCCCCAGTTTGTAAGCACTACAGCCTAGGTCTGTCAAGTCAGACACAGCATTCCTGACTTTGTAAATTTGGTCTGATTTAGCTTTCTATGGATTCAGAGTGAGGCTTAAGTGTGTCACAAAGCAAGGAAGACCTATTCCTTACTATTTGTGTTAGGACACACTGTCAGGCTTGACTGTTACCAGTCGTATTAGGTTGTAGCCAGGGAGATGTTAGTCACTGCTTGTGATGAGGAGTGGTGCAAGTCTGTGGAAAGGAAATCTGGAAATTCAATGCAGGCTGCATCTCCCATAAGCCAGGGTATGACAAAACAAACCTTAAGCAGGCTTCTGCAACAATACAGATCTGGAGGTGTCACTTCTATCTGGTGAGTGAACTGGTCCTCTACTCAAAATACTTGTTACTATTGTAACTCTAGTGCCCTCTGAAAATGCCTTCAGTTTCACCTCATTTATATTTGTCTTTCCTCTTTGATTATTCTCCAGTCTTTGGTATGTGAACCCAGGCTTGTTTTTCCTCTGTACAGCTTGACTTAGCAGTCCTCAAATGTTCAAAGATCCTTCAAGGCAGAAAATATACAAATAACCTGCTAAGTGACTTGATGTTTATATGACTTTATGCTTGTTTCCTGCATTTCAAGATGTATTAATGCACTCCTGTACCTGTTTTATTCAAGGAGGTTCATGTGCTCAGCTGTTCAGTTCTATCCCCTCTGCACCTTTCTAAGTGTTACATACAACTCAGTTACTGCAGAATTTCAAGTGTGCTTTCTTTCCACCAAAAGAAGGTGATAGAACACACAAACACAATAAGATCCACACTTGTTATATGCTTGAAACTTTCTGCTCAC
This sequence comes from Sturnus vulgaris, assembly GCF_052056855.1. Lineage (NCBI taxonomy): Eukaryota > Metazoa > Chordata > Aves > Passeriformes > Sturnidae > Sturnus > Sturnus vulgaris. The sequence goes on along the minus strand of NC_142247.1, from coordinate 29,588,044 downwards.
ACAGGCTGATACTTCTTGATTCACAGGAGTACATATCACGTCAGAGCTGTTGACTGACATCTTGTGCAGTCAGTATAACATGATTTGGCAATCCCACATCCAGCTAACCAGCAAGGAAAATAAGTTATTTCAGGTGATCAGCCAGTCAAATTCAAATGTTATTTTAACTACTGGACCCTTTCTCCTGTGCTCTACTCAACCTGCCTTCAGCATCCCATACATATGACTCACTGCTAGGCCTTGGGCAAGCCACTTCATCTTTTTCTGTCTTAGGCTCCTCTCTTTAAAACAGGGTAATAATACTTTGAACAGTGTTGGCAGCATTAATTAGCTAATGCCCACACAGGACTCCAGACAGATCAAGCAAGAGCTGAATGCAATCGTACTATCATCAGTTACTGTTAGTCAGAATTTGTATTTCCACTGCTCTATTCTAGTGGGGGGAATAGGAGCAGATTCAGAAAAACAGCTTTTGAAAGAAATCTGCATTTTTATAATCACTCATTCCTGCATGCTGATTTCTATAGCCTATCAATATTTAAGCTGTCAGTGAGGTTTATAGTAATAGGACTTAGCTCTTTGTGGAATCTGAGGCTGTGCTAGCATTAGCCACATCGTCCTGATTCTTCTGCTCTGCAGATGGAGAAGAATGAAACAAAGGCAAATTGACTTTCCCAGAACATCACAGGGAATTGTATCAGAACTGCAATTACTCGTGGGACTGTGTCTCACAGCCCTGGATTTATGACTCCAGTTCACAGTGCCTTTTAGCTTTTCAATCTTAAGGAATCCTTACATAAAAAGATGGTGGGATGAAGCAAATGGTCTAGATTTGTGTGTCAGACTTACAAGATAATTTGCTCCAAACTTATACTGACATTCAATGATTTTGGGTTTGGGAGGAGGAGGAATGTTTCACGTTAGGCACTTTGGCAGTTAAGCCTTGTGCAGCCAGGACCCATGAGCAGAGTAATCCTCAGTCCAATGTGCAAATATATCCTTATAGTATACACAGACACACATCTATTGTTGAAAATCATCTGACCTTAGCTTTGTGATTTTTCTGTGTCTGGTAGTGCTTTGTTTTATTACTTGTAGGTTTGCTGACCAAAGGGTGTGAGATGTGAGGTTTGGGAAAAGGTATTCTTTTTCTAACTACTTCCAGTCATTTTATGAAAATATTCTTCTTCCTTGTCTTCAGAAATTCTTCTTTGCTGATCTATTCAGGACATTAGTAGAGGCATTTGCCTGATAGCATTGTCTTGCCAATGACTCAAGTGAATAGCTGAAGACAGAAGGCAGGGTTTTGATGATGCTAACCCCTTGGACAGCTATAAACTGATGGAGAAGAGTGACCTGTGTAGGCAGGGGATGACAACAGAACTTACAGCACTGTGCTTTCCTTTTCCAGCCCTTCCAGTGGCTGATACAAAATGAGCTGTAGTCCCAGAAGTAGTGAGATAATGTGAGTGACATCTTAAGACTTGGAGCTGGCAATTACCTGATTTTCTGCTCTATTTATTGTGACATTTTGTCTTTTCACCTCCCTGTTAGAATATCCGCATACGCTCTGTGACAGGAGTTGGGTTCTACATGCCATCAGGGAAGATCAGAGGCACACTGGCATCCCGGTTCCTGATGGTGGATGGTGAAAAGGTGGCCACTGGATCATACAGGTGGGTTACTCTTGCTTAAGGCGTTAAGGCATTTATTTAAAGAATGGTCATGACTTTCCTTGAGAGTCTTCTTCACATGTCACCCCCTCTTCTATCCCATCTTCTGTAATCTGTGTGGCATATGTAGAAACTGGAGTGGGACAACGGAGAAGATGGCATAGAACCCTTCTTAGAGAATGGAACATGCCCATGCTTGCAGACCATTTCAGAGGGCTACAGAGAGTTCCACACTGCATCAGGAAGGGGTCTGCAAGGACTCCCCACCAGTCCCTGTACTCAGTTCTCTTCAGTGAGGTTTTCAGTTCCAAGACTCTTCCTGTTGATGCAGTGCTGCTTTTTTAAAAGGGTAAACTGTCCTTCAGAGCTTCAGGGCCTTTTCTCCCAAATCTGGTCTACATGTCTAAAGAAGAACAATAATGTTGTGTTGTGTATCTATTGGGGCCCATCTTGTCAAGGATATAAGGGCAAATGGCACAATGCTACATATTCCCCTGTAGTGTCTTAGGTTTTGTTAGGTAGGCTGGGTCAATTACGCACCCCAAAATCTAATGTCAGTTCTGTTTCCTCCTCTTAGCTTCACATGGACTTCATCCCACATTGACAGAAACATCCTGCTAGTCTTGACAGGACAGCACGTGGAGATGTTTGACATTGAGTTTCGTGAGCTCTACGCCATCTCAGAGGAAGTTAATTTATACAAGGAACTGGGTATTGCTAACCCATTCCTCCTTGGAATTGGGAAGCCAGGCTTTCATTCCTCCACCGTGGCTCGGAAGTTCATTAACCCAAAGTATGGTTTAGTAGCAGGGGCAACCCGTGGTGATATGATGCTCTGGGCTTCACGGCACAGGCAAGACAATCACGGAAACATGGAAAAGGAGGAAACAAGTGAGTCAAAGAAACGGTTAAATCAGTTCCTGAATGACTTGGTCACATTGGAGCAAGTGTACCCAGAAATAGATCCACCTCTGGAGAACTTGAACAAGCTGAATCGGAGCCCCCAGAAACTGTTCTCTCGGCTCCACATGGACCTGAAAAATAAATCCAAATCCAGAGAGTCTATTCGTGACATAAAGAAAGAAGAGGCACAGAGCAATGCAAAGCAAGGAAAACGGTTTGCCAGTGGGCTTTTCAGTCGCAAGGCCAAGCGGTCTCCAGGCTCAAGCATTGAGGCCAATTCTTTTGCGAGTGAAGGACATTCAGGAGAAGACCTTGGGAACATGAAACTGGAATATGAGAGGCTCAGCATTGGCCATGCCAGCGTTCGGAGCACTGGAGGCAACTCAGGTAAAACATTTTACTGGCACACTCTGCTTTCTGTGTTCCTTGTTCTGAGCTTGGCTGATTGATGCAAGCATACCCACTACAGGCACTTGTGAGTAGATCCTCTTATTTCCTCTGAATCAGAATGAGGTAGATCAAAGGGTAGAAGCTGTATAAAAGATACAGGCAATTTAAGTTGAAAAGCAATTTAATGGCAGTCTTACTGTTAAGTTGGTACTTCTCATTCTGGATGTTTCTTGTACTTTTGAGCAACAAAGGGAGAGAAAGGTGAGCATTGCCTTGTGTAAGACAGTGCTCAGCTCGTGAAGTGCATTTGCCTAATAAACAGCTGCACTATGTTCTCTACTGTAGTGGCTAGCAGGCCACAGACAGATTTTCAGTGTAATCCTTCTTTTCCTCATTAGAGTTTAGGCAGGTGTATTTCCTGTGACAAATTCCTGGTGGAGAAGAGAGGAAAATGTGTTTATATTGAGGTGAGGGGACAAGGAGTGGAGGAAAGGGTGCAAGTCTTTTTAATTTGCTCCTTTACCACCTTCTGAAATGGGGGAGAAGGCCATGAAAATAGACGCTGCAAAGAAGTAGATCACTAGATCTCAACTTTTCTCACTTTGCTAATGCATGATTGGTATTTTCAGCAAGTCTTCCAAGGCTTCAAACAGTTAAAGTCACTAATGCTAAAGATTTCTAATAGGTTATTTGTTCAACATTTTACATGTTTTGTGAGATTGAAGTAAATATTTAGACTATTCAGCCTGGTTTTCTTCCTCACAGTGAGCTGTGTTGGGTGTCAATACATCCTGCACCATCAGGAAAATAAACTAATTGCAAGCAGAAAATTTCTCCTCCACTTGTCAGGCCAGAGACCATTCTGTGCTCTGATGAATGCAAAATGCAGATGTAGAGAGACTGAATTCCTTTGCAGTTACCATGATGTGAAATGGAAAAACATTCTTATGGGAGCAAGAAGAAAAGCAGGGTATTGGGACAGTCAACAACAATAATTAATTAGATTCCTGAAAATACTTCTGGCTAAGTGAAAGACACACTCAAAAATGCCAAATGAAACAAGAGAGATGAACTGCAAGAAGCCATGGCTAATTTGTTTAAGACTGTAGTAGATCAATTTTAGAATCTGCATTTGGCATTTGGGGAGGCAGAACTTAACCCTGGTCTAAAGAGGTCCTCTCTCCAAATAAGTCTTGAGCACAGACATTATGTGCTGGTGGGCCCCGTTTCTCAAAGCCAGGAGAAGCAAAATCAGTGAGGACCTGTGGGGAGATGTGTGGGCATTTCCACTCGCAGCAATGGACCTGAGTGCTTGCACTACCCTCTAGTGACAGAAGCGGAGAATTGTGTCATCTCTGATTCATCAGCACTTTGCAGTATCAGAGATTCTCACTGTCGCCTGTTTTAAAACAGCCAGCCTGGCATTCCCACAATGTCCTGATGAAATCAGGCCCAGCTTAAGGCAAAAGAGGTTGATGTCTTTGGTTTGACAGTGGGGTGCTGCACCCTGCTGTGGGGCATCGCACCATCTGGGCAGCAGGGATGTCCCTGTTCCTCCTAACACAGTGGATCTGTGGCAGACAGTCTGATGCTTGGTCTAGACCATTTCCACAAATACCAGGCTATTATGTTCAGATTTTATTTATTGCCACTGTTACTTCCTGCAGACTGACAACTCTTTGAGTAAAGGGGAAGGAAGAATTGAGAACAGATCCAGGAAAGGCACTGAGGTCCAACACACCAGTGTCCCCCCTGTGATTTTAATGACCTGATAAATCTTTCCAGTGAGTCCTTGCTAGTATTTTTGGTTTATGCAAATTGAGAATCCCCATTCATGGTGACAGTGGGAGACTCCACACTTTTGAAGTATAGTGTAAGTAGACTTGGGTGCTCTGGTGTCATCAAAGGCTGGAGGAAGATCATGGATTCTGTGTTGCTTTTGAATTAAATCACTGTTCTTGAGAGAAAAACTCCTCTAGTCTAATAGTCCCAAAGTGGCATGTGAACAGAGGTGATAGAGAGCACATTAGATAGATTGAGACTCATGAGGAACAGAAAAGGATTTAAGAAGAAATTCTTAAACACAGCCATGGAATAGAGTTCCAGCCGCAACATAAAGACAGGAGGCACTTTGTTCTTGAGTAACTTTAGGGCTGACTTCATTTTAAAAGTTTGTCTTTGAGCAAAGCTAGTAAAAACTGGTGCTGTGATACTCTGAGTGACAGAAGAGAGGTAAGAAGTGGAAATGAAGGAGAAGGTACTTGGTATGCAGGCGGGTTAGGATGCAATTACTCAGAGCTTCACAATTTGAAATAGCTGCCCTTACCTTTTGTAAAGATTACACAGCACACTTAAGCCCCATGGGCCTGCCTGCACACACATCCTCCAAAGTCACTATTAATTTTCTAGCACCACAGAGACACATCCCACCTTGCAAATGCATGGGGAGACCAGATCCACACCCAAGTAGCTCATGGAGTAGTTGAAAGACATTATTCAAGTAGGCTAAAAGTCAGATTGAGTCTTGTAGGAGTAAGTGGTGATGAAGAGAATCTGAACTGAGAAGGGAAATGATGAAAGTGTGTGCTGTGATGGAGTTTGAAAGTCTGATGCAGTATTTACAGGCTAGAAAAGAATTCCTACGAGTCAGAATTGGGAGTGTGGAAAATACAAGGGCTACAGATAGTAAGTAATGTCCCAAACTAAGTACCTGAATTAACACTCTGAGGTGGTGTCCTAGCACATGGCATGGAAGTTGTACATTGTTTTACAAGGCTTTCTCAAACCACATGATCAAATTAACAGAACCCTTGAATTTCACTGCTGCCCACTGAGGAACACAAGAGCAGCTCTGAACCTGACCAGAATCTTTTTAACTTTAAGCTGGTGGTGGGCAGACTATGATCAGCAAAGACAGTGACTTCTGTGTGCAATTTCTGGGAAACACTGCAAAATTCTGAAAGCTGTGTGCCTTCAGAAGGTGCAGACTTTTTGGTTAGTGTTCTCCCTTGGAAGAAGCAAAGTGGGCTTGTTCAGAAGGGTCTGCTGTCCCGAGTTGCTCCATGCATCAACTTCATTCCTCATGAACAATGGTTGCAGAATACATACACGTACTTAGTAGAAGGATTTTGTGTTTCAGTTTTGTGTGCTTCTTGCAGCAAGAAATGGGATTTACACTGGGCACTACAATGGCATTGAAATATCTGCTTAGTAATCACCAGTGTTATTCAGCCAAAGTGAGATCATGGAAGGATGGTAACTGGAATTTTCAGCCTCTTTTCTAAAGAGAAAGAGGGAAACGTTGGGTACATACAAGGAGGGTGTTTGCTGTAACTGTAGTGGGATATGAAGAAAAAGGTCAGAAGACAAGAGTAGAAAGTGACAAGAATAAAAGGGCTCTGAGTTGAAATTAAGCAGAGAAGCACAGACGTCTTTCAAAATAAACATGAGGGTCTTGAATGTGATACAGACAGGGAAGGAAAGAGGGGTGGGGGGGAGATAGGAGTAATGATTATACTAGCATGAAGGATGTGTCACAGGGTGCAGGTAGAATGAAATGCCACAGGGAGAGGTGGGGAGGAGGCAGTAGCACACAGAGCAGCCACAGAAGTGAGGGCAGGTTGCAGTGCAACCTCCCAGGTGAACATCAAGATGCAGTGTGGAAGAAAGTGGAGAGAAGGAGGGGGAGAAAAGAGAGCTCTTCTCTTCCCCATCGCCTACAGGTAAGGGCAGCATTGATCAAATACCCACAAGCAAGAAAGTGACATTAAAAATTATTCACTTGAAGCCCAGTACAGACAGAGGCTGTACTTGGGTTGAATGCTGCCTAAACTTGGCAAGGCTGAGATTTCTCAGTAGCATGTCACCATGACCTGTGGCAGTTTTCCCCCTCTATTTTCGCTCTGTACTGGCATCTGGCTCCAAGTGCTTGGGAGATGCACATATACCTTCCTTCTGTACAAATACATGAGTAGGGCCTGCCTGTATTCAGAGTGATTCCAATCCACGTGGCAGCCCCTGTCAGTCCCTGCTGCCCTGGGCTGGACTCACACAAGCTTTGCTGAGCTCAGAGCACAGATGAGCTCCCTTACTTGCAAAAGCCTCTGAACACACTTTTGTACAGTGCTTGAAACAGGTATGGTAGGGCATCCAGATCAACATCTGACTGTAATGATGGAGACCAGAAGTGCAAGCATTGAAAGGTACAGATACTGGGGGCAGAAGAAATTCATAGACTAACATAAACAGTGAAAAAAACTAGGATTACAAAAAATGGAGGCAGCATACTCGGCCAGTTTAGTGAGAGACCTTGGGATTTGTATTGCAAAGGCAGTGGTTGAAACACTGGCACTAGAGATGTTTGAAACAAAACGTGAGAAAAGCCTCTACTGAGAATGTGTGTGGATATCAAATGGATGAGATGACCTTGGGTTTTTGGGGTTTTTTTTCCATACCTCATTCTTTGGAAAACTTCCCACCCAAGGCACGACCAGGCTATTTTTCAGTGCCAGCTGGGACCTAATGATACTGCTGAAGCTGGACTGAGTACAAGCCAAAGCCTGGAAGTACTTCTCCAGTGGTTTTCTCTACAATATATTCTGCATTTGCTCTTACTTTAATGTTCCTTCATTTCACTGCAGTAGAAAAAAAGCCGTGAGAGAATGCAGAATTATGTAGGCCTAACACAAGGTGTATAGTAAAAAATGAGAGTGAAGCATGAGTCTTAACTTTATCCAGGTCTTATTTACCTAACATTAATACTACTTTAACTTCTTTTCATTCCAGGTAACCTGAATCCAAACTCCACCATGAGCGATAAAAACAAACAATCTACCTGTGTGTTATCTTGATTGGGAAGGATTGCCTGGAGAGCTAAAGACTGAATCACAAGCTGGAACAGTAACTTCTTGATTGATTTTGAACCTACAGCCATATCCTCATGCAGTCATCTGTAAAGCCACTGCGGGTCCTGGATGCATCTGGCACCCCCAGCTAAAGCACATTTACTGCGTGATGAGCAGACTTTAGATAGTCAGTCCCTTAAATGAGGGTTGGTGATGAATGTATTAGTCCATATGTCTATGTGCACACATATTTTGTATATAAAAACAACTGTGATGACTGGTGTCAGAGCTCACTCTGTGCCCAGAGAAATGCAGGAAATTTTCTGACTTACTTGTGCTGCTACTTCAGTCTGTCTAGCTACAGACAAGGAATCACTGTGTTGCATTGTTTACTCTACTGCACTGCAAAAATGTATTGATCTGACTAGCTGTAAGGCTGAATCAAATTCAAGTGGCAAATTCTGGGTGAAATAAGGATGTTTACAGACAGTGGAGCAATCCTTTGTCCATAAGGAGTCTTCCTGGAGATTCCTGTTGTCACTTGCCCATGCAGAAATGAGTGGTCTGGGAGAAAGGTTTAGCTAACAGTGGCCAACAGAGCAGTATCAGAACTGTTTCATGTCATAAATGTAGCAGTCGAACAAAGTGATTTAGCAAGAATGTGGTAAAGAGCAAATAGGGAATATAGGGCAGTGTTTAATGTACAGTTGAGACTGGGTCAGGAGAAATACATGATAAGGGGCCTGGGCAGGATCTGGGAGCAATAACACAGAGGCTGTTATGAAATCCTCATTGTTGCTAATTCAGCAATACTTTTACCATTTATGGAAACTGAATGATTAAGGAGCACATCTTTGAGGGCTGAAAGAGGAAGCAGAGGAGGCATGCAAGCTTCCCAAATGTTCCTTGTTTTTTCTCAAGTTAACCTTTCCAAAAATCTAAATCATGCTAAAATTGAGAGCTTTGATCCATAAGAAGCATTGTGTGCAATCAGACCAAAGGTCATCTGATCTGCTGTTCTGCCTCTGAGAATAGCCTCTAAGAGGTGATCATAGAAGCATAAAATACAAGGCTTGTATATAGTGGTCTTTCTCTGACACCATTCCAGCAGTCTATGGACTTTCTCAGCTTTCTGGCAGTTCTTTAATGAATGCACTTAGTCCCTTTCTAAAAATCCTTTTTTACTTTTGACCTCCAAAATGTTCTGTGATTACAAACCCTAAATTCAGTGCATGGTACGAGAAAGAACTGTTGTCAGGCTGTTGTAATGGTTTCCTTGATGATTTCCTCATAGCTATTATGGGATCTGACTGGCACTTCTGTCCTCTTGTTCACTATCCCTTTTCCCGTTCTACTCACTAACAGAGTGGATAAACAGATTGGTTTTGTCTCTACAGTGGGCAGATTGACTTTTCGCTCTGCTTTCTTGCCATTTAAATTACACACCCTGCTGTCATAAGCAAATCCTCTTGTGATACCTAAAAAAAATTAGATCCTAGTTATTAGAAAACACCTGAAAACTAACATGCGACTTGCCAAAAAAATATTTAAACATCAGAAAAACACAGGTTTCATTTTCTTGCTTTTTGTTTAGAGGAACCATCTGGGATTTTAGCTGCACAATAAATTCGCAGCAAAGGCAACTGGTGCACTCCCAACACAGAAGCAGCTGATCCAATCACACTTTGAGGTGCTAGATTGCAGTAGAGGTTGTTACACTCAAACAGCTGTCTGTAGCTGATGATAAAATGCAATTGATTGATTCACTGATTGATTAATTGCCTTTCCTTGAAGTGTATTTAATGACAAGCAGATTTGTTTTACTCTATTTATCCTGCAGAATGTCTTGAGATGCTAAAATACGAAAAGTACTGTGCCCTCTGTTAAACATACTCATCCTTACTCCATGGGTCAAATGCTTGCTACTCTATATAATATTCTATATGGCCTTCTGGGAATGACCTGTAGTTTTACAGCTGGGTCTGTCAGCTCATATTATGAGCAGTGTTTCACAAAGTAGTTTCTGGTAATGGGGAAAAAAATAAGTGTTGGAAATGACACTATCACTTGGATGTAGAAGTGACTTGGTAGCAGAGTTATCCTGTTTGCTTCATGTGTGTAGCTCATGTGTCTAAATCTACTCACTGTGTTTGCAGCCTTGTTGAAAGTGGTTTGATTTTTCTATATTTTGGTTACTCTCTAGATATTTAGGAGACTTTTTTTTTTCTGTCTTTGAATTTATTTCACTTTGTTAGCAAAGATCAGATATAAATTTATTAGGCTGATGTTGTTCTACTTTTTGTTCTGATAAGAACAGTGTCATCTGGTGCTTCCTTGTCCTCACATGCTTTTAAAATATTTATTTTTTAAATTGTGCAATAGGTTAATTAACTAATTAGCACCATGTTGATATATATGGTCAGGTTTCCCAGGAAGTCCTTTATCTTCTTGTTGCTTCATCTTTGGTGAAGTGAATCACAAATAGTCCAAGAGGCTGATTTCACTTGCCCTTCCTTTCCTTCTTTGCTTACGCATTAATGTGCTTTACTTTCTCTTCCTTATGGAGGATGTCAGAGCTCTTTTCTTTACCCTGTCAACTAACAGGACATCCTTTCCAGAGAAAGTCTCTCATCTGCTTGTTTTCTTTATTGCTACACCAGTTCCTGAAAGGTAATGTTCACTTGTTTTCAAATTCTTTCCATGGAAGTCAGCCTCATGCCTTGACTTCAGGGGCTTGTAGAATTCCTTAGGCTTATCACGCACTGCTTAATTACTTAATTTGAGAGAACAAACTTGCTTTTTTGCATGATAGAAATCTGCTCCTTAAACTCAGCGTGACTCTGAGGATGCACACTGCCTTGTTGATCCAGAGTGGAGGTTTCAGGCTCTGGTGGAACTAGTTCTTCCCTAAAGATAAAATCTGCTGAATTTGGGCGATTTACCTGCTCCTATGGCAACAGAAGTTAGTCTGGGTAAGGTGACCACATTTATTTTGACTAGTTTTTGCTAATTGTGGTTCTTGATGAGTGCTAGAAACCTGAGGCTGTGACCTGTAAAATGAACTTCTCTTGCTCTCCAGATAAAATGTGGTTGGTGGTGCTGGGGGTCACAGGGGCAAAGAGCAGTGCTTAGGAATTGTGTTGGAAGTCTGCCAGCAGAGGTTGAAGGTACAGTAGTCTTCAAACAAGCTGTCATTTGCTTGCCCAAAATGGCCCCTCTTGTAACCAAGTCACCACCTTCTGAGAGGGTGGGAAAGATCAAAATTGTTTTTCTGTTGCTGCTCAAAAGAGCCAGATTAGCTCTCTTTGGCATCTGTATCCTGACCCCGTACAATCCCAAGAGGATACCTGTCCTCTGGATCTCTTTTCTTCTTTGGCTGGTCTGTGTGGAGCACCGTGGGACCTACAGCTTGGTCCTGGTTTTGGACAAAGTAATGAAGCTGGGGCTCACAGCTCTCACCTCCTGGCCTGCAATGGTGAGTGGTTCAGAAGGAGCCTCTTGGCTGAATGAGTGCCTTCTGTGTTTCTTTTGGTATGCATTTGTATATTTAATGTATATTGAGTCCAGTTAATTATGTGGGAGACGTTTTCTAAGTCAAACAAATAAACTCTTTACTGTGTTACATTTAGATACTGTGTTCATGGTGTCACTTGTAATTTCTCTGCTACAGTTCCTGGGCTGGGGTCATTTTTCTTGTTTATTTGACAAGAATCCATACTGTCTGGATTAGAGCAGGTTTCTGTGTTACTGGTGAACTTCTTTGGTCAATGTTTGGTGGTATTTGCTAAAAGGAATGTGGGCAGCTAAATTCTCTGTAAGTACAGTGCTTTGTGGCTTTGAGTACCTTAAGAGAGACTAATTCATTCCTGCTTTCTCGCTGCTGGATTAGGCTGCAGCAAATGTCCACTTTACTTGTTTGGGTTTTTTTTTGTTGTTGGTTTTTTTTATTATTATTTTGCAGCTGAAATGTATCTTGCTGCAGCTATAAGTGCATCTGACAAAGTGCCACCTCGGTTTTCCTCTCCATCTTTCTTATATAATTTGTACCCATCAGCAATGACATTTAATTTATGAAACTGAGTTCCTGTGCTACATTTCAGTTTTACCTGGTACAATGTAATCCTTGACATTTAAGTAACTCACAAGCTCTTGTTTCCCATGCTTCCTTTGTTTGCATGTACAAAAGCCTGTTTTAAAATTCCTGACCATGTTTCAGAATAAATCCAGCCTCTATTTTACTTTTGGGCAGTAGGGTACATAAAAAAGTATTTGTAATAAACAAAATCTTCATCTTTCAGTGTTTTAAATCCATGTAGCGATTGCATTTGTACTGTTTAAGAGGAGTCTGTCTAATCCAGGCTTGTTTCACAGGATGTCTCAGGGCTCTGTGGATCCTGAGCTTCTTTCTTTATAGCAATAGCACCACCATGACTTTCTGCCTTTTCTTTTTCTCTTTTAGGGAGGTTCTCCAAGAAAGAAAGATAAGATTATCCTTCCCCTCATTTCCCTGCTACTTTAATATTACACTCTTGTTTCTTGACACTTTTTTTGTCTGTGCTCTTGCAAAATCAGGGAGCAGTCCAGGGTTGAATGGCCTCTTTGTGTCTCTAGAACTTATGTCCCCTGTCCTTAGCCTGCTGAAGAAATGCAAATTTGGAAATCCTCATTAATAAGCAAGGCTTAAGAAAAGCAGAGTGACTGTAGGAACCATGTTGGAAGAGAAATCTGTGGATGCAGATGAAATGGTAAAGCCTTTATGGCTGTAGCAAGGCTGGTACAGGTTTACTTAACTCTTTGCACAACACGTATTTCTCATCTTTCTTGCAAGTCTGGGCATGTGTGCTCGGGGAGTTTGGTTACAGAAAACCACAGCAAACATGACATAGAGCACTCAGCATCCAAGTGTGGGCCAATTTACAGTGCTTTTCAGTAAGATAAGGAAGTAAGAGAGTAGGTGGAAGTGTCTGCACAAGAACTTAGGGGCACAGTATCTGCTGTGTCCTAAACTCATCACATAATGTGTTAATGTCTTGAGTTTTGCAGATGTTTCTAATTCTACTCCTTTCTCTCTTTCCAGTCTAGCTGTCTGCAGTGTCAACTTCTGCCTTTCATCTGACTTGTCAGGTTTTATTTTCTTTTTCTAAAACATTACAAGTGTCACTGGTAGGAGAATTGTAGGCATAAAACAGTCCTCCTGCCTGCCTTGGGTAAAAAGCAGCAACTTCTAGATGACAGAGAGTGTTGAAAGAAATGACTTTATAAACACTGGGTAATTTTTTTATAGAGGCTGAAATTTCACTGGACGTGTGAAATTGCACATAACCAGGAAAACACGACCAAAAGAATTTGTGCAGAAAGCATAGAGGCAAAATACAATATTTTCATAATGAGGATTGTGGCTATTACGGAGAGCTTGAAACCTAGAACATAAAAAATTTTAGCTGATTTCAATACCTTTACATCCAGCAGCACAGGGAAGGATCAGGGAAGTCAGGTTAAGGATATTTCCATTTGTGAGTATTGACTCTGTTCAGGGGGACCCTTGTCTTTTTACTTTATTTAAAGCAAAGGAGCTTCTGAGTTGCAAATTTCCAATGTGTAAGAAAGAGAAGTATGTTGCACCAGTGGGCTGTGGACTGATCAGCATTTTGCATGGGCTTGGGAGTGGATTTGGCACATGCCTGCTGGGTGTTGAATGAACACCCATGTTTCTTCAGCTATTTGATTTCCCAGACTGGACTGGCTTTTCTAGCCGGGATATTGCTCTCTATAGTCAGACCAACAGACAATTGATTGCAGGATACAGCACTAATATCAAGATGCTACTGTGATGCTTTGGTTTAAAAGTGCCCAAAGCAGTACTCCCAGCCCAAGGGGTAAGACGTATGAGCTAAATGTATGTGAGAACACAGGGTAACAGAGGAATAGGAACACATCTGTGAGGTCTGGCTGCTGGAACACATTGGATTATGTTTCTCCTGAGCTGGCTACAGACGCATGGTAGCACAGAGAATGGGGAAAAAAAGACTGAGCACACAGGAGAGCAAGCTGCTTACTCCAGAGCTGGATCCTGCACCAAGCATTAGAAACAAAGGCTGTCTTTCACACCATCAGCCTGTGTGGAATAGGAATGTCAGCTGTCTGTGACAGCGGAGTTGCAGCAGCACAGGTCTGGGGTTTTACACACTTGGGATTGCGAGGAATATAAATGTTCTAGCTGAGGGTTTATAGAGGCAGACCCTTGTGTCTCAGGTTCCCCCTAGGATGAGAGAAAAAGTAAAGTGCTGCTGCTTGGTTGTAAAGGGCAGAGCCCTGTTTGCCCCTACTTGCATTGTTTGGTGTGTGTTGTGGTTAAGAAACAACACAGCAGGGGCTATTTTATTATTGTTATGCTCTGGCTTTTCTGAAACTTCACTACTAGAGGAAAAGATAAAGAACTTCCAGGTACCTGGGATGAAACTGTTTTTGGAGGGGATGCTTCCACAAAGAAAGATTATTTAAAAGAAAAAGGTAGTTCCTTGAGAAGTTACAATATATTTGGTGAAACCTGTGAAATCTTAACGTGTAGGTGCTAGACAACCTTGGGAAAAGGGCACTTATTTCAAGTGTTTGAGAAGAAAAGCTATTTAAACTTTGAAGGAGCTATTGGTTTTATTGTTGCAATATTTATGATCCTCTCTTTATAGGTCATGCAACCATTTCCTTAGTTATCCTTAATCTCCTACCAGAAAATCTTTCCCTTGGCTGACAGTCCCCTTGTGCTGAGCACTTGCACTACAGAAACAGAAAACAGCAAATCTAAACAAAGCGTGGTCGTCTATAGCTGCCTTGCTAAGTGCACAACACATCTGCAGAAGGATCAATTGCTCTGATTTAGCATGGCCATTAGTGACATTTTGCCACTGAAAGGAAGAAAATGTCTCTGTTTAGTGTCCTGAGGTATAACAGCAATAATCATAGACATTAGAAATGGGAAAGGTCACTAGGTCATCTAGTTCATTGCCTTAGTACAATGCAAGGCAATTCACCAATATAACTTTTCTAGGACTTGGTAAATTATGCTACCACTCATTTGATGTTCTCCTTCAAAGGTCTAACAAATCTCATAGGAAGGAAGTTAAAAAATAACTTTTTGGAGAGCGACAGATGTTCTGACGGGCATTGCACTGAAATAATGACCTGTCTCCTAGTTTAACAATGCACCTGCCATTGCCCTTTTACAATGAGGACACTGTAATATATTCACTTCCTTTGTTCTGTATTTATGACTGCAGCGTTTCAACAAATCAAAGTTTTCCGGAAGGAAAAGTTGGGATGATCTCTGCTGGTTTCTCACCAATTTCTACACCACTTTTAAGGATGTTGATTCAGCCACAGAGCTAAAGTTATGCTTCTGCAAAGCGATATTAATTTTCCTCCACCCAGTGGGGTTACTCTGGATTTAAACTGGAGTTACTGACAACCCAGTATGACCAACAGCTTCCTTTTTGCATCCAAGGAGACAGACTCACAAGAACAAAGAGAGAGACAGACAAGCACAGGCGCCAGCTACAGATGCTGCACCCTGCAGCCAAAATGAGGGTGTTGTTCCAGGCAGGTTCCATCTTGTTTCAAAATCTTCCATGTAAGTAGTGCTTGGTATAAGTAATTGGGAATTCACCCATGCACAGCAGTGTTGTTAACATGAGGACACCCTTGGAAATGCTGTAGGGTGTTTGCATTGAATATTGCTGCAAAAGAAATTGCTGCAACAGAAAGTCTTCTGGAGGAGTTGGGCTCCCCTAAAAAACAGAGTCTCCCTGTCTTCTTGAACACCTCTCTGCTCTGGAATATCATGGAAAAGAAGCTTAAATGTGTATTTACCTTACTCTTTGAGCATTAGCACTACCCTGTGGAAGCAGGACCATGGATTTCAACAGATACCAGGCCTGGATTAGAGTCTATAAAATCCTCAGTGACAATAAGCAATCCAGCAACAGAAATTAAGTGTGGTCTAAACAGAGGAAAAAAACAGACTAGAACTGAGCTACTGAGGGCCCTTGAGAGGGAACACACTTTCTTTTTAGCAAGTTCTTTGAACCCAGAACTGCAGTCATACAAAAACATTTTACTCTTTTTCAGGGAAAAAAAAGGCAGCCTCAATAAAATGTTGACTTTCTTCTACCAATCCGAAAGTCTCTTCAGGGCAGGACTAGGAGAAAAGCCCTGGGTTTTTCTGAAGTGAGGAAGAGAGAACTTGGTGGTTTTAGAAGGGCCATTTGTGCTTCGTGAAATCCATTGGAATTTTGACCACTTTTCCTTCCTCATGCACAAAGAAAATAGGACAGTGGACCAAATACTGTTGTAGCTCCTGAGCAAACACATCTTTTTTCTCCAGTGGTGCCTGCACACAATTTATCAGTGTGTCCAAAATGATCATCTGCAGTACCAGGAGGTCCTGTATTTGTTCCCAGGCATGGTCCTGAGGGCTTTGCCCACACGGCCCCGCCTTGAACTCCCAGCAGCTGATCCCGTGGCAGCCACAAAGAAGCTGCTGGCAGATTTCCCTTGAGGAGGCGACAGAGAAAGCCATACTCACAAACCTGGGTTGACTTCGCTGCTAGCTGTTGCAGAAGCAGAGCTGGGACAGTGAGTGAGTCATGGGGTTTGCAAGTAATCAGCTTTGAGTAGTAAAGAAAAAAGAACTTGGCTCACCCAGCGTGGCTGCTCTTTGTTCCCGAGCTGCTGGAGGCAAAATCATGGGAACAGCTCTTGCCGCCTTCCTCAGGGTTCACACCACCTCACACAGAGTGACCCTGGACCATTTTGCTTCACAGCTCTTCCTCTTGGCACTCACACCCCGCTGCTGTCCTCATCTCCCTCCTGCCTCCCCAGGCAGCTCTCTGCAGGGTTTTGGCCAGGGTCACCGTGCAGCTGATCGGGGCCAGGAGGAGAGGACAGAACGCATCCTTCTGTGAGCCATGCTGGCCCACGGTCCGAGATACTCCCTGAGAGCTTCCCTCTCCCTGCCACATAAGATACCCACATTCTTCCTACCATCACCTTCATTCACATTTTTCACTTTCAAACCACATTTTTCTACCAATCTCAGTTTTACGTTGTCGTTCAGCAGGTTTTTTCCTCCATCTGTCTTACTGACGATGCTCCCTTCCAGAATTATTCTGCTTTCTGCCCTTAGGTCCTGCCACCCTGGACTCTGGCCCCTTTGCAAGTGTCAGTGAGCTGTCCAGTTAAAAGTCAGACATGCATGGGGTTTCTGGTGAGTGTTTTGTTGTTTTGGTTTTTATAAAAATGTAACTGTATGAATCTCCATGAAACAGCAGTTTTGGAAATTTTGGGAAGGAAGCCATGAAGGGGGGATAATACTATTGGCATTTGAGTACAAATAGTCATACTGTATCTTTAAATTCCTAATCAAAACTGATAATAACTTCTGTGGTTTGGAGGTTTTCTTGTTTGTTGTTTTTTTTTTTTCTTTTTTACCTGGGCTGCCTGGACGAGGCACCATTTTCCACATATTAGAAAAGGAAACATTATTTTTCCCCCTCAGGTTTTCTGCCCTGCATTCTGCACAGTCTGTTACCCCATCCCACAGTAACTCTTCAGTCTTTCCCCTGTTGTGCAGGTGCCATCCTTGTTTCCTCATCTGCTTTTCTGGCAGAGCATTATTCCTGCTCACTGTCCGTGTCCAGCTCACCAGACCAGAGAAAGGCAGATGCTTTGCCATTGGTATTGCTTTCAGTGCTTCCGACAAGTGCAGACAGCACTGTGCTTTTCCACTATGGATAGTTTCACTTCCAGACTAAGGAGAAATGGCAGCCATTCTGCCTGCTTTGATCTCATTAATAATAAAGGACAACGGGAGCCCTTTTGAATATGAGGAAAAAGCTCGAGTTAAAAAATTAAACAGCATACTCAATTAATTTAGAACCACAGCAAAGCCTTGGAAAGCTGCCATCCTAAATTACTACGTAGATACAACTCCCAGAAAATAATAATAATTTAAGAAACAAAAAATAATCCAGCCCTCTTGTTGTCCTAATAGGAGTTTGCTATAGAAGGACAGGTGGGAGCTTTCCCCAGCATCAGTATTGATCCTACCTCTGTGATATTTCCCTTCTGCAAGAGCAAGGGCACATATATATATATATATATATATATATATATATATATATATATGTATCATAGCTCCTGTAGCATAGGGAAGGAACTTGCAGGAATGTGCCCAGTCTTCTTTTTACTTCAAAACCTGATTTTTCTGTTGGGATGGAGCTGGGTGACATAAATGATGTTATAATTGCTTTCACCTACCTATACTTTCATTTCCATTTAGATTCAGATAAAGGGGACTCAAAACAGTTTTGCACAGGCTGCTACTGGTGTTGAGTATCATAGGTCCAATCAAGTTGACGGAATGGGAACGTTAAAAGTCAATTAAAATCTTGTCTGAAGAGCTGCACTACTTCTAGCCTCAGCATAGCTGCTAGCTGATAACTCCTATATGCATGCTCGTTCACTTTCAAGACTAAACATAGTGAAAAAATGCCAAAAAGAGGCTGCATAAAAGACTACAATATTTTGCAAAACATTTTCCTAATGGTCTGTTTTCATTATAAAACCTCCACATGTTAGCATTGTTTTGCTGAAAATAGCTGTATTTAAAATAACTTCAAATAATGTTAATGAAGCATTGTTTTAATTTTGCCTCCAGGAAAAACAAAATGAAGTAGTATTATGAATTATTCTCTATTTAAAACCTCTGCCGTCATATTAACATTTTTTTTCCTTTAGCTGTGGGCTGACAAAATTCTTCCTCCCTTTTCCTTCCAACAATATAATGTGAGCTTGACAGCACAACAAATTGAAACTTCTGCTAAGCACTTTGCCCAAGACATGCATAAACTGCTCTTGTTTCTATTGCAGCTGCATGTCTTTCCTGGGTATGACACATAAAAATAGGTAATGTCAAAATAAGCCTACTATATTAAGAATAGTTAGAGATGTGGAGGTGTCTGACTGGGACTTAAAGCTCAGGTCCTGAGCACTAACAGTCATTAAAGATATTTTTATTTTTTTTGTAAAGCAAAAATGTTAGCACTAATCACGTGACCAACATACAAATTTGAAAATTACATCTGACATCTCCCTAATTTCCTCTTGCTATTTAACTTAATTCTAGTATTCATTACTTTCTTTTTCCTTAAATT
The DNA here is from genome assembly GCF_052056855.1 of Sturnus vulgaris. Lineage (NCBI taxonomy): Eukaryota > Metazoa > Chordata > Aves > Passeriformes > Sturnidae > Sturnus > Sturnus vulgaris. Next base: position 29,569,027 of record NC_142247.1, on the reverse strand, counting down.
GCTCTTTTGTGTTTCTTCTTTGTTGTTATGGGTGGCTTAGAAAGGAAAAAAATAATTGCGTTGAAATCTGCTCTTCTCTATTTTAAACACAAATTCCTTTTTTCTATCCCCACTTTTACAGCTCCCAGGCATATGAAGTATTACTTCCTCTCTCTTGCTTGTTCCCTGAAAAGTTTCACGAAGGATGCACAAGAATGACTGAGAACTTCTCACCACTCAATTGAAGGAAATAGGAAATGCTGAATCCTTAGCAGGTGTCTCTGCTGAAAGTAATTATTAGGATAAATATTTTTAAATAAGGATAATTGGTATTTAAACGGGATCAAAATCTTTGTAAATATTTATGTTTTATTTCCCTCATATATTGATGCCATATGCCTGCTGAAAGTTTCCTGAAGTCTTCTAGGAAATGGATGGATTAAAAAACCGCTTCCAGAGGAAAGATGTAAGTAAGAAAATAATCTAATGAGCCTGTGTTTATATAAAAGAACATCAATAGTTTTATTACTTTTTTAATGAATCATCTTTTAAATAATTGCATTCTTTTTTCCAGTGCTGCCTACATTTTATACACAGATATTATATACACAGATAAAGTACAGCATTATATGTTAAATGCCACATTTCAGGTGAAAACATAGGACACCATAAAGAGCATCAGCACATGCTTGACTGTGGCTTTCCAAAAAGTAACCTTTCTCTTAATCACTATGCAGGTAAGGACTTGGTTCCTTTCTGTGTCCACAAGACAGCTGCTGCTTAGGGCATCCACAGCAGAAAAAAAGACAGGGTTAGCAAAGGCCTTTCCTAAAAATATCAGTAGCTTTTAGTGATTGACTATCCAGAGTTCATTTGGGTACATTGATTAAAAATCTTAGTAAGTCTATAAAAAATCATGTCAGGGCACTTTTGGAAATAATAGACCAGTGTCAGATCTCAAAAACCCTGACTACAAATTCCAAAATCAAAGCTGTTTCTAAATTCTTGTCCTCCCTTGTTCCTGCATCCAGAATTGTCCCAATCTGGAAGCACGCTTTGTTTGTTTAGAGAAACAGGATTTTTCTAGACTGTATCCCTGTCAGATGTAATATTTATAACAAATAAACGTAATTTTAAAAAAGAAGAGGTGATGTATTTTCATAACCTAAGAGTCAAAGGGCTGTGGAATTGATCCCAACTCTGAAGTCTGTCTATCTCTCTGACTACAGTCTGTGTGAGGTTGATACTTGGGATGTCTGCAGGTAGGGTCCCAGCCTGTTTCTGCAGGAGGCAAAGGCACACCCATACCGCAGTGAGACCACTCTCCAAAGCTATAATGTTTTTTTCATCACTTCTCTATCAGAAAGGTAAGACTTTGACCCCAAAGCAAATCCAACCTTTCCCAGCACCTGGAAAGGCACCACAGTGGTAGTGTAACACTGACACCCAGTGGATGAAAAAATGCACTGTCACTGTCCAACTTGGTCCTGTCACTGTCCAACTTGGATTTTTGGATAGGATTGGTAGTGGGGAGGCATGAAAAAAACAGGAAGAATTATTTTGTTCCTAAGCATTTGGACTTTATGACAACCAGAACCTGTCTGGGAGCTGTGATTCCTTCCAAATCCACAGGTGAACCTGGGTGGGAATTTCTGAGTCATCCATTATAACTTCAGACAAACCAACATCTGCTTGCTTTCTACAGTTGAAATTTGTTTTGTAGTGTGATACCAGAGGGATAATGGAGAGTGGTTTCTTCTGCTCCTCTGAAATGAAAATATCTGGTTCCCTAGGCTTATGCAAAATATATCATATTCCTTCACCTGCTACATGCACACCAAAGCCCTGAGCAAAACATAGGAAGGAACACTCACAAAAGAACACCAATAAGGGGAAAGAGAATTTAAAGAGGGATTTTTTTTTTCTTTTTTTATTTATGGCAAAGACAAGGTCAGCATCTTGGACACATCCTTCTCTCCCAAAGTGTGCAACTTGTACTCTTGATGTATTAGTTATTTCTGCTTACAACGTGAAAAATACACGTGGATAGACAAGATACAGATAGTTCCTACACATTGGATAAAAAATGAGGAAGAGAGGCAAAGTGCATCCCAAAGTTATATCACTAATTCATATTGATTTATACAGAGCCTTTTGTATTCCTTACAGCACCACAGTAACAAGTATGTGCATATCCAGTATGAAATCTTATTCATATTAATGGGGCTCTTTTCCCACCAATCAATGTAAAAATCAATTACCATTACTGAATGGAGAAGGCATCAAAAGATTCACTGCCCTTTATCGACTTGTGCAGCCTGAGTTTGCAGGGATCTCGTCTGCTATCTGTGCCACCAGCACACGTGGCTTTGTTGCGCTGGCAGCTGTCCCTCCTGCTGGTGACTAACCTGTGGAGGGCTCTGTGGCTCTTCCAAGACAAGAACATGTTTTCACCCAACACCCACAGACCTGCTCACTAAGGTGACAGGCACATCACATCTCTAGCGTTCTCTCTTCAGCTGCTCCACGGTTCTGCTGATCAGGTTGTAACAGGATTCTCCCGAGGAGATCAAATGGAAACATTGCACTGGCTCGCAGCCCTGGGTGAGGTCAGGAAGCGGCACTCATCAATGGAATAGCAGCTTTCAAATGTACTAGAGAATAAGGAGATTGAGAACGAGCAAGAAATTAGGTACAACTCTTGCTCCCAGTTTATCCTCCATATGCTTCTGTTATCAATGTAGTCCCCCGAGTGCGTTCCCTGTCAGTTTTGGGATATTTCAATGCTCCTCTGACCCTGCTCTTCTCCTTTGCTAATCCTTTGTGCCATGCAGGTCCTGCTTCTGCAGCTGCCATTTTGTCCTTGCCGTTCTGCTGTCCAGCAGTGCTGTCCCTCCCCTGCTCTGCAGCCCGGGGCTGACGCTGCTCATCCCGGCCTTCACACCACCTCCCAGGAAAGGGTCCCCGGGCCCGCTCCTGCATCAGCCTCCCCCCGAACACTTCCGAAGCCCTGTTTCTGCCTCGGCCCACTCCACGGACAATGAACATCAGCGTGTATTGGTAACGATTACATTTAGGAATGACGCCGTGGTCACCGCAAATCCCTTTCCTATAAGTTTTTCCGGCCGCGGGACCCTGTCACGTGCACAGCTGCCCGGGCCACGTGGGGCGCGGCGGGCACGCGCCATCACCCCGCCCACCGCCCCCCCTCCAGGGAGATTGACAGTGAAGCCAACCAATCAAAGGCACGACCCTGCCTTTCCCCACCCCCAGCCCACGGTTGCTGTGTCATCCGGCGGGTGATATCGGGGGATGGTCGCCGGTTGGCTGCGCAGGCGTCGACTTCCGACCAATGAGCTTCGCGAGCTGCCCAACTGACACCTATCCTACCCAATAGCTGTCTCGCCTGTACGCGGAGCGGCGGGGCGAAGCAGAGATGTTGTTGGGGACGGCGAGCAGTGTGGCGTCGGTGCAGTGTCGCGGCGCCGATGAGCGGCCATAGCCGCCGCCATAGCCGCTATCGCCTGTGCCCGTCAAGGCGCCCCGCCCGTGCGGCCGGCAAATGAGTGCACAAACTGACGTAACCTCGTCTCGGCTGCCGCGGGTCCCAAGGGCCGCCGAGAAGCGCAGCTCGGTGGGCGGGCCTCCGCCCTGTTACGGTGTAACGGGCACATTCCTTCTCTAATGGAGTCGGAGGGTACGACCCACAGCCCAATCCGTAGGGCGGAAGGGCGGGACGAGTAGAAGCGAGCGAGCGAGTGCCCCATTTAAGGGGCAAATCTCGCAGCAAACTGGCAGAGGAAGAAGGGGCGGGAGCCAGTGAGGGATGTGAAGGGGGGCAACGCTAACCGGTGACAGCCAGCAAATACAACCAATCAGTGAGCGTGTAGTGACGCGAGAGCCCAATCAAAAGCGCCGGAAGGCGGTGCTCCGCTGTGATTGACGTGTACCCTGGCTAATGGGCGGAGAGATCCCTCAGACTCTTCCCAATGGGCAGCGTGAAGGGGCGGAAAGGGGAGCGGAAGGAGAAGACGAGCAGTCAGAACGGCCAATCAGCGCGAGGATCGGCGGGGAGCCGTCCAATGGGCGGTGCGAGGGGCGGTGCGGGGGCGTGTCCCGGTGTGTTTGGGTTCGTGCTCCTCGGGGGAGGGAGAGACGGCGGCGAGGAAAGTTTGGTTTTGGTTTTTTTTTTTCCCCCCCCGGTGGTGTTTTTTTGGCGGCGCCGGCGGAGGCGGGGGGACGCTTTTCGCAGCTTCTTCGCCTTTGCTTCCTGGGGTTCGTGTTTCCCGGGCGGGCGGAGCCGCCCCCGGCACTGAGAAGAACGGGGGCTCAGCGCACCGCAGCGGCGCCTCGGCGGTGAGTGCGGGACGGGCCCCCCACCTATCCCCCATCCCCGTTCCCAGCTCCCGGCGCGGGACTCCCTGGCAGCCTTTCCCGCCCTGCGGACCCTCGCGCCGCCTCTGAGGGGCCTCTGGCGCCGGGCCGCGGTGCCGCGGGGCGGGGGAGGGACGGGGGGGCCGGGCCGGCGGGAGGGGCCCCGAGCGGCGGCGGCTCAAGGGCGCTGCCCCGGCGGCGGCGGAGCGGCCGCTGCTCCCTCCCCGACCCCGCCGAGTGCCTGTCCCGAGGCACAACCGGGCGAGCGCTGCCCCCTCCTCGCCTCACGTGCGGCCGCGGCTGCGCCCCGGTGCCCCCCGCCGCCCCCTCCGGCTCCACACAGGGCCCCGGGGAAGAGCCGCCCGCCCGCCGGATCACCCAGGCCGGGCGGGAGGTACCGCGGAGGAGAGACTCCGAGGAGCCCTTGTGTGGATGGGGAAAAAAAAGTGCTGTAGTGTGCGGACGGAGCCGAGGTTGCGTTGGTACCACTGCAAACCGCGCTGGATGAGTGGAACGTGATGCTGGTTAAAATGTGTGTGTGTATATGTGATGGGTGGGTGGGAAGAGTGACCATGTTCAGAGATATGTCCCGGGGGGGAAAAAAGTTTCCCCAGCTGTTTGTAGCAAAATGAGGGAATGTTTGTTTCTGGAGACGCTTCGCTGGCTGTGGATAAGCGCTGCTTGCAGCGTGGTATCTTGCAAGCTCAGATCTGCTTTATGAAAGTGCATGTAGGAGGATCTACTACAGCATACAGCTGAGGCTTGTTGAATAAACCGAAGACTCAACAAAGCGTTTTCCTAGCTAAAGTACAGATGTTTACTGCTGTAAACAGTACTTGTTTTTCCACGGTAACGTTTCACTAACCTCATGAACATTTGTTAAAATATGTCTTTGTGAAGTTGACATTTTTTGTTGTTTTTACAAGCCATTAATTGCTATTTTTAAATCGTGACTTGCCAGAGTTCAGTGTCACGTTTACAACCTCTACAAAAACTGTGACTTTTCCTGCAAAATTGTGGGTAGGTCTTTGGGGGTTGTACAGCTCTGTATTTGAAAGGTCTGTTTTACCTGGTGTTTTCCAGTAATATCGCTATCCTTATGAAGGGATTTTGGAAATTGGTTCCTGCTGCAAGTGATAACTTTGATTCATAGGGTCATTAAATACGTACACAAGTTTAAGCAGCTTTGTAGTCAGCTTGTCCATACTGAAGTTGCTCAGCAATGCCCTCCTCTCCTGTGGTAACTCTAAGGGTGCAGATTCCTTGGAATGCGCGCAGTTGAGATGTGAGTGGACGCTCTCATCTGCTCCATTACCCAAGGCCCTGAATTATAAAATAAGGTCCAGATTTTCTACTAGCTGTGGCTAGTGCAGGGTCTGTTGGGTAGATGTATCTCGGGAGAGGGGTTTGCAGGGGTGACTTTTCACCTGAATTTAACTGAATTGCAGATGTAACTAGACAATTCCTCAGCGAAGAAATCACCCTGCAAAAAGTTGAGGCTGGAGATGGGGGAAAGGGAGTCCAGAGAGGTGTTAGCTGTGTGTGTTGGATTTTCTGCTGTGAGGTTTTTGGGCAGGAAGGTACAGGCACATTTGTCTTAGTAGAGAGTAGGTGAGGTCATCATTATACGTTTAGTTTTATCTTGTTTAGCTATACAGCGTGTGTGCTGATGGGCAAAAAGTTATTGGGATGCTCAAAGGGAATCACCTGAGTCCTGTAATACGGAAGTCCTGGTAAAAATGTAATAATAAACCAGTCAGTGTCTCTTCATTAGGCAGACTTTTGACTTAATGCATTACTTCAGTTTCTGTATACCTGCAAATTTAGCTAGAGATCTACACTTTGATTTAAATAAAAAGTTAAAACATTTGGACATAAAAGTCTTGACAAAGCTTAATCTGCCAGAGTTTGTGTGATTGAATAGTCCAGTAAAACTTTTAGGTTGAGTGTGTGTCATGGCTTTGCTCGGTGATGCTTATTTCGTCGTTAGAGCTTGGTGTTGGAGGATGACTTCAGAGGAGGAAGCTTCAGGAGAGAATTTTGTGTAGTTCTGAGGCAGCGTATTTTACCTCATATCTGCCTACTGTCATAGCAAGTAAGAAATTAGATTTTTTTTTTTTTCAGAAGTAATGCATAATAAAATAATATGTAGAGATAGCTGCGTCTAGAAGAGTGGAATGAATGGCTGCAGCCAGAATGATGGGAAAAATTGAAGGACTGCTATGAAATAGTAATTTGAAAATAAGTTCAAATGGGGTTTGTTCTCTTGGGTTTTTGAGTGATTTTTTTTTTTCTTTTCTTTTCCCTCTGGTGAAGCTGATGTATTTCTGCTCGCAGAAGAGGTTGGATTTACAATTAAGCAGTATGAACTGGAGATCATAGAATAAGTCTAAGAAGCTTACTTATTGACTTGAATGAGTTTATTAATAGTCTGCTTAATGGTTTGGTTACTCTGTTCTCCATTTTCTGCAAAATGCTTGGATGCAGAGTCTGTTCTAGTCACTTATTGCCATTATTGTGTTTATTTTCTTGGAAATCTTTTTATACATAGATATTGTCTGCTTTGTGCAGTAATAACAACCAACAGTCGTTTCCCAGTTTCTTTGCAATGGCTTTCTTCTGTCATTGCTCATAGTGCTGCTATTAGATTCAGGAATTCTGCAGTACTTCTACTTACAGCATTCCGAGCATCTTAGAGCTATTCACTTCTTTATCATCAGTTTTAATTTTTCACTCGGCCTTAACCTGTGTGTAATTTGGCTCAGTAGACGCCTTTTTGTGAAGAACTGGCCGTATTTGTTTTCACAGGATAAATTAAGCATGTTTAGCACATAGATAAAGGAGGGAAATACCTGATACTAGCACATATGTACCACTGGTTTTCTTTAAAGCTAAAAGTTTTCTGTCACATCAGTGCTTATAAAATGTATTTGCTGTGTATTTGCTTTTAATGATCTATTTCTAGCATTTTCAGAAATGTTAATCGTGAAATGTTTCACTGTCTCAGGGAAAGAATAGCAAGGCAATGTCAGTCTTCAGTACTAATTGCAAGAACCTAGCGCAGAGATGTCGAGCAAACAGTAACATGCATTTCTAATCGTTTCACCAGTTGTGGTAGAAAAATGCATATATTCTTGCTAACAGTTTTCCTTAGCTTAGCACTTACTCTCTTTCTCCATTTTCAGATAAAATATATATGCTAAGGTTGCTTGTTCTTTCAGCAAACAGAGTGTGGAATATGGACTGAAAAATTCGCATTAATTTATTGTGAATCAAAACTAAACTTTTGGCTACTATCTGCTAATAAAAATAGGGGCACTTTTTGGTACTTGGGCCAGCTGTCACTGTCAGACAAGTAGTTGCCCGCTGGTATTTCTGCTTGCGAGGTGACCGGGGTGAGAGTAATCAGGATATTCTGATTGCTGTTCCCTGTCCCTTTCAGCCCACATAAAACTCTTATACTTCTTTACATTTCTCTTCTGTTCGTGCCTTCTTTGTGTTGCACTTCTACTCATTTTTTTTTTTCTTCAGGGAAGTAAACATGCTTTGCTCAAGGCGTTGGTGTCACTTATTTTTTCTCCTTTAGAGCAGTAGGCAGTGAGTACGTTGAATTTATTTTTTCCCTTTGGCTTCTTATAGCGGTTAGAGGGAGAGGGTGTTTTTGCACTTATTATGGTTTGCATCATGTTGTAGGGGAATGTTCTGAGGTTTTTAAGTTTTCATCAGTGTAAGGGTTGTGGTTGGAGTTTGGATGTTCTCCGTGTTTACCATGTAGTGAGCTATGGAGATGACCTTTTCCAGTTTCAGCTAGTCAGTACGGATTGCGTTTCTGGGCCCTGCCAGCTTTAGTAGTTCTGAAATTGGATATGGTGCATGTATTTCCTGATTTAATGTCTGTGGATTAGAAAAAAACACAATAGTTCCTCTGTGAGAAAATCTGGGAAGCAAGTTAATGTTCTATCCAAGACTTGCACTGTTTAAATTTTTTAAAATATCTACTTAAAAAGTAAAATTGATCTGAAAGCAGCTCTTAGCCAGTTTAGCTTTTGAGTCGGTGGAGAACATCCTGCTTGTCAGGAGAAAGGGGAGGTATCCTAAGACAGCACTTGTGCTGCATGCTGCAGGAGACTGGTCAGAATAAATGGGTAAAAAATAACTTGGAGGTTGATATATTTTGACTGCGTTAGACAGAAGATGGGAGGCTGGAAAGCTAATTAGCGGATGAAAGGATAAGAAGCAAAGTTGCAAAACAAAGAGTTGATAATTTTAGATAGCTTGACAGAGGATTAGTCAAAAGGTGATACAATAATATCACGTTGCTTGTGTGAGGGGAAGTCCTCTAATCCATCTAAATGAGTAATGAAGTAAAAGTCATTGATGTTTTTACTTGCATTTGATTTCTATAATTTTGTCATGACTCTTCACTGTGTCATAAAAAGTGCTATAAAGATAAACAACCTGGCAGAGTTTTTCAGTAGTGTATTGGGTTTTTCATTAGTAAAGTCTGCTCTGTAACATGAGAAATTTATGCCCTTTGACTTTGTAGTAGTTTACAAAGAACATAGTTTTTGTGAATACCACTGGTTTTTTTCTATTAAATTTGAAAATTTTTCAGATTCTAGCCTCTGTTTTGCTTGTTGGAAATGCTCCTTTCTGTTATTCTGATCATCTTTCCTAGGGTTGCAAGGTTTTTCTTCTTCCTACTCGAGTCCTTCTTATTTTTGTACCACAAACTCTGGTTGTACCTGCGGTTCTCTAATGTGTTGTTCATGTGGCAAAAGCAGACTTTGTGAGAGAGTTTCACTAGTTAAATTAAATGTATTATTTTAAATCCAGAAGCTGAATGTTTGGAAAGGTTTTTTTCTGGCCTTCTTGTTTTAGGACTGGTCCAATAGGTCTCCACATAGACAGAACTAAGAAACTCCTGGGTTGCTCCATGGCAATCTCATTGCCAATTTCCCTGGCCCTGTGACCTCTCTGCGTAAGTCTCGGGACAGTACCACATGAGTGGCAGGAAAAAGGAAAACACCTCTGGGGAGAAGAAGGAACTCTTCAGGGACTTGCCAGTCTACTGTGGACTAAATATATTTTGGCCTTGGGGTGATCCACCAATGATAATGAGAGTAGCTCCTCTTGTCTCCCTGCTTCTTACAGCTAAGAGATACAAATTGCTCAGCACTTTGGTGTCAGTGTCCTCTAGTTATGAACTTCTGTGTCTTAGGAGCTGAAGAGACCCAGATTGTTCACCTCTTCTCTGGACTTTGGAGAACCTTTTAGCTGTCTTCTGGGACATTTGGGGATCCTTAGAAACAATCTGATGTCACTTTCTGGAGAAGATGGAAGTACTACAGAGTACATTTTATTTTCTTATTACAGCTGACAGTATATTCTGCTTTTTATACAGCAGTACAGTAACTTTATGATTTAAAAGCTTTTCCCAGAAGTTAGATTTTGTAGAAGATTAAATCACCAATACACTCACTTTTACCATTACAGAGAAACACTGTTTCAGATCTCTGAGGTTTCTGTTGCTTGCACACTGTGACTTTAGAAACCATAAGTTAATAGTATTAGAGGGTGCAGCTAGCATGAGGAATGATGAGGAACTTGGGAAAAAGCGTTAGGATAATGTTTTGATTTAAAAAATTTTTCTATGAGATAGAGGAATGAAATGTGTCCCCTCGCCCCAGCTTCTTATGAAGACCGAAATATACTTAACTCTAGAATGAATGATCATCCATCTTTGATCTGAAGCAGCTCAAAATCCCTTTAAGAAAGAAGGCCATAATACATATTGCTCTAAATAGTTGCTTTAGAGCATTTTCAGCTACTTTTATAGGGTTTAGTATCTTTCTTTGTGACCCTCTCTGGGATTTTTATGTTTTGAGATTTTTCCATGATGTATTAATGTTGTTACAACAGCATTCTTATATTGCTGTCAATACAGCAGTTTCAGTCTGTGTTGGGAATTTGCTTGTTCTGATAACTATGTTTAGGGTTTTATTTTGGAGTTTTTGTTTCTTTGTTTTTAAATCCTACTTAACTGATTCAAGTAAGAAGCTAAAAAATGTGCTTTGGCATGAATGTGTGTCTATGCAGGATATTTTACTATTACAACCATTGTAATTTAATTTCTTATCCTTCCATATATATTTGGGTTCTAAGATAAAATTGTTTGAAATTAAATTTTTAGTATTTTTGTTTGTCAAATGGCTGAGATTCTGCATTATCAGGTTTGAGTTGCATTGTATCAGATGCTTATTCTTGCACATTAAAAACGCAGATGAGTCTTCTTTTGAAGAGAACAAAAATGAGAGTCAAGCTACGCTGCTTATTTGTGACCGTTCATTAAGATTCATCCCATTTTTCATTGACACTGCAAAAAAGTTCAATGCTTAATATTTTCTCACATTTGAAATGGATCCTCACATTTAAAGTGGATCTTGTCAATACTATTCCCTATAATACTATAGTATTTCCCTGACCCTCATAACAAGTGTCCTTTTTGTGGTGATTTTATACAAGCTCAGCTCATGTTTTTCCTAGCCCTTCAAGACAAAGTGGGATAATAAAGCTAAAGTTGAGGTTTTCTTATTATAGTTGTGCTTTTTTGCTTGGATAAATGTTTGGGTGCTTCAGGATCTGCTCATCTACTTTCTGCAGCTGGTGTGGTGACAGCCTGAAGAACAGGTATAGATTTTGGTTGGTGTTCTATGTTTCTGTTATAGTTAATAAAAGCTATGGGGAAGGTGCCTTTGTTTCTGGTGGCACTCACTTTGCTAAAAAGTACTTGGAAGGGGGAAGATGTGTTTTATTGCAGAGCTAGGCTTTTCACACATTTTTAAACTCCATAGTTGCCGTAGATTAGCTGTCTATCCTTTTCTTTGCTTGGCCTTTTTATTTTTCAGAGTGTTCAGAGACAGAACCAAAACTGGCTGATAATACTCTCATTTGTTGGAAGTTAACTCCTCTGATTCTTTCATATTCAAAAGTCCAACTTTCTCTTCCCTGTCCCTGGCAATTTATGTATTGCGGAAAATAGATTCATATTGAGAGAAGCTTCCTGTTGATTGAGAACTAAATTAGACTGTGGACAAAAGACACAGCAGTGCCATTGTATCAAATACTTTTTAACATTGTCTAATAAGCAAAGGAAAACGCCCCTGACAGTGTTACAATGTGGTGGCTCGAGGGCAAGAATACAGTGACATAATTCGTCTGTTCCCTCTCCAGCTCTAACCCTGTACTTAACCAATGCTGGGTAATGTTGCTTTCACCAGTTGAAGGTAACTAGATAAACTGGCACTGCCTTGTGTATGGATATGTATATCAGCTTATCTCACCCCTGCCACAGCTGGGTATGTAAACAAACTAAAAGTAACTTTAGTCTTGCGAAGTTTGGACAAAAAATAATTGAGAATTTGTGTTTCTGCATTTTCAGATTTAATAAAGGATGAACAAAAAGTAACGTATAAGTGAAGAACATTCAAAAGTAGGAGGAAATTTCAAGAGTTAGGTTTTTAAATGTGTTGTCAGAGCTTGACTGTGAAAATCAGTTGTCATGTAGTTCAAGTAGGTCGCCTAAAAGCAGACTTTTATGGTTTTGGTCGCAATAGTAAAGGCTAGGTTACTTTTCTTTTATATGCCACTTTCAGTGGAAACAAGATGAGAAAGTTGAAGAGCTCTTTTGTGCCAAAAGACTGAAAATTTAGTGCCCTGATCTCACACATAGTTGAGCACGTCTGAAGCTCTTCTTGCAAGTAGTTCCAAATTCAGTAGTACTAACTAAACATCTTCAGCAAAGATTGCAGTGTTGAGGACTAGCATCGTGTTGGTAATAACTTGCATTGTGTTTTTAAATTTAAAAATTAGCCATAAAAATGAGTGTATTGCTTAATTTCTTTGAAGATTAAAAAAAATCGTTGAATATAAAACAGATTTTTGAAAATTAGCTTCCTCTTCCTTTCTTAGGTGCCGAAATAGCTGAAAAGTACAATTCAGACTGATGTCACGCTATAAATATTGATGAAGTTCTATTTGGCAGCTGGTTATGTTCAAAGTTGGTGTTTGCAATTATAGTTTAGAATTATTTGCTTAACAACTCGGCATTTGTTTTCTTTGACAATAATAGTGCTAAGATCTTGGACTTCTCTGCATGTATCATCATGTAAGTGGGAAGTCAAAACGTCTTTGTATAAGAGAACCTCTCTGTTATTAATCATTAGAAGTGAGATAAATATGGAACGTTATTTTGGAAAATCTCAGGGTGTAAGCTATAAAAGAGTGAAGTTTGAAAAAGAGAAAAAGCAGATTGTAACTTAAGCTTTATTCTTCATCACACTCCCCATGCCTTCCTCCCGGCTCAGTCTGGCCATAATCGTGTGCCCGGGGCTGCATTACAAGGTGCAGCGCCGAGACCTGGAGCCTTTCTCGGGCAGCAGGGGATGTTTGTCTGCCTTCATGGCTGCTGGAGGATTTAGCACCAGTATTGCCATGCTGGTGTGAATTCCTTAACAACACAGCTCTTACTGAAAAAGTAAACAAAGCAGAAGGATTGTTTATACACAGGAAACTTTGATACTCTTCTAATTAAATACAGGAAGATTGTAAGAACTAGACAGTTTGAAACGCACGGGTATCTTCCAATCCTGTCCTGCTTGTGAATGGTTTTTAGTAGTGTTGTCTTTAGCTCGTGTAGCTGCTGCTGTCAGTAAATAAGCCACCGTTCCCCCTTTCCTCTGCACAAGGCTACTTACCACCTTATCAGTTGAATTAAGTTACTGCTGCTGGGTTTGATAAATATACTGCTGTATAGGACTTGAGGAGTGTTACTGGTGGTTCAAAAGGAAACCTTCGATCTTGAGTTGACTTTAGTGGTATGAATAATCTGACTGGATGATTCTGTTGGGATTATCAGCAGTAAAGGAGTTATTTATAGCTTTCAGGTTTAAAATTGAGCTGTTGAGAAGCAAGCTTCTCACTCATCACAGCGTTTTGCTTAAGATGGAGAAAAATGCTTCATGTCTCTGGTCTAGTATAACATCCACTCTTCATCTCTCCTTAGAAAACTCTGGTCCTCTGTATTCTGAAGACTCACTTGGCAAATTCTGTGAAATAAAGGCTTGATTGCACTCGTGTAGCTCCAGCAGTGCTGAATCCTTGGGAATGCTGGTATACATGGATTGCTGGCATTTTGAGCATGTTGATTGTGGGCCCTTTTTGCCACTGGGGCACCATTGAATGCCCTGATAGTTGTAATACTTATGTTAATGTCTGCTTTTGTGCCATTGGGATTCCGAGCATTGCTACTGTTAACAAGTAGTGGCAGCATTAGCAGTGTGAAGTAGCCCTTTTCTGTGCCTGAAAACCGGTAATTTGCAAGACCTAATAGAATCAGAGATGAACAATTGAAAAGAATGAGGGTTTTTTTAAGTGATAGTTTGTTTCCAACTTTGCAAAACAAATCTCTTGAGTGGGTTAAATTCTGATGTGGAATGTCAAAAGCAGCTGGCATTCTCAACTCACTATGTTTTAATTTCTTGCTGCTCCAGGTATCACAACTCTTACTGTGATGCTAACTGTCAAGATGATACTGTCAGTCAGTTATGTAAGACACACTACTCCCCAAACCCTCAGTTTAATAGTTTCCATAAACACTGAGGTGTAGAGTGTTGAATGTCTTGAAGAAAAAACGTAGAAATAATTTTGAGAGTGTTACCTACATATACTGTATCTACCCACTTATATGTACGTATGCACATAAACGTGTGTGTATATATGCTTCGGTCATAGTGAAAAGACAAAGTGGAACAAAGCACAAAGGACTTTAGAAAACTTAACCACTTGGCAGCCTTTGGCTGATTATAGTTGGGATGTAATGTTGATAACAGTTGAGAAGTGATGTGTAGTGTATGTAACATACAATCGGCCACTGTAGCAAAAGTGAGGACAAACACCTTTTATGTTCACTGTAACCTTTAATGGATTCTTCAGCAAAATCGGTATGAGCAGAAAAGAAGTGGGGTTTATGCTGCTTTGTACAGTAGAAAGTGGCAAAAAGGAGTAAACAAAACATTTTTTTTTTAAATAAACTTTTCATTTTCCTTTACTGTGAGGAGAAACATTTAGCACCTTAAATATTGTTTATGTAAATGGTTTGGAACACTGGGAAGGTGAAGTATTCTGTCCTTGTGTTTCAAGACTGTCTTTAGACTCAAAGACTAGGGCCAGGATTTTCTAAATTGAAAATCTTTTGATTTGAGAAGCATCCTTTTGCATCTTTCACGTCTCCCTTAATGATGAATCAAAAAGGGCAACATTCTCTGATGAGAAAAAACCCACAAGTTCATTAAAGAGTGGATTTTCTTGAGCAGATCATGTTGTGTAGTCCATTTTAAACCTCCTGACACCTTCAGGAGCAGTCTCTTATGAAATGGTTTATATTTGAGCTGTTCATGTAAAAAGACTTAAGTGCTGTGAAGTGGGACTTGTGTTTTGTTCATATAGGCTGTCTTTAACTTGTTTATGGTCCTTCTGTTCTCATGTTACTTTAGAAGAGTAGTACAGACTAATGCATATGATATCTATTCCAAGTTACAGCTATTTATCTTGTTAAAAGTATTTGTGTCATATCTACATGAACAGCTGAAATGTTTTCCATGTGTTAGGAAAAACATCAGTGCAAAGAATTTAATACTGAACAAAATAGGAAGTTGAAGTTGTGCAGCCAGTAGTAAACTAAACATAATGAACACCCTTTCTCATGTCATATTTTGCTGTAGAACACCAGAGTGATTTTGTGGGGTATGTGACTGCCATTCCTGAATATTGCCCTGGAATTTTTTTTTTGGTGACAGAGGATTTCTGCCTTTTCCCACTCCTTCTGGCTGCTTTGTTTAGAGTGATATCTTTAGTTCGTTTTTCCTTGAAGTACTAATCCTTCCTGGATTTCCTTCTACCTAAGTAATGCAAAGAGATTGTTCTAAACCATGTGAAATAAAGAGGTTGCAAATCCTCTTCTCAAGCACCAGTAGTAGCGCTCCTTCTACCAAATTATTGGTTACAAGTTATGTTTCCATCTTCAGCCTTGAAAAGTGGAGAATTACCATCACAGTAAGACCTGAGTTGTCCTGAGTATTTTTTAATAGTAAATCATGACTATTACATTGCTGCTGTGCTGTAGATGAAATACCGTGAAATATTTTTGTGTTGTTCTGAAGTTGTGAATGACTTGAAGCCATCTTGCCAATATCCTGATTGAGTATGTGATGTTTTTGTTTATTTACATCAGCAGCTGATTTTTTAAGATGATATTTTAAGGACAGCTTACGGCCTTTTGAGCAGAGTGTGCTCTTGGTTGCTTTATCAGAATCACCCCAAAGTAAAAGTCAGGACCAAGTTCAAAATTAAAGTTTGTATCTGCAAAACATTTACTCACTAAGCAAAGGGACAGGTAAACCACAGTGGCAGAGGTAAGACTCCCTTTTATCACCAAATGTATTTTCTGGTCAGAAATTGTTTGAATGGAAATCATGCCCAGAAAGCTCTTAGTTAATGCTAGAAGATCCGGGGGAAAAATTGAGTTTATGGAAGTTAGTTCAATGACAGCAACTCTTTATTCCTAAATAATGCTGTACATTAAGGAGTAGTAGCCAACAAAATGATGCAGTGAGTTTAGAAAAATGTCACTTGTTCATATCCCTTACAATAAACCTGAATAATGGCAATTGGAATAATTCAGATTTTAGTGATGTTAACTTGAATGTATGGTGGTAAGCTGATGGTTCTGGACTTCTTTTAATTCCTGCAAGCTGGTTATGTTTTGCAAAACCAAAACTGAAGTATTTAGTACTAGCTGTGGTTAAGACAGATTATGTATGATTTGAAGTGGGCTTGATTGTTAACCATTGCAGTGCTGCTATGTTAGTGATTCAAAATAGGATTAAATACCTGACAATTGGTAGGTATGGGATTCATTTTTACACATAATATTTAATATTCAGCAGTTATTGTAGGATTACATAATCACTTCCCTTGACTGCAAGGAAACACACGTGTGTTTTCTCAGTTCTTGTGGAAGAAACCAGTTTCACCCCATGTTTTGCCCAGTTGTGAATAGAAATTATGTTTCTAGAGCCTCCTTCTGTTCTGTTGTATCTCATAGTCAGTAGGAGATTGTCTAACACATACTAAGAGTGTTTACTGTTTTTCCAGATTTGGATAGGAGGTTGTGGGGAGAATTTTAAGAGAATATTTTCCTGATGGCAGCCTATTCCTTTCACTTCTGTGCACCTAGGTTTACTTTGGAGCTTTGGAGACAGTTGACTTTTGTTTTTATATTTTTAAATTTACTAATGACCAGAGTTGGTCAATGTTTTAATTTTTTTTTTTGTTTCCTTTTAGGGTTTCGTTTTTGCACTGAATGTAGCCAGGACGGATCCTTGTGGGCTTTGGCAGCCCTTGGAAACTGTCAAAGGTAAAAATCAACCCAAGCTCAGTATTGTGATCTTGAAAGTTGGAGGTGAGAAGAACAATAGCCTATGCTGGTTCTTAAGATACTGTAGGATGTGCATCTGTCTTCATGTGCTTTCTAGTGTTTTATTTCCTGTGTGTTTGTGTGCAAAGTTAATGTTACTGCCTGATGTGATTTGTTTCTGTAAGCTAAAGTTGGTATGTATAATGTATCATTTATTTGAAAATTTGTTAATTTATGTTGACTTAAAAAATGTAAGTCACTGGAATTGGCAAGTGATTATTTCCTATAAGCAATAAAGTTATAGTTGTGGGATTTTTATCTTCTGAATGCTTTTGCTTTCAGAGCAACTTGAATTTAAAGTGGCAAAAATACTCTGTTCTTCTTCTAGACATTAAATTTTATGTTGCTTTTGTAGGTTCTTAACAGGATCAATGTATAATGATTTATCAGTTAAATACAATATGGCTGGATCATGTGTTAAAACTGAACATTTTATCTAGAGACTGGTGACAGTGATCATGTGTCGATACAACTGTGTCAAATAAGCACAGTCCCATTCAAGACACAGTTTAGTCAAGCAGTGCCTTGTGCTAAGTGCTCTTGTTTCGAGTATGCCGTGGATACAGGATCGCTGTCTTGGAAGAGCACTCATGTGGCTGTTTTGCTTTGTGAGGGAGTTTGGGACCTGCCTTCAATTTCTGCTTAATGTGTGTAATGGTGACAGTGGACACAGCCTTACTTTCCTTCAGGGGGTTTCTAGTGGGTCATATCCAATTTAGACTTGGGAATTCACAGGAATCACAATTGGTTTTACATTAATAAGTGCTTCTCTCACAGCTGCACTCTTTAGAAGTTTGAAGTAGGTTTTTTCTTCATTATCAAATGAAGAACAGATTTTCTCTTTAGTCCATATTTGATTCCTGCTGCCAATCTAAAAAAAAGGGTCACTGCATGAAAGGCCCTTGAATTAGACAAAGTGCTTAGTCCCAGCGATGCCTGTTTGATGAAACCAAATTTGAAATCATTGGAATTCCGGCTCTCTTCTCTTGCTGTTGAGGACCTTGTGTTTTTTCATGCTGGGACCTTTCTATGTGGAGGGAAAATTAGGCCTAGAGGAGGTACCTTGTTCACTGGTATTGGTTTTCAGAGATTTATAAGTATATGGAAATTTTGTTCAGGTTTTGCTTGCCAGAGTGTGTTAAGAATGCAGTAGTGCAGAGATGGTATCCATAAGGACACTGTGCTGTTCTGAGTGGCTGGTAGCTGCATCCATCTTGCTGGTCCTAGTAAACAAAATGAGTGCATCTTTGCTGCAGAAAGAGGTGGAGCAAAAACAGGACTAAATATCAAACTGGATTGTCCTAAAACCATACTGTTTAATGGCAGGACAGTACTGCAGCAGGCATTAAAGTTCATAAGAAATCCAGTTGGTTCCTATTAATGAATGTTTTTACCTTTGGGAATAGATTCTTCTCACTGTATTACATTTTGAAGAGTTAAATAAAAGTTGTTCCGAAGTTTAGATGTGCATTTGCTACATTTTATGTGGGCATAGCAGTGCATTGCTATTTGTCAGGCCTTCCTCAGTGTTACCTTACTCCAGTTGAAGTTAGTTAATTTTTCTGAAGGATGTCAGGTGAATAAAAAATTGGGAGATTTCAGTCACATTCCAAGTAGTTTGGGTGGATATATGCAAGGGTAGAAGAAGAGGATTATCTTACTTTCCCAGGAGTGACTTTATTGATAGGTGTGGGATCTGAAAATCTAAATGGGCTGTCTGTAAACTTTCTTTTTGTCACCTGGGAACCTGACACATCACATTAAGAACTTAATACAAGTAAACAAATGCATTTAGGCTTTTGACATTTTTCTGATCCTATAGGATGCTAGTACAAATTTGTACTTCCTGTCCATCCTCCGTGTATAAAATAAATGACCCCATGTGTCACCTTCAGCAATCTGGTCAGAAGCTGGTGAGCTGAAGAGGTGATGTCAGTAACATGGAATAATTATGTCTTCATGTGCTGGCAATAAGCGCTCTCTGTTGACTGAGAAGTCACCCTCAGTCATAAATGACCTACAAAAGTCTGCTACAGAGATGGTGTCCCATGGATTCAGGAATCTTGAAATGTCTCCTTTTGGCAATAAATGAACTTGCAATATAGCATTCTTGTGCTGGTGACTAAGAGAATCAATGATTCATGTATGCAAAAGAACATCAAAATTACTGAATTGGGCTCATAGTTTATTGCAGAATGTTTTATCTCCTGAAAGAACCCAGAAGCAAATGCAATAAAGTATAAAAAAATACCCAAACCAAACAACAAAAGGATAGTGTTCAGCAAAACTTCCTCTTGCAACACCTCTTGTAGTCTGTGGCTTAGGGTCTTCCTGCACCAGCTAAAAATTTTCGTTGGTGGGTTTTCTTTTTCCCTTGTGAAGTTTTCTAGGAAATTCCTGAGCCTTTTAGAGCTTCAATTTTTTTACCATCCCCTGTGAGTTCACTCTAAGTATTGTATGACATAATATTATATGTTTTTTTTCTTTAGTTAAAGCAAATAAAACTTTAATTATAGGATAAACTAAGAGAGAAAATAGAAATTAGAAAAAAGAAAATACAGTGGAGAAGGAAGAGAGTTTATTCATTCAATTTCCTACTCTAATCTCTGAGTTCTGGATAGTTCCAGTGTATTCAGTCGGTCATTTGCAAGAGCTTGCTTTTCTTTGTTCGTGTAGCCTTTCCATTTTTAAAAAATTTCTTAGTTCTACTGACCTTTTCTTTCCTCCTTTGAGATGCACTGGTTGGTAGCTTTTTTTTGTCTTCTTCCAGGAGTAGTATATAAAAACTGGTGTCAAATACTGCCAATTCTCTGGTAGTGAAAGATCTCAGAAGATGAAACACGTCTGTTTTTCAGAGGCTTATGCTTTGAGTTCCTCCAGCGCTTTGAATGAAAAGTGACTTCCCCTTGCAGTGCTCTTGGTCTGACCTTTCTGGTCTTGTTTATATGTAAGCTTTTTTTAATGCTTCTGCTCAAGTTCATTCTTGCTTATTTCTCTGACTTCAACGCCGGGTAAGTGCCACAGGAATCCTTCTGGCCAAAGCTGTTTGACATCACACTGTCTAACAAAAATCTGAAGAGCTTTCCAATTACTTGACTCTAATACTGCAAAATCATGCTCCAAAATTCTCAGCTCTGAAAGTTCTGGAGTGGGTTTCAGAAACAGAGCATGGCGAAGAAGTACCATGGACAGGGACTGCCCAGCCTCGTCTCCTCCACTGTGGGTGCAGAACAAAAAGCAATGAACATTTGTTATAGGCAGGAGGATCTTGGCATAGATGTCAAGCTTAGCATTTGATACTTCTGATTTTTGATTATGTGCTGAAGGCAGAATGTTTAAGTGAGAGTTTGGGTAAGAGTTTGCTTTTCTCCTCATTCCTTCTTTTCCCAGAAAAGGGAATTACTACACTCTAAGTCTTTACAACTCTTGTGTCTTCCACTAGAGTGTATGATATTACTGAATGTAGCAGCTTGTTGGTTGTAAGGTTTATTAAGTTGTTTGTAATATTTTGTAGCTTCAGGCCCTTAATGTTTGTAGAACATGTTCTTCACTGATTGAGTCAACCATGACAGATGTTGTTTTACCTATGTGCAACAGAACAGACGAGGCTGGAGTGCAGAAAGCCTTACACTCTGAACAGACATTAACAATGAAGTGAAGGAGGTGCATCATTTAGAAGCTTTCTCTTGACAGTTTCCAGGCTTGGAATTGCTGCTGTAAAGGTGACAGCCAGCAGCTCTTAAGCTAAGGTGCAGGAGTAGAGAGACTTGAAATGGATGTTAAATGCTGGTACAGTTGAAGAGTTGCATAATCTTGAGGGGGACTACTGTTACAGGCCAACAGCTCTTGGCTTCAAGAGAATTCTTAACTTGCTGTATTCAGTCTGAGCCCTTACTTTCCATATACCTGGAATGTTAGGGATCTGGTCATGGCATTTGTCTTGTGTTTTGAGTGCAAGAGATTCCTGCTGAATTTATGCTGTTGCATTTGATCTCTTAAATTGATTAATTTGATCCATTACCCCTGAAAGATGCGTCATCCTCTGGAGTAGAAGACATTCTAATATTAAACACCAAAGTCTCCCTAATTGTATTGCATCCTTCTGTAAGTTACTTTACAATTTGAAGAATGGAGTTTGGAGTACAAATTTTGTTCAGTAGGAACTGCACTGATACTGTTAAACAAACTTGAAAATAGCTTATCTAGTAGTGTTGAGTATTGGAAACATTGGGATATGTTGACCTGGGTTAAATTGGAAATGCGAACCTGAAGGTGAATGACTTTATCTGTTCCCTGAACCCTTTAGATTCTAGAATGTATTTATTTTTAAAATGAAGTCAAGGGAAAAATCCTGAAAGTAAGACTTCAGAGATACTGTGAGATCACTGGAAGTCTTAACAGTTTTTCAAACTAATAACCTTGAGATTGTCTGTAAGCTGAGTCTTTGAAGCTTGTATTTGCACAAAAGCTATTTCCTAGTAAGAAAGAATTGCTCAGCTCTGGTCTATGTGATTGTTCCTTGCTGACTGTGGCTTTAATGAGTGAAATCAGTGACTAGATTAAATACTCAGCAATGACACTTGAAAGTTAAAAAGAAAGTATATTCCTGTTAAGTGGTTTTTTCCTTTCAATTAAGTAGTTTTGTCTCATCCTGAATAACAGTTCTTGTTTGTGTAAAGCATGATTTCAGCAAATATATGCAGAATGGCAGCATTAAAGGTCATAGCCTAGAATTGTTGTTTATGTGCACTGCAATGTCACATAACATTGTTAAAGGCAGAAAAATCATTGTTTTTAAAATATATCTTTGTTGTTTGTCTTTTAGGCAGTATTTTGCATTTCTGCAGAGCTTTGCACAGATCCTGTTCCCATGCAAACTGATGAGGGAGAAATACTGGAGGAAGGCAGTCCCAAGGTCAGTGAGGTAAATACCACTGTGTGTTGGAGGAACTAAAGCTTGCTTGGCTGAAATGGGGGGGTGGAGGGTACATGGAGTGAGCATTGACTGGTGGTGGTATTTTAAATAAATACCTTCATGTAGATATTTACTCTTTATTGTCATGCAGATACTTAGAAAATTAAGCTTTGAGAAACCTTTAGAAAGACGGGGGGTTTTGCTACCCACTAAGGACTAGAACGTGTTTTCAGGCACTTCCAGGAAGGAAAGAGAAAACTTGTGAGAAGGTACTAACCCTGATTGTATTTCATTTGTGAAAACTGGAAGGACTTTGTCCTACCCACCCACCCTCTGAGCTAACTTAAGGAATTGGACCTGTGGGCCCTTAGGTGCAGGTGTTGGTGTCTGTGGATTGCTGGCTGACCTATATTGAAGGTGTCCTGCTTCTTGTTTCCTTGTACTTGCCAGCATGTGCTGTGTTGTGAGAATGGATTGTGTGTTGCTTTTCCAGGTCCCTGTGATTCTCAGCATACCTTGTTGGGACAGGAGCGTGTGAAGTGTTCTGTTGAATACAATGCTGTGTCCTGCTTTTGCCTGCTTCCTGAAGATACAAACGTTAAGGCACAAATTACTTTGGTTTTCATAATAACATAGTCATTGTCATACACTTCTGTAGGTTTATAAATACAGTTTATAGACCTGACTATTCAGTGAGTTAGTGTCAACGTTGCAACTGAGCTGTGTTTAAAACATGCTCCCTACATTTCACAAAAATCTGAATCATTATTAGCTTGTTTGCAGCGTTGTATGAGACGGACTGAGAAATGAAAAACCAGAAGACTTAAGTTTAAAATTTGTTTCCTAGGTAAACCTTTGGAGAGATGTTTTCATTGTTTTAGGGTCTAAGAAAAAACATTTTTTTATCTGTAAGCATCAAGTTAGGAAGTAATTATTAGAGAAGGGACTTGGCAATTGTGCTGCATGTACTTCAGGAGTTGTGTTAATTTTAAATAGCTTTGAAGGAAGGTTGGCTCTAGATTAGGAGCTGAAAAATAAGAACGTATCAGTGGATGTACTTGAAGCAATCCAAGCTATTGAATGCAGCTTTTGACAAGGACGTGATTATGGGTTTCAGTGGGGAGTAGACATGAGAGAGGAGACATCATGGTGCAATTAATTACTGATTTTAGCACAGTTATTGGTGCTTTCTTTTCACCACATAGAGAGGATCTTTGTGTGTGTGTGAACACACATTTATGTGTATACAAACAGGTGCCTGTGTATATTTATGGATACATAGCTTTCATTTTTTTTGCCTGTGTGGCAGGATGTAGATTGAAGTAACTGTCTTTTCCTCCCATGAAGGGTATGTTTTTCTTTGACATGCTTAATTCTGGGTGGTGGAAATTGTATCTCTGCTCCAAAAATGGAACAAGCTTAAATTTAAAAACCAAATTCTTTATACTGATTTTGAATACCTAAATGTGTATGAAGTATTGTGTTGAAACAATTGTCATTTGAAGAATGTGGGACATCAGGAATTATGCATTGGATATTTAGTGTTATCAATAAGGACTATATAGGATCAGTATATAAAAGTCATGACTACATCTAGTCCTTCTCCCCATTCTGTGATGTACAGGACTACTCACTGAAGCCTTATAAATGATTATCCTCTTTCCTTGTCTCAGGAGAGTTTTGTATCTGTAACAGTTGAAGGTTCGTCCTAGAAAAATTTAGGCAAAATATATCTCACTATGTTGCCTAGTATCATTAAAATGATTTCTTTAATTTACACATGTTTACATGATCTAGTGACCCATTTTCATAAAGATACATTTTTCTGTGAAATACTTTTTTTTAGATATTCTGTAACATAGTTCAGTTTTTTCCTTTTGTCAGGTTATTTCCCCATCCTTCCCCACCCACTCCCAACTTTTTCAGGAAGGAGACATGAGGTATACTTGAATGAAGTTTTCTGAAAGAGATGAAACCAAAATCATCTTGGTAGAGGTACCATGAATATCAGAATATAAAGATTTGGGTATTGCAATAATTAATTTTTTAAGGTGCCAGCCTGAAAATAACCTAAAAAGTTTTACATGAAGATTCTATCACAGAGTGGAAAACAAATCATATGTCATCCTGTATGCTTGTGAACTGGTTTGGTTCTATAACTGTCTCAGATTTTCTGGCATCCTAGACTGTATAGTATTTTGAGATATCATGGTCAAGACTTGAAGATAAAAGGAGATTTCCTCTGGTTTTGAAGAAAAAAAAATATTGTGCCTTATGTAGAGCCGAGCAAGTTACTTTAAAGACTGAATATTTATGGCCTTCAAACTAATTAACACCATGTAAGGTATGATCAGGAAATTTTAACCCTGCAGTCAGACATCATAAAGAATGATGTTCTTGCTTAATTCCTAACCAGGTGAGACAGTTGTCAGCTTTCATGCTTGTCTTTGTCACTCTTGAAATGAGTGGCAAACTCTGTGGCAACTCACTGGAAATTAAGCTTGAGGAAGGTTTCTGATGGACTCAGTTCTCACTTTAGTGTTTATTTCTACCATTGTTGTTAATGTATACATTTTTATTTAATTAGTGATTTAATTTTTTTAATATTGTGGTTGAGTTGTGCTCATGTTCTCAGTTGTGCATACGCTTTCTTTAAAATGGCATCAACATGGTAAAGACACTTGACACATGTCAATAGCATGCTCTTGATTCCAATAATTACCTAATGTTAGTGCTATACAGTGGGGAAGCAACATGTGCAGAAGTCAGTTTTTTCAAATGAGCATATGGGTTTTAAAAATTAATTTAGTTTTGGCAGATGTGGAAGTCTTATTTGATGATAATTATATCCAGTCTATTTTATCCAAATGATCTGCTAGTAAGTATCATACAGCGAAGTACCCTTTCACTTTTTAAAAATAGTTTGGGATGGGCTTTTCAGGGTCTCTTCTTCCTTTCAAAAGAAAAAGGGAAAAAAAAGCACGAGTCAATACAGTTGGAAGAGACCTCCAAGAACATTGAATCCAACCTTTGAATACCACCATGAGGTGGCAAAGGCTCACCAGTGGGGTACAATCGAGGGAATTTTGTAGGACTGATCTCTTCAGAACTGCAAATCCAAGCAAGAATCCTCATGGTCATGTTTGCTGGAGCTGCTAGTCAGAGGCAGGAAGCAGTGGGTCAATTCTTGTTCCCTGTTTTCAAAGTGAAATCTTCTGCTGCCTTTCCATTGCACCAGGAGGAAAAGAAAACCAGTGTTTCTGCTTGGTTCCCTACACCCTTTACTATTATCTGAATTACTATTTTAATTTTTAATTCTATTTTGTGGTAGCTAATTAGCTACTAACAATTACTAGGCTTTTTCCATTAACAACTTTGGTATCCTGACAGTGTCAACAAGCACTGAACTTCCTGCTTGTGACTGATTTCAACTGTTTTGATCCATCAGTTAAGGATTACTGCACAGACAATACTTAAACTTGGTTTGTCAGTTGTTCCTTTGCTGTAAAATACTGCAGGAGGAAGCTAAAATTTTATGCCTGATTTGAAGTACTTTCAGATTTCTTTGAATGTTGGCAGGAGTTTTGAGCTTATGCAGAAAACTTATTTATCAAAAAATGCTCATGTTAAATGTAGAATTTCCTGCTCTCCTCCCAGTTGTTCCTTCATGTCTCAACATAAAAGCCTATGAATTCAGAGGGAGCGGGGGACTTTGACTAAAGTAATTTCTAAAAAGGTATTTATGAAGAGTGGTTTTTGCTTCAGTGTTGTAGAAGGGAAATGAGGACAAATAGATAGTTCTGCCTTTTTAATGTTTTGCATACTAAAAATCTAGGTATACAAAATTTTTATTAAAAATGCGACTGCACAAGATGTCTAATAATACTCAATTATTAATAAGAACAGGAAAAGGGGAAAGATTCTATATTGTATGGTGTTAGGTAAATGTAATTTTGTTCCAAGTTTTCATTAGTATTTATAGAAATAATTACTGAACTGAATTGGTAGGCCAGGAATTAGGCTACTTTTTCATAGGCTCTTTCAAAACTAGTGACATAGACACTGAGGCTTGTCCTGTTTTTCAATCTCACTGTCCAGTGCCATTTACAAGCTGTCTTGAGGCCACCTGTTAATCCTTATTTTAAGTTGCCACACTGTTCATATCTGTAAATGTGAATCTCTCCCTTACATTATTGAATACTGCCTGTTCTCAACCTGGTTAATTCTTACTTTTCTTGCCTCTTGGTGTCTAATGGTGAGCTAGCACTTGCCTTCTATTTAAATCACTCTTCAAAACTGTTGCCACTGGCTGTGTTTTGTTGAGGTGTTTGGTTGTTTTTATTTTTAATCGTGAAGCATTCACAGAGAGATGATAAAAAGGTTAAGAAGTATGTGACTCAAGTATCTAAACACTTGCATTTACTTCATACATGTTGAGAATAAAGGAACACAAACCTATGTTAAGTTAGGTATTTTTATATTTATAAACAGAATCTTAAAATTCACAATGAAATGTTGTTAGGAGTTCTCTTTCCTAAAAGAAGGAATGTTCCACTAACTGCATTTATGGCTAAGGTGTGCTCAGTTCCTGATGTGGATATTGTGTAATGATGACAATAGTGCAAAAGTTAGGCTGATGCTTTCATTTTGTGGGATTTAGAATTAATGTCATGAAAAACAAAAAAACCGACAACCTTAGTTAAGTAATTAAACTTACAGCATCCAAAACTTTGATATCTGTATCTCTGGGGCTTATAATCCTACTTAGTGATACAGAAGTGAGTTTCTATTCAGATAGCACTAAATAATTTAAAACATTCAGGCCTATGCAGTAATAAAATGAGTAGTATGCTTTGTGACTGTAATTATAAAAAATGTTTTCCAGTCTAGTACTGGCCTGGTACATGGTGCTTTCAGATGATGGCTCCCTGCAGTATGCATCCCTGCATTCTTGGAAAATTTTGGCTTGTTACAAGAGGAGAGCTTTCAGCCTCAGTGTACTTTTTTGTGAGTACCTGGCAGTTCTGAGTAGGTTTCAGTTTATTCACGTTGCTGTTGTTTCTCCACCGGTCCCAGGACATTAAGCTTTGGGTTTTCTTTTTTTTTTTAGTTACTTCATTTTTAATGTTCGCTGATGAGTTACTTGTGGAGCTTCCAGAATTTCTGTGCCCTGATATGCAGGGTGTATTTCCATTATTTTTCTGGAACATGAGTTGTAGGAGCAACTAGTCTTTGTAGTGCTGACTTACAACTATACTAAGTTCCTGGAGTCTTTGTATGAACTATCTTGTATAGTCTTTAAAAAGTAGAGAGCTATTCTGCCTAACAAGACAATTTATGCTTCTTCCAAAATATAGCAGCTTAAGAACTAGGGGGACAAAGAATTTTTCACAACAGAAACTGATGTCATCTTTATGCTCTGTTAGCTTCATTTTCTTAATGTGAAAATGCTGCAGATCCTTAGGAGAGTAATTTCGCGCCCAAAATATTTGCATATCATGTATTGAAAAAAAAAAAGTGAACCTCTCAGTGAAAGAATTAATTTACTTAAAACTCCTTTTAATTACGTGTTATAAAAGCTTGTAAAAGTGTCATGACATAGTCGTCTTGTTTTAAGTATAAATTAACATAGTCAAGGGGAGCAGACGTTTTGGGTTAGTTTCTCTCTGGAACTTCAACACTGGCCAGGAAAAGAACCTAAAATACTTTCCTACAAAACACTGCACGGTTGGACCTTTCTATGTGGGGAAGAAAACCCAAGCAAACCTGCTTGTGAGTTTATAACTTCAAATTTCAAAATTTCAAGGCTTTGTAACAAGGAGCTATAATTATGGTATGGGGGTCTAACCCTAGCTGGCAACTGAGCACCACACTGCTGCCCATCCACTCCTGCCCCTGCAGTGAGATGGAGAGGTAGAGTTGCAAGGGTGAAAGTCAGAAAATATGTGGTTTGAGATAAAGGCAGTGTGATAATTTGGGGCAAAAAACCCCAAACCAACAACAAAGAGGAGAGGAAAATAAAACCTGTAAAAGAACAAATGATGGAAAAGGAATTGCTTGCTGTGAAACAATTGATGCTCAGCCAGGTTCTGAGCAATGTTAGCTCCAGCCAACATCCACACATACCTCACTCCCTCAGTTTTCATGCTGAGCATGATGCCATGTAATGTGGAGTATCCCTTTGGACAGTTGGGGTCAGCTGTCCCAGCTGTGTCCCCTCCTGGCTTGTGCAGCCCTGGCCTGCTCGCTGGTGGTGTGAGAAACAGAAGAGGCCTTAATGTTGTGTGAGCCCTGCTCAGCAGTAGTTGAAACATCCCTGTGTTATCAGCACTGCTTTCAGCACAAATCCAAAACACAGTCCTCTACCAGCTATCATAGAGAAATGTAGCTCAATCCCAGCCAAAACCACTACAGTATGTTATCAGGGTTGGCTATAAAAAAGCAGTTATGAGTAAGGTAAAATGGTTGAGGACTTTGCAAAAAAGAACGTGGAATTAGACAGTACTACTTGAACTATTGTAAAGGAATGCTGTTGATAGCCTAGCTGCTTGGACATTTTAAAAGATGTTCAGGATCCTGTTCAGGATTCTGCCAGTTGGGTGTACTGTTTTCTACAGAGGCAAGATGGATTGCTCATTTGAAACCTACTTATCCATAGTGAAGACTGCTAAAATATGGATGCTGAACTGAAAGATGACTCTCTGTTTTCTAATCTCAAAATACCCTGAAGTGCTTTTGAATCACAAAAGAGAACCTTAACACAATGATGTATTTTCTTTCTCTTGGAAAATACCATCACGTGCCAAGGTGACTTTGAGATCTGTAAGAACTGTCACCATATGTTCTTTGATCCAGTCTTTTCATAAGTACAGTTCATGTGGAGGAAGTGTACTGCATGTCACTGTGGTGAATAGGTGTGTGTCTCATTTCTAAAGGAAAAAACCTTCAGTCTTAAAAAAAAATTGTGTTTAAAATTCATCTTTTCCATTCTTTTAAAAGTTCTTTCTTTTTCAGAGATATTGTCTCATTCGGTTTTTTTCTCAATCAATAGCATCTCTTCTTAAGTTGATTATACCTGTTTATAATACTTTGCAAAGCCATCAAAAAAGCAGAGATTTGCTTAAAGCTTGAAAAAATGGTTCTGCATTTGAGAGCATATGTGGTATAGTCCCACTATGATGTGAATGACAGGGAAATTGATTTTGTGGCTTTGCTTACAGAGTGTCTCTTCTTATGCAGGTGTACTGTTGGCACACAATTTGAGGGGTTTCTGCCTTTTCAGAATATTGCCTTTTGATCTCTTTCCATTTGGTATTGGCTTTACAGAATTGTTGGCAGTGTTTGTAGTCCATGTGAATTGTGACAGAGTTCTTCATAATTCGTCACTTTATATTGAAGTCTTACAGATGTGGAAGTATTGATGAGTGTTTTCAGTTTTCCTGTCTTCTGTCAGACTCAAGGGGGATAGTTATTTGGGGAGAAATTTGAGCCAGGGGCATTAAAGCTTACTCTACCCTACTTTAAAAAAAAATCTTAGATTTACTTTAGAAATCATTTGTGTAATGTTAGTTTGGCTGAGTCATTGAAAGGTGTAAAATTAATTAATTGGTCTTGTTGATTTCATGCATTTGCAAGACTTTGTACATTTGCATGACCCTACAAGGGCTATTTCCTTTTCATTTTGTGAACTAGATGGGTATGATTTTTTTTTTCACTTCCTCAGAATTTTTTTTTTCATTGATTGGATGTGGAAGAAGTGCATGTGAGGTTTGATAAGAAGAGTGTGGGTTGTTATTCTTGTGATGGAAGCAGTAAAAAATAGTAGTGGTCTTCATCATTCCAGTGCATAAAAGGATGACTGGACAACTAAGGACACTGGAACGCTGCAAAAACATATTGTGTGATATCAGTTCCCCTGAAGGGTAAAAGCAACATTAAAAGCATGTCAGCGTTTCCTGGCACTTGTTTAAACTCACTGAAGCATTTGAGCAGTAGGCAAGAAGGTGTACCATAAGAATGTAGTAGTTGTCTACAGACACAGTAGGAATTAGGTTAAGCAATATTTAGAGGTACTTTGAAATCATGTTGTTTGGTTTCAACAGATACAATTTCCAGAGAAATAACTTATTCCCATGACATATAAAGGTATGGTGGGGTTTTTTTGAGGGCAAGTTGTAGAAAAGCCCCAGGCTCTGCTCCAGAGACGAGTGGCTATTTTAATGGTTTGGTGGTCTGTCAGATAGCTAATCTTTTTAATAATCTTGATAAATGTGGAAAAATGTAGCAATTTACAAGCAAGCAGCAGTGTCAGTGGCTCCCCTGTGACTAAAATGAGTTTGGATTTTCATCATGGTAACTGGAGAAACTGGAAAGCAGCTGTGTACTGTGGGTGTGGATAGCCTGTATTCCTTCTCCTTTTTGACAGTGGTCAAAAGTGGATGCTTAATACAGACCTAAGGCAGGCTTAATATATACATATAACAGATTTGTTCTCAGCCTTCAGCTGTTGAGGAACTTTCTGGGCCACTGGCAGTTTCTATGTGTTTAGAATCCACACAACAGATTTCTGTGCACGTAGAAAAGAAAGTTCTTCTTTCTATTGCCTGCCTGTCTGGTGCTAAGGTAGAATAACTTCATCACCGATTTGGGTGTGCCTGGTCTGCGTCACTTTCAGTCATTCCTAACAAACGCTGCAAACAGTATTTGTGGCAGTGAAAGTGATTAAATGTGTAGTTCAAAAGTGTAATTTAGTTTTCTGTAGTTCTGATTATCATCTGCTTTCTTAAGCCTTTGAAAATTCTTTTAGCAGTTCATGCCTGTTGTCCTTTTGTGACAATGCATCATCTAGATTTCCAAATCCAAGTGGGAGAAAGTTAGCATGTTTTCTCTTTTCTGTGTCAGGGTGGTTAACAATGTGTACATCTGAGTATCAGCCACTTACAGATGTCAGTTTAAACTGCTATAACTTGTTCATCTGTGTCTGCACCATAAATAGTAAATTGAAATGGAAATGTAAAATGAGTTGGCTAAATAAAGTCACTTGGTTGTGTACAAGTGGCCTCTGAAGGTACTGTTGGGGATGAACTGTCCAAGGGCTTTAGGGTCAGATGTGTCCCCTATATGGAAAGTGTAAAAATTTTGAATTTTGCTATGAAAGTGTAAAAGGTAACCCAAGTAGCCGAACTTAGCAAGAATTTGTGGTTGTGAAATTCTTCTGCTCTTTAGCTTAAATATAGTATAAAAGGTTAATTAAATAAAATAGGGGAATTTTTTTGTCTTACTAAATTCATGTTTTCCTGGGATTCATCCATACTATGTATGTATAGAACACACTACAAAATGGATGGAGTGTATGGATGGAACACTAAAAAATAGATCATCAACAGTGGAGCAGGAAAATGAAAGCACTTTTGCTTAAATTCAGAACCCTTTATTCCTTTTTTTGTGTCTGAGACGGTTGAATTATTCAAAGCTGCCTTGGCAGCCTCAGAGTTGAAGTTTTCAGAAGATATTTCTGGATATCCTGTCATACCATGGCTTGAGTGATTTTAACATCTTTGGTGGCTGACATAAGGTAAAACTGTATCTTGCTGCAAACAACTAGGTGGTTTAAATTGTTTTCAGAGCAAGATTTGTATTAATTATTATATATAGATATACACACACGTGCTATTGTATTTCAAAGACTTAAAAGCTTAGTAATACATAATAAAAATTTTATTATTTTTTAAACTAAACTTTTGTATTTGTACAATATGAAATGTGGTCGGGATCTCAACTTTTTTAGCTTTTCCAAAGTGCAACTGTTGTTTTCATGATATTTATAAAACTGTTTAAGCTTAGCAGGGAATTCATGCTAAGCTGCTGGGTATTTCACAGACTATTAGTTAACAAACAATTTAACTATTACATACAAAGTGAGCCATAGGTTATTTCTGCAATTACTTAGTGACTAATTGGTGGCAGCTGAAACTAAAAGCAAAACTCCTGGTCTTTAAGCACTGCTGCAGCTTTTGTGCTTGTTTAGCTGTAGCATAAATGACATATTCTGAGTTCCATAGGTTAATGATGATTGAGTTCCCACTGACAATCTGTCCTGCTGTTCTATACGGATGATGCATGTTTTAATGATGGTCTATGTTAACACGTTGGCATTTATTCTAGTTAATGTAATGTTTCAGTGGGCCAGGTGTTAAAGTGCCATTAAGCTGCATATAACAAACACCAGTAGCAGATTAGTAACTTTTGAAGATAATTACTGTGGTCTAAGTGTGTTAGCTTTCAAAATGATTAGCAGGGAGCACTGAATGTGAAGCGTGATTTAGCAGAGGGATTATGTTAGTAAGTTTTCACTTCTCCTATAACTAACAGAAAACCAGTCAGGACTGTGTAATGGTAATAACATTAAAATGCTCCATCTAGATGCTGCTGAAAAGCTTCAAGAAAATACTAAGTGGGCTAGGAGATGGTTCACATATTTTAGTGGTGATTTTTATATATCAAAACTATGCTTTAGCAAAATTGAAGGAAAAAAAAATAGAAATAGGTTCAAGTGAAAATACAGTTACATCACAATGTGGCACAATACAGCAAAATCCTGAAAGAGACCAAAAATTCAGCCAATATTTCATGCATACCTTGTCCTTAAGACTTTCCTCTGTGTGATTCAGAAAAATACTTAGTGCTTTCTCATTTTAGAAGCTGGTTTTTCAATTTTTTTTCTTTTAAGTTTAAATCACAGATTCTAAGGTTTTTTTTAATGCTTTCATTTATGTACTGAAATTAAGATTTAATCTAAGAAGTATATTTTGAGACTAATTTTGCTAAACAATTTGTGCTATTCTACGCATATTTTGAAATGCTAGTTTATTCCTAAAAAATTAAAGTGTTAGCAGCTGAATTGCAGTTTTATTAAAAGAAATTAAAAATTTAATTAATCTGTTCCTAGTGAATACAATTTTTTCCAATGCAGTTTGTCCAAAGTGCTTATAATGAAGCCAGGCAGAGAGGTGACTCAGCTTTCCTTTCATTTGTAGTAGTGATTACATTTCTGTCAGACCTCAAATGGTCTCTGAGATTTCTTTTTTTGTAACAGCTTCCACCGCTGTTAGCAGCAGTGACTAGTGACTAATTGCTTGGATTTCGAAGATTGGGTTGTGCAACTCTGCTTAAAACAACTATTAGTGAGACAAAATAAGTGCTGATGGCGTGTTTACAGTAGTGTTGGATCGGTGGGGATGGTGTTAAAGGCAATAGTTGTGACAAAATAGTCTGAAGATGGGCCTGGGTAGGCTGTGTGAAAATGGTCACCTAAAGCAGGGGAAGTAGATGGCCACAGCCTGCAGAAAGCAGCGTTTGACCTTGGCTGGTCCCCACCAGAGTGTCTGGTCATGTGCCAGATAAGGCTTTGGTGTTGTGTCTGCTTGAGATGCTAGTCAGTGAAAAATTCAGTCTTCATCTCCTGGCTGGCTGAAGTCCATTTGGTTTTTTTGCTTGGGGATTTTTAATTGTTGAGGTTTTTTTGGTTGGTTTGGGATTTTGTTGACTTTTTTTGATTGTTGTTTTGTTTGTTTGGGGGGGTTGCTTGTTTTGGTTTTAAATCAGAAAAACAACAGCTTTGAAAAGGAACTATGGACTGAGTAGGAAAAGATGGTGATAGCAGCTCTCTGATGAAGTTGCATTAGTACATTTCTTTGTATTGGTGAAGAGGTTTAAAATTAATAGCTTTTCATGATAAGTAAAGGATTTCTCACAAATATCTATCTTTTTTTTTCCTGAGAAAATGCTTGGTTTCTCTTAAGCTCAATTCATCTTTGGTGGGCTAGGATACATAATGCAAGAGTTGTTAGGAAAATGTGCTTTCTGACATCAGGCCTCAAGAAAGATGAGGCTTTTGCCCTTGAAACTTTGTGACCCGTCAGAGTGTTGCTGACTTTAGGAGATAAAGTTTACTCATTAATCAAATCCATTAGGGTCTCATTGAAGATATTTTTAGAAAGAGTAGTATGAAACTGTAGCAACAGGTGTTGCACTTCTGGACAAAAAACTTATAATTGTTCATTGCATTGAAGCTCATGATAAATTTCCCTTTCTAAAAGTTAAGTATTGAGTGTCTAATACTGAATAGATTTTCTTAAATAAAACAGATTGTCTTTTATTATTTAGAACACCTAATACATTAATTTGCATTGAAATTTGGATATTCACAGGTGCCTGGATTTTTAGAGAAAAAGGCTTTGAAATAATAAAATGCAGAGTTCAACAACAGGCAGTTTCTTTAAAAAAAAAAGTTTTCTATTGAATTCCTCCCCTGCTGTTTCAGGGTCTATTTCTGGTTCCTGCTTCCAGCTGCCAGAATCTTGAAGCTTTCTCCATTGCTTGCCAGGAGAAACAGGTGTGGAGTGCGCTTCCTTTGATTCCTGCTCTTGGAATCAATGGCTCCCTCTGCAGTCCTCTTAAGAGAAGCTAAAGTGTTTCAGATCCTCTGCCATTCCACCTTTCCTTGGTAGCAATACAGCACATCCAAGAGTTCTGTCCTAGCTCCACCTTCCATTTTTCTACACATTGAGGACAACTGCATTTCCTACATACGCTGAGAGTCAAGAGAGGCTCAAGGCTTAGAAATGCTGCAGTGAGGCTGCTGGGTGCTGTGGATGGCTGGAATTTAGTGAGGTATCCAGTTTTCTTAAAAAAAAAGACTGCTGAACAGGATAGAGTGATGACAGAATGAAGGGAAACTGAGAGACTTTGTGGGGAAGAAATGTGCATAGGAATTGTATAAGGACTGTGGGTGGAGGAGAAAAGGAAGAATTTTCAGCTAACTGTGGCTCTTATGTGCTGTTCCTCTCTTCAGTTCATCCTCACATAGTCTCTTAATCAAAAACTTAAAATACCACGTTCTTGTTCTTTCTGCAGTATGTCATTACTGTCATTGGGAAAATAAGACCTAAACATTTTAATTTTGAAGTATTTTTTA
The DNA here is from genome assembly GCF_052056855.1 of Sturnus vulgaris. Taxonomy (NCBI): domain Eukaryota; kingdom Metazoa; phylum Chordata; class Aves; order Passeriformes; family Sturnidae; genus Sturnus; species Sturnus vulgaris. The sequence goes on along the minus strand of NC_142247.1, from coordinate 29,534,248 downwards.
AATCTTAAAATTAATTGATAGCTGGGTCTAAGAACAAACTTTATGAATATATAAGCAATGCTTTTGGAATTTTTTTGGTATTTTACTTGAGCACTGAAATCTCTTGGTTCATCTTTGAATTAAGATGAACTACCCAATAAAGTGACTTAAATGTTGCAGAAAGATGGAAATGGATATTACTTCGAGCTTATTCTAGAAGTTTTAGACTATTAAATAAGCTGTGTATCACTTTCTAGCAAAAATTCTAAAACCTGCAGAATTCCGAGTGAAAAATGGAGATCGCTGATCATGAAACTGTTTAACATATGTAGGCAAACAAAAGAAAGTTAGAATCAAGGTTCTGCAAAAAGAGGAAGGCAGAAATTGCTGCACTGGATCAGGACTGATGAATGATCTTTATATATAACTTCTCCTTTCACTTTGTACAAGTAATGTCATTGCCAGAAACAGAAAAGCTTATACTGCTATTGTTTCTAATCCTCTAATTCACAGATAAATCTTTGTACCTATAGCTACATAAACCATAAAACCTGCAAAAACTTGTGAAATTCAGTGTTGCAATTTGTTTGTTCAAGAACTAATTTTTTTGTCTGCTTAGTAGTACATTTTCTCTGTGTATCCTCTTACAGGTGTTATTTTGAGAGTGAATTGGGTTTTATTTATATTATAATAGCAAAGGGGTGATGTTTCTTACAATACTGTCACGCTGCTTTTTTTTTTTTTTGTGTATGCCTCAGTGCTGTGTTGTCTTGCATTGAGGGAGATTTGCAGGCCAAATGTTGGATTTTATGTAAAATCTCCCCTCTGCCTATACCCTTCTTTACTCTGAGTTCTCATGGTTTTGGAGTGTTGTGGAGGGAGTTTGAGTCTTCGTTGTCCCTACTCATACACACTATTATAAAAGAGAGTGTACTATAGATCTGCTGCAGACTTTGCAGTATTTCTTTCTTCAGCATAACTTTTTTTCTTGGTGGTTTTATTTTGGGTTGTTGTGGAATTTTTTTTTTGATTATACAACTTTCAAAGATATTTTTCTTAAACTTTTCAAGATCAAAGTGCAGTTTCTCGCTGGGTTGGGAATTCATTAGGGTTTTTTGTCATGTATGTTATCTCTCAATATTAAACCGAACCTGTTCTTGTGTGCATAGGATTGCTGGGAAATTCAGGTTCAGAAGGACCTTCCGAGGTCTTTAGTCTAACCTCCTGCTCAAAGTAGGGTCACCTATGAGATCAGACCAGGTTGTGAGGGATTTTACCTAGTCAGTCCATGAAAACCTTGAAGCAAGGAGACTGCGAAACTTCTCTGAGCTATCTGTTCCAGTCCTTGACTGTCCTCACGGTGAAAATAAGTTACCTTGTATCCATGTGGACCTCTTTAATTTAGAGGGCATCTCACTGCTTCTTATCCTGTCACAGGGTACCCCTGCGGTGAGCCTGACTGCTTGCTGACCTCCTTGTAGGTACAGGCACTTGCTGTTAAGGTCTCCCCAAAGCCATCTCTTCTCCAGGCTGAATCAGCCCAGCTCCCCCTGCCTTTACTCACAGGACAAGTGCTCTGGCTCCTTGAGCATCTTGGTGGCTGCTGTGTCAACATTCTGGGTGTGCTGCTTGTGTTGTGGGGGCCCAAAACGAGGTGCATTAGACCATGTCTGGAATAATAAGCACTGAGTAGAGGTGGCAATCAGTTCCCTCATCTACTGGCAAGGCTTTTATTAATAAAGCCTGGGATGCTGGTGACCTTTCCTGACAAAGCGTGCTGCTGGCTCACGATCAGCTTGCTTTATGCCAAGACCTTTTCCATGGAACTGCTCCCCATCCAGTCATCAGCCTGTATTGTTGCCAGGGGCTCTCAGGTGCAAGTGTCTTGTGTTTGTCCTGTGAATTCATACAAATCCTGTAGGGACCATTCCTCCAGGCTGTCTAGGTCCATCTGAATGGCAGACCTGTCTTTAGACTTGTTGATTGATCCTCTTCACTCCAGTTAAACTTAATCTTAAAATTCTTAAATTATACCTTACTGGCCCTGCAAGTCATTGGTAAAGATATTTCATGGGTTTGTCCTAGGGCAGACTCCTGCAGCACTTCATTTGATACCATCCTCCAGGTGGCATACAGCACTTTGTCCTCTGAGCCTGACCAGCCAAATATTTCCTACAAGTCTAGTTGTTTATCCATTCTAAAAAGAGGATTTTTTCTAGTTCACTAATAGTCAGTTCCTTGACCTTCCCGTGACTTTTTTTAATATGTTGATGCATTTTGTTATTGGCTTTATTTATCAATGAAACCCTACCAATTAATCTTTATTTTGTATATTGAATAGTTTCTGTGTTCCTGAGTACTTCCTCACCCAGTGATTAATTTTTTTGTTGGACTTCTTGTGAATGTCTGTGCTGTTGTACTGTATCTTCTACAGTTTTTTATAATGCAGATTTTTGTAATTTCAGATACTTCTATTTACTATCTGAAGTACAGCAAACTGATTAACATTTCTTAAAGCAGATGGGGTTCTCTAGTTGTTTTAAAAGAGACTGTGCCTGGACCGACAATCTTGTTCTTAACTCGGGTCCTTTGTTATTTGTCATTATTTGCCCACTTCTCTTTGAAATGAAACTTTGAAAGATAAGCATGCTGGAGCTGGGATGTCCCTAGTGTTCTTCATATAAAATTCATAATAAAGCAATAGTTTTATCAGTGGTACTTCAGTGATTGCCTTGTTCTGGTGGTGGTCTACAAGATGTTCCAGTTCTCAGATTTCTTGATTATCATCTAATAAAGTAATTTTCCATTCCTATATTTTTGTTTGGTTTAAAATCATTGCCTTTTACACTTCCATTTTTTAATTTTTTTTATGATACCTTCTTTTCTACAGCTTCATTACATTGAATTTATGTTTTATATGGGAATCTTGTTAGTTTAGCACTATATATGCTTTATGTAGTGCTTCTTTACTCCCAAAGGCTGCATTTCATCTTCTCAGTACTGGGCCATAAACTGTTCCCTTGCTTAGCATTCCTGTGAATTGTACTTGTCTCATACCAGCAACAGGCTAAAATACCTCCTGTGTAAGAGTAATTCTTAAACATTTACTCTGAGTTACAGAATCATGCTGTTTTGCAATGTGGCCACAAATCTGTAGCTATTTTACCCACTGACACACTTGGTGTTTCAGCATTTTCAACAACAGAATTGAGTGGAATGGATATCTTTCTCTTTAGCTAGACAGGTGTGAGTCCAGCTGTTAGAGCTCTTGTGAATCAGCCAGGGATTGAAGTACAAATAAATTTGTGTATCTGATATGGTGGGAATACATGGATAAAAGTATAAGATATTTAATAGCTGTAAATATAAATTTTCTTATTTTCAAACATTGCTTTTACATGAAAATACTATTTGGACTGGGAGACATGGGGGTACATGTTGACAAATGTGAATTTACATATTTGATGGACTGTCCTATGGGTGTCATTAGCACCTTACAGTTCACCACTTTGTTGGTTCATTCATGGTTTTGCTTAGGGCTGTGCCTGGACAGTCAAATAACATAGCTTCTTGGTTAGATGACAATATGCAGATTTCGGGGGTTTGAAAGTATTCTTGACCTGACAAAAGTATTAATGCACAAATGAGTAAACTTGACTCTTTTAGGGGGAGGGCAGGGGCACAAGGAGAAGTGGCTGTTGGATTTTGGTTTGGTTGGAGGGTTTTTGCCCCTTCAAAGAGTGACCAAGCTGTGTTATCTTACTTGACTGAACAGTGCTTCTCTCCTCTTTCCAGTTTAATGTAGTGGCACGGATTTGTGTGAGATTATGATTCAGTTCTTTGTTGTGTGGCTTATTGAGTATTGCAGTGAGACCTGTTTGCTGGCTTCACATGAAGTAGAGCATTGCTAACTGTATCTGGATGTTTATATAAAATACTAATTGCATGTGTTGAATTTTTATATAAAGAGAAGAATGTTTTGCTACCTGTGCAAGAACTTGTGGCTGAATTAAGTGATTAAATGAAGAGTGCATAATTAATGAATGAGCAAATATAATGTAATTCTTCTTTCTCTCCAAAGAAATTAGTGAAAATCTATGCTAAAACTGATATTTTAAAAGCAAACAATTAGACATAAAACTTCCTTACTGCCCTTGGAATCTTCTAACAAGAGAGCCAAAGGAAATGCCTACCTTATGTTGTCATTGGAACAGCATCTATTTGAGGTTTCCTTAGGCCTCTTTTTTACCCTGCTAACTAAGCTGCGTGTGCAGTGAAAGTCTTTTTTCAAAGACAAGTTCTTTTTCACAAGAAGTACTCTGCTTTTGCAGCAATTTTTCTCTGTGCTTAGTAAGTTTCTTGTAAAATTTTAATTTTTTTTCTAGAGATTTTGATAAACCTTTTTTAAATTCCTGCTTTATACGTAGGGAAGAAGTGGTAGAAATAATGCATAGAAAGACAAGGGAAGCCCTTAACAGAGCAGAACTTAAAACTTATGTACCTTGACTGATAGTATTCTGCTATAGCCATTAAACAGTTTTTTTTCCCTTGCAAGATTTTTCTGAAATTTGTGCTATGAAATGATACCATAGCAATGGGGTTGGAGATGTACATATGTTGCTAAGAAACTACATGATCTGTTCTGGACCAGCCACTGTGATAAAGTGGCTGTTTTGAGTTGTTGCATATAAAAAGGGCCACATTAGGTGATGTGCATTTTGCTCCACCGATTTCTGACCTGCAATGCTTGCCTTTGCAGATGGAACATGAGGATTTTGTAATGGAGGGGCATGGCAAGACTCCACCTCCTGGTGAAGAAAACAAACAGTGAGTCACGCGTTTATTTAAAAAGGGCCTTACCATAGTAAATGGTGTGAAGCACTCTCGTTTAAACGTGTTTGGGAGCATTGGTTGGTTGCTTGGTGCTCACCCTTTTGGTTCCTTAAATATTCGTGTGTATATATATATATATATCATAGTGGATGGTGGCTGAAAAAAAAAGAGGCAGGATGTTAATTTGCCTTAAAGTAAAAGCGTAGAAATACGCATTGCCATTTCAAAACATTAATCAGAAATTTTTGTAAAAGGGGTAATCATTCTGGAAGCTTGGCACTGATGTGTTGTGTTTGTACATGAAGTTTTTATACAGCTGCTCTTCATTGAAATAATGTGAAATATGAAAGAACCAGGGCCTTCCTTTTGGTGTGCATATGGCAGATTGGTCCTCTTTGAGCCTTATTTCTTTAGAATGCATTTTAATAAAGGATCAAAAATTACAAACAAAATGCTCTTTTGAGGATGAACAATGTAAGATGCTGGTACACAGAGCTTTAGGGAAAGCAGCTTGATCAGAGAAGAAAATGACTAATTTCTGTTAGGGAAAGGCTTTTTTCATATGATTTCAAACTGAAATCCAGTACTGGCTGGACTTTTTGCCTGTGTTTTTGTTCGAATATGAAGAACAGAGCCTTGTCCTAGAAGTACTTCAGTGATGGTTTTTCTGTATTTTTTCATTAGTTAATGCAATGGTAATTCAATTTTGATACATAATTAATTTTTTTCTGTCCCTGTCATTTGGAGCAAGCAAAAAGGTAGTCTCTGGAAAATCTAGATCACAGAACTCTTTTTTTTCCTAAGCCTAATTGGATATATCCCCATGAGAATTTCTTGTTGATCTGCATTACACTTGTTGCAGAAAGGCTGGGATGTGACTTGGGGTGAAGGTCTACCTTGCCTCCTAGATAAGCTGGCAACTCTAAGTGCACTGCATCTGTGACAATGAGAAACCATTTCTGAGGTAGGCAAGTTGAGGTCAGCAAAGTTCTAGTGCTGAACATGCACATTCTTTCCATCATGGACACGAGCCAAACTTCTCAAAGTAATTGTTATTTCTGTCTATTCAGAATGAGCAACTAACTGTGATATCAAGAGATACAGAAGTTGTTGAAGTAGAAACTTTCAGAAAGTTCCAGAAGAAAAAATTAGCTCAGAACTAAAACATGGGAGTTAGATTTCTGCTCTCCTGAGTTGTTTCTTTATAAATCTAGTAGCTTAATGAAATACATTATTACAGTGAGTAATATAAGGGATGTTGTATTGGATTTGTCATAGCCTTGTGTTTATTAGGTGTCTTATTTTAAGTGCAAGTTGAAACTAGAATTACTTTACTGTTGATATCTGATTTTTAATTGGAGCTTTTCAAGTGGCTTAAAACATCTGTCTTCTCAAAACCCCTGGTTATTAAAGAATATGAGATTAGTGGTAGGCGGTGTTGTTTTTTTTTTAACTAATAAATTTGTGTTCAGGTGGCATCTGAAACCTTGACATACAGATTCTGCTGCAGGAGTATCATTCTTAATAATATTTTGATTGAAGTCTAAAGGTGCAATTTTATGCAACAATGAGCTGAAGGTAGTTGTTTTATGCAACTTGTAGCATAATGCCAGCAAAACGCAATTGTGGGTATTGCTCTGAAATTTAAATCAATCACTTGAATCTCTTTCTACCCACAGTATCAAATTTTCACCTAACTAACAAAATTGTCTGCTTTGACAGAGTTTACCTCTTGTCATAAGAGAAAGAAGAAAAAGTCTGAAATTACTTCTTTGTATTATTACTTACTTGCAGTGGGGATTAGCTGGACATCAATATACTGGACTGGGTTTTTGAAAGAGCACAGAGAGGAACTCTGGATCATTTGATGGAAGAGAAGCAGAGAAAGCTATGATTGTTTAGCCTTGAAATAAGAAAACTTGAGAGAGGATATTATCCATGTGTATGGATGTCTGATGAGGAGACTAAGGAAGATTGAGCCAAATTCTTCACAGTGGTGCCTGGTAGAGAGGCAAGAAGCCATTGATATAAACTGAAATACAGGAAACTCCACTCAAACACAAGGGAAAAGAATTTTCTTTTTTAACTGTTAAATGTGGTCAGACCTTTGGAAGCAGTTACCCAGAAAAGTTGTGCCTTCATAGCCCTTTAAGTGACTCAAAACTCACCTGGGCACAACCCCAATCCTGCTTCAGCCTGCTCTAGTTAACCATGCTTTGAACAAAGGGATGGGATTGATGAGCTCAGAGATCCCTTCCATCTGCAGTGATGCAGTGATTTGGTGTACCCGTGTCTACTGTTGTCCTCCTAGTTGGTTTGAAATAAAATTGGAGTTTGTTAGTGAAAGGTAGATTCTAAGTTTGAATGCAGAGTCAAATGTTCTCTACAGAAACAGTTGCACCACTGAAGATGCTTCCTTCCCTTTCCAGCTGTCTTACACTTAGAAGAATTTACTACCTCTACAGCTATGCAGATGGAATGTCTTTTCAGGAAAGTTGGCCATTGTAATTTAATTGCCTTTAGGCAGCCTGAACTGGGTAGCTCTGCCCTGAGATGGTGGAGGAAGTGTTCAGAAGACACAGTTTCAGCAAGGGAGTGAACTTGCACCAGAGTTCCTGAGCAGTCTGCCAGTGTTGACCTCCTAGGAAAGCCCTGCAAATTTCTGAGTATTTATCTGCATTAATCTTTACTGCACAATAAAGGAACAGAAATCAAAAGATACTTCTCGAGACTTTCAATGGATGCAATAATTCTTACCTAGCCCCGGTTTTATGTGAGATTTCCTGTGCTAAAGTATAGCTTCAAAACTGAATACAAGGAGCCAGCATCCTTGGATGATTTCTGGCACTTTATGAAACATTTCCCCAGTTTGACTTGGGGTGAAAACTTGGTATTTTTGCCTTCTAGTATTAAACAAACACACCAAAAAAATGCAAACAAGCCCAGCAACAACGAACAACCCTGCTGCAATATTGTGAGCCTTTTTTCTGCTGTACTGAGCAGGTTTTTTGGACCGCACACTGAAGTTAGAGCATTTTAAGATTTTTAATTGAACTGTAGGTGATACCTGAGAAGTGCTGTCTTCTGATACCTGTCACATTTATGGAAAGGAATTACCTGGCTAAACTGTATACAAGGTCTTCAGAAATCTTCAACTGATCATTTGCAACAAGGATATAATTTATTTCAATTTAAGCTAATTATGAGGAAGTTACCCATTCAAAATCCTTAGTAGAAGTGAGAAATTGAATGGGCAGAGTCATCTCAGTCCTGTGAAAAATCTGCAGTTTATGTGCAATGCATGCGTTACAAAGGTGTCATGGTTGTGCAGCAGTGAAGTGACTTGTGCTAAAAACTGAGCCTGCTTGAACTCCTGGAGCTGATCATGGCCTCTCAGACCATGCTCCTGCTCTGGCTGAGGGCCAATGACTCCTCGATAAATTGTTACTTCCCAGTTTTTATGTGTTCTTTAACCTTTTCACTTCTTAGCTCTCTAAGATATGGGATAAGGGCATGGGATATAACTGTGTGTTTCACCTGGTCACATTATTTTGTTATGTGGTTAATATGTTTGGTAAGAAATCAGTTTCCTTCCTTCCCTGCCAATGGAGAAAGATGTCATTGTACTTAATTGAATATACTTGAACCTTTTTTTAGAGGTGTTCTCTCATATTTTCCTCCATTACGAAGAGATTGACTTGAACTGGCCTGCTTAGGGAGCAAATATTATCTCCCCCCACAAAATACTTACATTTTACATAACAGCAGCCTATTGTGCCCTTATCAGTTGTAATATACCTTTTGCTTTGTTACTGCTGGAGCAAAGATTAAGGAGCAAATGTGATCCAGAAACATCTTTCCAAAACAGTAAAATTTGTGTTGATGAGCATGAAGAAGGGATGGGGCAGGGAAAAAGAATTCTGCTGAAGTCCTTAAATTGAGGTTCTGCTCCTAGCTCTAGCAGCATTAATTAGCAACTCTGCCTGTGCTAATAAATTACCACCTGCTGTCACAACCAGAAATGTATGCGTGAAATCCATGAGTGAAAGGGATGGGTAATGAAAAATTACTTGTTTTTATGAGATAAATGTAAATGTTTTTCTTTTCCTAACTGGCACATGGAGAAGTCTGTTTGACAGTAGCTGTTCAGACAAAAAGTGAGCCAAGTTCATACTCACACTTAGTAGGAAGGTAAGCCAAGCTGCTACTGCTGTTTGAAGTACCTCAGCTGGCTATTCCCCACCTGCTGTTTTGTAGTAATGAGAGAGAAAAGTCTTCAGCTATCTTGACAATTTGTACATTTGGAAGTGATTCATATTGTAAGAGAGGTATCAAAACAAGATAATTTCTGTAGTTTAGAAAGTGTCATTGGTTAGACCTACTGAATAGGCTTTTCCCTACATTGATAGTTTAATGTACAGATTCTGAGGCAAGTGTTTTTAATGAAACCCTCCAAAATTGCAGTAATGTCAGGATGATATTGGAACCACTAAGCATCACAAAATTGTTTAACATTTGGTAATAGTATCTTATTTTTCTTTGACATTTCAACAGTAACTTTCAATGTCTTCCTGGATTTGTGTGACACTACAGTTAAAAGAAAGTAGTAGCTAAATTGGCCCAACATGTAAACAGGAATTACAGACTCTGAAAGTCATCTTGTCCAATACCATGCTCAAAGTGAGGGGCAGATTTGAAGGTTACATTTAACTTATAAGTTGTAGGCTTCTCAGGTTTATTCTAGAGCTTTTCTGAACAGTCTATTGCAATATTAATTGCCCTCACCGTGAAGAAAATTTCCTAATATTCAGTAAGAATTTATGATCATTGCCCTTAATCTTGGTGCATCTGAACGTGGCCCAGTCTTCATTAAAACTTACCACTGTGTTCACTTATACAGCAGAATAGCTCCCCCCCTCCAGCTTAGTTTTGCTGTGTGAAAACTAAGTGAAATCAAGAAGCCACTTCACAGGCCAGTCTTTGTTTTCAACAGCCTGCTGCTGTCAGGGGCACGTGTAAACATCATTGCTGTAATGGCACAAATAAATCAGTCTTACTCCTTCATGGTGTTGCTGAAAACTATAAAAAGGCTGTAGTGGTGTATCCTGAAGTAATCTGGTTTGGTTGGTGAGAATGATAGACATTGTTAAGAACTACTGCAGTGTTATTTTGAACGTTTGAAATTGCACAAAGGTCCCTATCACAGCTTCTGTTCATGTAGGATAAAACATTGTTCTTACCAAATTTAAAGTAAACAGTTAGCTATAAGCTTGTGTAACAGGGCGTTTGTTTGGTGTTTTAAGGACATTCAATATTACAGAAGATACTGATACTTGCTATGAGTGCCTTTAGCTTTTTTTATTTACTGGCAGTACTGACCTCAGCAGAGATTGGTTTTTGTCAGAAGATCCATGCTGCGATTTCAAAGTAGTATCCAAATCCTAATTCAGATTATCCACTCAGATTTGAGGTACCTACATTTGCATATCAACCCAAATTCTGTGAAATTAATGCAAATGATTTCTTGAATTGCATTCAAGAATTATGTAAAGACATAGCTGTTTTTATATTGCTGATTGTTTTCTGTGTAGAATAAGTAGTTCACTAAAGAAATGTCCCCAAACATTTAAGTCCTCTGCCTGAGATCCTGACAAGTTCCCACAGGGAGATGTGGGATGTCTGTTTTGGCCGTACCAGACATCTCTGTTACAGGGTGTTGCAGTTCTTAGAGTGTCAGACTGTGCTTCAGACCCAGTGATAACTCAGGCTTGTTCTGATACTGGCATGTGAGTAGGAGAGGTCTTTTTTCTTTTATAGCCTTAGAGATTTGATAGGGTATTTAAGGGTGTGAGACCATTAGAGTAAAATCAAATGAAAACTGGTCCAGCTAAAGATTAAGGAATATTTTCATCCCCTTCATACCATACAAATGTTTTTTGTCCATACAGTGGGAGTGAGTGGCAGGACAACTTTGCTTTTGAAGGCAAGTCTACCTGTGTGTTTAAGGGGGCCCTGAGGCATAGAGTAAAGAATTGCCCTGTGTTGTGTAATTGAGTGGTAGAAATGAATGAGACAGGAGCAAAATCTGATTCTGTAGAGGCAGCTGTGTTTTAGCTGTGACTTGTAGGTCAGTAAAGTTAGGAAAGCTGACGTGTACCCTTACAATGTAGTACTTCTGAACAATATGCAGAATTTATACACAAGCACTTTAAAATGGCAAATGTTTCATTGTCTTCGGTGTTTTACCAGTTCAAAGTTATACTTAAATATTTTGAAGGTTTTTATACTTAAAACTGTAAGTATTACCCACAGGAAGACTCTTGTCTGAGTATTCTAAGCAAAAATATTTTAAAATTAGTCACTCATTTCTGAAAGTTAGACTTGAAAAAGTTTTCAATTCTCATTTCATGATTTTTAAGGCTCCACATTCATGTCCTCAATGATTGTCTTTTTTTTTTTTTGCTTTCAAACCATGAACAAATATAGGATTTTCATACACCTCAACTAAGTGTACTGCTGTTTTGCAAGTATTTCCTTAATAAGTGGAAAGAAACGGAAGCCAGATAACCAACCGTTAAGGGAAAGAAAGGAAGTAACACAGAAAAAGGTCAACTTTGGAAGTAAAGTTCCCACTTATTATCACAGTGTGTTTAGTCTACACTGCTGCTGAATATTGAAAGAGGAAAATATTTTGGACAGTGTACATTCTAAGTGTAAATGCCTTGGCACTTCTTTTCTGAGGATTTTATGGTGCTCTCTTCCAGATGTCTCGTGGTGAGAACAGGCCAGTTTGTTTGGGCTCTCCCCACCCCCCAAGATCTGCATTTGTCCTGCGTAGGAAGTGCACAGAGCCTGCTTCTGAATTTGCAGTCTCATCTCATGAGGAGACTGCTTCACACTTGTCTTTGCAAAACCAGAGAAAAATATATTTTCCATTCCAGATTACTTGATTTATAAATATGATACTGCAAAATAACCATAGTGCCACATATCCTTGATACTTTGATTATTACCTCTAGTTATTCCAGTTAGTAGTAATTCTGATTGCTAGTGGAATGGAGGCTATCCTGATTTGCTGCTGTCTTTAACTTACTGTACTTTGAAGGGGAGAGTATTTGCATACTGATCAAATTCCTAAAATCCCGAAGCCTCTGTATTCCAGACACCACCACCCACTCCTCCACCTACTCATGTCCTCTAGTCCCTTTCCAGCAATTCCAGGAAAAATTATCTGCTGGACACTCCATTGGCATCTAGAGTTCCTTGACCAAGAAGCTGAGGAGTTTTAAGTCTGATTAGAGGCTGTTCTTTTTCTCTCTCTTCCAAAGTTGCCAGCTTCCTCAGGAGCTGCCTGAGGTAACTGCCCTCTGATGTATCATTTATATGGATGGCTGAACATTGCTCTCTTTTCAGGATTTCATTGCTATTTAGATGGCAACTTTTGGATGACACCTACCATGGCAGGCAGATAACAAATTGCAGAATAGCAAGCAAAATCATCTAAGGTGTAGTGGTAGACTTGGCAGTGCTGGGTTGATGGTTGGACTTGATGGTATTGAAGGTCATTTCCAACCTAATACAATTCTATAAGGACTTTTAATGATTTTGAGTCCTGTCTAAATTAGCATTTTGTCTATATTCTTAATGTAAAAATATGGTTTCGATGAATTTCTGTGGTACCTACACCAAGTTAGTGCCACTAATTTTAATTTGGTAAGGATTTAGTTTTTGGACTGCTAGCACAAGTCAGTGACATCATAAATGTGTATGAATTAAAGTCCTAAACATTTTCCCCCTTTTTGCATCAAATTTAAGATGCTCATTACTTTTGTTTCTGCTTCATTCTCTCAAAAAAAAAAAAAAATTCATCAATTTTTTGGTATTTTTTGTGTGTATACCCACAATGGTTGAATGGTTGAATCTCCCTTTCAAAGAGATGAAGGAGGGAAAGGGGGAAAAGCCACTACTGCTTTTATGTTATATAAATAAGTTTGTGATGTCTTTTTGTTTGTGTGGAAAAAACACATGACTATGTGCTATGGCTTAGATATACTAGAGGTCAAAGTAGAGAAAGGTAAATGGTCTTGCTTCTAAGATGCAGCTATTAGCCTTGGTGAAGTGACCAGTATTGGTTAAAGAAAGGGAGGGAAGGAAAAAAAGCAAGCTCTTTATTTCCATGAAGGAAGATACGACTTACTTTGTATGACTAAAAATATTGTACTATGTGGTAAACATGGTTTGAATTAAAAACTTGTTTACAGAGATATTTTGGAGGTCTTAAGCTGCATTGTTTCTCTGGCATGCTGTGATCTGGAGAGCTGGTATGATTTTTTACTCCTACCTAAATAGATTGAATTTGCTGGACTCTTTGCCCTAAGTCAAAGTTGTTCATATTTGGGAGTCATACTGTTTTTTAGGTTACTGCGTGTATTTGAATATTTGTGACAGCTACAGCTTGTAGAATTTTCTGCCTGGATAGCCAGCTTTTCCTTTCCTGACATTTCAAACTGAAGGACTGTACATGAAGGCGAATTACTCAGGGAAGATGTTCAAGTCACTTGGAAAGATCAGTTTACAGTTTTTTGCAGCAATAAATAGTGCTTTTTTATTTAAAAAATCAAACTAGGGAAATCCTCCCTTACAGTAATCCACTCAAAATACATTGTTTTCGTATTCTGCTTTTACTTTGGGTGTTTTGGTTTGTTTTGGGCTGGCTTGCTTTTATTATTATTATTTAACTTAGCATATTATGGTTCCTTTAATGAGAACAAAGGAAAATGGGTTGGTGCCAGCTTCAACCAAGATGCCAGAAATTCCTTTGCTCAAGAGGTTTCCGGCCCAGTGATTGAACTCCCCATGCTAAAACTAAAGACAAGTTAGAAAACTCTGTAGAGTGATAATGAGCTATCTCACCAAAACCATATTTTAAAAAAAACACGGAACAAAATAAGACACAAAACCACTGAATGCAGCATAGCTTCCTTTGAGGTAGGGGAAAAACAAAAAGATTGATTTAGAATGAGACTTTCAGTCCAAAAATCTTCCTTATCTTTTCTGAGATATCCTAAAAGTATTTGTAGGAAATCTGCTTTTAGTAGAGTAGGAGCATGTCTAAAGGCACCAACCATATAAAGAAGGGGTCCTGTTATGGTGAAGTGTTTGTAGACATGAAAGATGTTTTTTCTTAAATATTTGAACCTGGTCAGATGAAAAGTTTGCTACTATTTTAAAATCTTTAAAGCTCCAAGGCTTAAACAGGAAGGAAGGCTTTAATGAATTAAATTATTATTCCTTTCAAAATTCGTAGTAGCAGCTGTGGTTGACGGGAAGTCAGTTGGATCAGTCGTGTAATTGGCATGGTAATTTGCATGCTGCAAATAACCATTAGAAAGCAACACTTGCTGCATATATGGGTGGGTTTACATACTATACCATTTTCCTGAACATCTGTTTATTTGAAAAATGCATGGAAGTGTTTGAGGCCAGGTTGGATGGGGCTTCAAGCAATCTGGTCTGGTGAAAAGTGTCCTTGCCTACACCAGATGATCTTTAAAGGGCTTTTCCAAGCAAAACCATTCTATGACTTTCTTTCCACTTTCATTCATATAATTGCATTAAACAGATAACTATCTCCCATTTCATTGGTATTTTGGCAGTTTGTAGGATTTTAGGAACTGAGAAGGAGCACCTGCTAGAATAGAACCGTAGCGTTCAAAATCAAGATGGGTTGATAATGAGCAGGTTAAAGAAATTCTAAGAATATTGATTTACACAAGTTTCATTTAGTTAATGCCCGAGGATATGGATATAAAGACTCAATCAGCATTTAGACATGAACTTCATTGGTGGGAGATGATGTTGGGGGTCAATTCTTTCAGTTCCTAGAATAGTTAAGTCTCATGCAATGGCTTTTCATGTCTTTATCTTTCCCAAATAAGTTTGGAGTCTCTTGTCCAGTTCTGGTCAAGTGAGGCAGAGAAGTAAGAAATGATGATATAATTACCCATGTATTAAACTTCCATAGCTTCGTAGAGAAGGGACCAAAGTTGGTTTCTCTACTAACAGAAGGGTTTCTCTGCAAGACAAATAATGATCTGTTCTGGTTATGTCTTCTAACAGCTAATCGTATGTGTTTTGGGATTAGCTGCAATATATGCTAGTTTTTGCCCAGGCACTGAAAGAGGTAAAACAATTTATGGGAAGAACTCTGCATGGAGCTCAATATACTGTTAGAACCTCGGCATCAAAGGAGAACTGGCTGTGCAGGAAGCTGGGATTAGTGTGGAAAGCAGAGATTCAGTGATGTGTGACAGAGATTCATAGAAAATGAGCTTTCAGTTCTGTTGTTCACCCAACAACTTTATTAAAAGGCAGATTGAAAGCTTTCTCTTTCTCTTTCTCCACTCTGGAAAGGGCATTTGGGGCATTGAAGAAATAGAGGCTTAGTCGTACATTATTTATAGGCTGAACAGTGAGGGAAAGTATTGCAGCAGATTGAGGAAAATTAGGTGGAAAAATGAGTATTTGCAAAATTTGGTGAATAAAGTTTTCCTTCTGACTCATTATCTTCTCCTGAGCACTTCATTAATGTATAGGGTCAGAACTTGGCTTGGGCTTGAAGTCATGTGTCAGTCTTAAACTGAAGTTTTCAGGCCTTGTATTCTTTCCTTTGTCCCTGGCAAAATATGAATGAGCTCTGAGCTTAGTATGACTCCAAAGCAGTGTTGCAATATAAGTTTTGAATAATAATAATTCCTAAAATGTGTTGATAGCGCCTTTGTGTAAGGGATGCAAAAGCTGCTGTAACCTTTTGAGAAACCAAGCAAGCTTTTTCTTTGTTGGATGCTTTTAGTCATGGTATTTTTCTCTGAAGAAACAATTTACATTATACTTTTGATTACTATCATTAAAAACCACTGCCAGCTCTGTTTTCACAGTTCTCCAGAATAAAATATCTTGCTGTTTACTAAGTGTGGAAGGGGAAGACTCCAAAAAAAACCCCTAGTTTTCCTTAGGGTGAGTGTTTTGTCCTTGAAAAATGTTTGAACACTTGAAAGTTTTGCACTCCTGAGAAAGAGAGGTCATCACTCTTACACAATGGCTTGGGTGAAATTTCCATGAAGACCTAAAAAAATAAGTATGTTGGAACAACCAGAATTAGCTATCATCTTGAATTTTAGGAAGTGTTGGGCTTCAGCATTTCTTGTCTATTCAGAGAAAATAATTTAAAAGTAATCTTAACCATCCATTATCCAGGACTGAGACTGTTTTTAATTGTTCCCTTGAAATAAACCATATGGCAGTTTAAAGAGCAGCCAATGAATAGTTAAGACTTTTAATTCTGTTCCTTAATTTATGGAGTTCTCTGCTTGCTTTTTATTATTAGAAATTGTCAAACTATGAAACATAGTCCTTGCATACATGTCCCTACCCTCAGTTATGCTTTTAGCCTGATCTCAGGAAAGACAAACACTTTTCAGTTCTCTTTTAACTTGAAGAGTTGTGCTTAGTGGGACTGCTGGGGACTGGTTGGGGAACTTGTGAGTAATCTGCCTCCAATTATCTTGCATCTCTTCCTGCACCTCACTTCTGGAGTTGGGAGAGGGAGATCTGGAGAAATCTAACTGATGAGCTGTAGTAGGGTAGAGGGTGTGTAGGCTTCAGTTCACTTTGACAATAAAATCTGCCTTTTTTCCTCTAATATTTCAGGAGGCAAACTCTTCACCAGCAGGAGAAAGGACAGTTGGTGACAAGGCATTTATGCTATGAGAAGCTTGTTAATATTTGAGGTTTCTGCTGAGGAGCTGTGTTAGTAGGAGATTATTTGACTTTTCCACTGTCATAGAATCAGCTATGAAGAACTTCCTGGGGGGAAAAAAATAGGTCTTGCATTTATTGCCATTAGTGTGTATAGGCAGTATAGAAAGCCCAGTGGGTGGGGCCCAGTGTTGAGACGATGAGGGTGCAGCCTTCAAAATAAGATATGACATCAAACTGTGAGACTTTGAGCCGAAACAGAATGCCAGCTCATGAAAGGAGGAGTTTTGCATATGGACTAGGATGAGCTCAGAACCTCTTTAATTTAAGTTCTGTAGGTCAGTCAGACAAGGTCTCCTTTTTGAGATGACAGCTAGCAGGGTGTGGATACCTCAGTTCCAGTGGACACTGGAGCACGGCTGTGAACATAATATTGAAGCCTAATTGCTTGATTCTTGTTGATAGGTCATCAAAAAGAATGAGCTCTTACTAGAACCACAATACAGCTTAATATGAATTAAAAAACCTATTCCTCTCCTGTCTCAGTTGAGGTACTAGCACAGGGACTCTGCCATTTTAAGCATCTCTCTTAATGTGCTTGTATATGTCTGCTGATACTGGATACTGTCCTCATAGGAGCACTGTGAGGCTTCATTAAAGATTTTAAACTGCTTTATGATCCTCAGATGGAAGGAGCTTAGAAATGAAGTGTTTGTAAGCAGATAACTTAGTAGCATATAACAAGGCTATAACCTATTAACACTGGCTATTAGCAGCCTGTTGACATCAGAATAATTAATGGTTAGGTTTTTGAAATGCAATTGGCCTCTGAAAAGGAGTGTGCAGGTTTTGGATATGCTATGTATTTTTATGGTCTACTCCATTGTTTTCTGCACTATTGTGCTGCATTACAAACAAAACTCAACAAACCTCCCAAATCAAACAAAAACCCAAAACCTTTTTGTTAGCCGACTTAATCAATGTGCCAACAAGAATAGGTAAAGAATCTATACCTTTCAAATGGTAGTTTAGTGGAAAAATTTCAATTAAAGCTACAATTATTTAAGAATTACCCATACTGGCCTCTCTAAATAGTTTTGGTTCACTGATAATTTGCTTACTTTCTGATTTAAAAAGCTTAGTAAATAGAACATAGGTAAGGTGAAATTTTATAGCAGCTTTTTCCACATAGCAAGTCAAGTGCATGCTTGTTTCTGAAAGTCATCACAGTATTATCAACTCCTTGAGTTAGACTTCCAGGACTTAGAATGGAGTGTTGGCAAACCCAAGTGAAGTTAAGAGGATTTATAGGTCTCAGTAAAACAATTTGGCTTTTGAGAGGGAATAAAATTGTCTGTAGCTTAATGCATGCTGTCATACTCACTGTGAATATGCATAGAACATGTAGCTGCAGTATTTAATGTATTTTTTTCAGGAGGGGGTAGCTGTTTCCTGGATATGCATATACATTTGCTTTTATGAAACTGTGTGAATCGAATGCCTAGCAGTTGGTTTGGATTTTGTCATTAGGGATTTAGAGCAATTGTGGTATTCTCTTTGGGTCTTGCCACAAATAAGATGTTCCCTGAGTTTTTACCACATTTCCTAAATTGCTGTGTTTGGATTAGACCAGCCACAAAACACTCCAATCTGCTACATCCAGCAGGGCAATTCTCTGCTCTGGTTTAGACAGAACAACCTGAGCAGTTACATCCAGCTGCTTCTATTTCATTAAGTACCCAAAAATGCAACTCACATTAGCTATTACCAGAGTTTCTTGAACTTGCAGAGACAGGTGGTTACAGTGCAGGCTGTAGTCCTGTTGAAGAAATCCTGTCAGTGGCAGAATCCCCATTTTAAGTTTCTGTACCTTATAATGAGCAAAATCAGAGCTACACTAGCCTGATGAGGCCAATGGCTTATGTTCTATGATAATACGTGCTAGTGATTTTTATCCTCATTCATAATATGTGCAGCTTCTGCCTCCATCAAATTAATTCCTTTGAAGTGCCCTCCCATGGATCTCCAAGTTAGTTTCATTCCATGGTATTGTCATGAATTAGTGATTTAGATGCTTAAAGAATTCCTGTCAAAGGTATTGGCAAAAGCCCTGTGTGTGTGACATAGTTCAAGATGTGCTTGGGTAATGCTCTCCTGCACATGGTGTGATTTTTGGCGTGGCTTGTGCAGGGCCAGGAGTTAGGCTTTGGTGATCCTTGTGGGTCTCTTCCAACTCAGAATATTCTGTGGTTCTGTAATTATTGGCAAAAGCAGGTTTTCGTATATTATTTGTGAAGGCATAACTTAAGAGTTTGATGGCAAAGTTCCCTCTGTTGCTTACAACCTGGATGAAGCATAGCAAGGAAAATCAGGTCATAATCAATTTGAAAAGATTTGTGCAGAGACTGGTAATACAAAAAAAAAAAAAAAAAAAAAAGAAAGAGTAGCATATTTAAAGCAGTTTGCACACCCCCAGACACAAAGTCTGTGCAAAGGTGTACGTGTTAAAAATTCTCCTCATGCTCAGGTGCGTTTCGGCATTTTTACTTTCTACATAGTTACATTGCATAACTTTGAGAATTAAAAACTTGTATATTTTAAGGGTTCGATTCTAAGGGTGCTCCCGAGGGAGCTGTCAGTTCCCTCACCAGGCATGGTTCCATTACACAGTCAGCTCCAGCATTTCCTACCTGTGTTGGCCTGACTCAGGAACAAGTCTCCTCACAGCAGGCTCATACCCGCGTCACCATATCCTTTTGCTGAACTGTATTCTTTACTGTTTCTACACATTCAAGGTAACATCTGGAAACATCCTGCAGATTTTTTTTTTGTTACAGGATGCTGGGATTCTCTGTTTCAACCGCTGTTAGAGCGGTTATCTATGGAAATTGCCGGGAAGAGGCTGTGGAGTGTCTGCCTAATGGCTGAGTTGCAGCCTGAGACTTAAAGCAGGCGAGGCAGCAGGAGAGACCGAGTTTGCTCGGCTGTCCTGCGGTGCTCCCATGTCTGGACCTTGATCTCGGGTTTATGCGTGCGTGTGGCGTGGGCAGTCTGCTTACAGCCTGGATTAACTTTGGTGTGAGCATGAACTTCTTGTCCTTGAGTCAGGGCGTCGTGCTTAAAATGGGGGTTCCTCTCCAAGCGAGCGCTGGGGTCGGTGTTCCCGGTGCACCGCAGAGCAGCGCGTGTGGCTGGAGGGACTTAACATTCACCATTCGCCGCTTGTCGGCTCTGCAGCCCTCATGTGGAATTAGCATAATTGGCTGCTGGCTTTTTAGCCGGTTTCAAAGAGAGAAGCTCCATGTGGGCCGCCCTCCGCACTCTCAGGCTCTCCCCGCTGTGTACCCTCCCTGTGCCTCCCGTCGGCCCGCCGAGGGCGGGGAGCACAGTCCCGGCGGAGCGCGGGGCTCGGCGGGGCAGGCCGTCCCGGCGCGGGCAGGGCGCTGTCCCTTTAAGGCGGTGAGTGACAGCGCGCGCGGGGTCACGTGAGCCGCCCGTATTTGAAGGTCACAAAAAAGCTGCTTCCTTTAGAGAGAGCAAGAGGGAGCGAGAGGGAGGGAGCGACGGGAGAGAGCGAGGGAGCGCAGCCAAAATGGCCGACGGAGCGTCTGCTGGGTTCTGAACGCTTGAAATAAAAAAAAAAGAGAGAGCAAAAAAACTAAAAATCAACAAAAAAAGGAAAAAAAAAACTAAACGAAAAAGCAAAAACACAAAACCATTTTTGGATCTTTTTTTTTTCATTTCCATTTCTACCTTGTATGCCTCAACTCGCTGGATTTAAGCACTGCTGCACTTTATGAGGTTAGTGGTACGTTTATGTTTTATTGTTTTTACGTATCAGTTGATTTATTTTTTTTTTAAAGCCTTAGCTGACCGTTTCCATCCGTGCTTTTGCAGAGGTGTCTTTTCTAGCACAAAGACTTGCTTCAGATGTTGTCTGCTTGTACGTGTACGGCACTTTTATTGGATTTTTGGGGTTTTTTAGAAGGAGCTCTCCGTACAAGTGTGGTGTGGATTTGGAAGATATTTGTAATTTAAAACACCTAGGCAAATCACAGAAGATCGTTTGTATGTTCCGAGCTGGTGAAGTACGAGATAGTGCTGAAAATCTTGTTTTATTTAAATAGAGGCTTTTAAAAGAGATATTTCTTCCCCACAGCACTCGGAGCTCTTAAATCTGCTGCAAAAATTTGCATGTATAAAGCCGTGCTGGCATTCTTTCTGCCGCTGGCTCGGAGCGGGGCCGGCCGGGGCCGTGCCTTCCGCGGCGGCAGGGACGGAGCCTCCCCGCCGAGCCCCGGGGAGCGCTGCGGGGGCCGCGGCTCCGGCCGGGCCCGGCTCTGCCGCTGCCGCCGCCGCGGGGCTCCCGCGCGGGCTCGGCCGCGGCTGGCGGCCCATCCGGCGAGCGCCAGGTATTCAGGAATGTGCGGGATGCCGGCCACTGCCGCGGTTTTGTGTTCCACGGAAAGCAAGCCTTCATCTCCGCCTTAGTAAATGTAGGCAAAGGGCTGCGCTTTCTCGCCTTTTTTTTTTTTTTTTTCCCCCCTCCAGCCTTCTGTGTTGCTAAAAATTTAAATCCGAGTTATTTTTGCAACTCCCTCCAGAACCGAGCAGAAAATTAAAGGGAAATAGCTGGAGCTTGCTTTCTGAGAACAGGCCCCTCCTCCTGCATTATAAGAGTGTGATGTAATGCTCCTTTCTGTGAGGTTAAATGAAAAAATTTCTGTGGTGGTATACATTATTCTTCACCCCTTCCTCACGGGCATTGCGTTGTGATATTTTTTGTAGCTGAACATGTAAGCAGCAGATAATTCTGCAAATAATCGTGTGAATGTACTCCACGTTGCAGTGCATTAGTGCAATGATTGTGGTTAGCAGGTCAACTTTGTAAACCTACAAGATGGCTCATATTTTATATTTCTTTGTGGCCTTACGTGAATGCAGTTAAACAAAATGGAAGAGATAGATTTCAATAAGCTTATTGAAATCTATCTGGCTGTTGTCATTACCGTCCTGTGCATATTGTGACTTTTTGTTTTTCTACTCTGGCTAGGAAATACTCGAAATAATTCTGCAGTAATTTAAGTTTCTCATGGAAATTAAGAGGTGGTGTCTTTGGAGTGTTGTTTTTTTTTTTAATTAAATTAGAGAAAGCCTATAAAAGAGAACTCTGCTCAAATTTTACATAGTGTACTTTGCTGGTAATTTTGGTCATTAAGCACTTAATGGATAACCCAGTTAAAGCATGAAGTAACACGTGCCCCTTGCTTAGTTTAATGAACTTACTAGATTCCACCCTCATGTTACTGGCAAGCATCTGAGGAAATGCTATAAAAACGTTCTGTGTCTTTGACATGATGTACCCTGATGGCTTTTGTTATTCAAAACCTTCTTGAGCTCAGTGGAGATCTGGATGTAGCCAGAATATTTTGAATCTACCTGTTGATTGACAAACAATAATTAGATATTAGAACTGTTTTCAAATGCAATCTAAAGTAGGAGTATTCCCAGATTTTTTGCGTACTGGACAGAAACATCAGTTACTGTAGTTTGTGATAATTGCTGTAGAACAGGATGGCTGAAATGATGAGGAAGTAAAGAAAACCCAAATTGTGTCCTGAGCTGGCAGTATTGTAGGATGTACAATGGGCAGAATTCAGAACGGAATCGGCACTTCTCAGAATTGGCACTTCAGAGCACTACTTGCCTTTTCTGTGTATTTTTTGCTTTCGTGCCTTGCTGCCTACATTACACACTTGCAGAATGTGTAGATGTTTGTACATATAGCTTGATGGTTAAGGTGATGGAATACAGGGTGGTTCCTAATAACTGCAACTGCTCCTAGCTACAGAAGCTGTTGTGGTCAGACAAAAAGCCGCTATTGAAAATAATAGAAATTATTCCAATAAGGAGTCCGTCAAACATTTGAGCAGCTTTGTGAGATTGTAACTGTGAATAGGAAAGACCAATTAAAATAATTCCTCTTATAAATATGCTCAGATCCCTCAGATCTTACAGCAGGGTGTGTTGAGGACTGTGCAGTCTGTGCAACCATAGGATTTTACGTGTGAATCTGGGCAGTTCTCAACACTGTTTGTATTCGACGCATTCCTGCAGTACAACAGGAACAAACACTTAATTTTGAGAGACCTGATTTGGGTTGCAATTTCTAGATCCGTTTGAAGCTTGCAGAGGCATGGGGGTAGGGCAAGTTTTTTTGCTTCATCCAGTTTGCATTGACGATGCTGATTTCAGAAGCTTTATTAAATTTTTCTGTTTGCATTTGCATGTCAATTGTTATTGGTATCTACAGGAATGAGTCCCTTTCCAAAGCAGACTGTTTTAGTAGGTTGAAAGCTACAGTGAAGTCTGTAGTCAGCAGAACCCCTGGAGATTTTTGCATTACATCTAAGAGATTCTTGAGAAATAATTGACAAGAAAAGCCTTATTTTTGCATATTGAGCTTCAATATGCAGGAGTCTGCAATTCTAATGGGAAAAAATTAAGGGAAAACAAGTGACTGAAAGATCAGTATGCTTAGTTTCAGTTGCTTTTCTTTTAGCCTCTTTCTCTCCTGCTGAGAAAGAAGAAAAAGAAACTTTGTAAGATCATGCAGTCTTTGCCAGCTGATTTCACCTAGACTTAACCTTTTTAAGATTTTTTTCTTGCTTATTAATAGGTGGCTTAGTAGAAGAGAAGCATCTAATTCTATGAGGAAAAAATCCATAGAAATAGAGTATTTCTGGAAGAGAACTTTTATGCACAACTTTTCTAGTACCCCTTTAGAAACTTGTCTTGCCTCTTGAAGCAGAGTTCTTTAATTCTGGTCATTATGGATCTGCGTTCCTTTTGGACCAGGGTGGAAGGTGAGAAGTTTAATTTACAGTTTATTTTGAGCAGTATTTAATGGAAGCTGCACCCTTGGTACTCTCTTTAGCTGGTAGTAGGTCATAACTGAAAAGTTTCAGGGTTTTTTTGCTTTAATTGATTAAAAAAAACCATCTACTGCCTTCCTAAGAGCTGTTTTACCTTGTTAAGTATTGGTTTCCTGTTTAAACACCTCAAGATTTGAGGCAAGAAAATAAGATATGTAGGATATCTAGTTCCAAGGACCTGTATTTCACGTCCTGTCAAGGGAATCAGGTGTGAGTATCACAGTTCTAGTGTTGTTACCTTGAATTTCAAGTAGCTAAACTTTAAATATTGGGCTAACATTGCTTCAGAATTGCTTTGTTAAATAGATGTAAAATTCAGGTTAGATTAATACAAAGATGTATTTCTTCTGAAATCTTTAGCTGCTAATGTAATGCTAGAATTAGCAGTCTTACATGGTATGATTACATGTTCTGTATTTCAAATATTGGTCAAACAAGTTGCTTAAAGTTGGGTGTCTAGATAAGTTTTTGGCCATTTCAGCATTGAAGGCAAATATGGAGGTATCATGGAGATAAATAGTATATATCGAGAATATTTGTTTTGTTGTTGTGATGGTGCCATAATTGTTCTTCGAAACACAAGAGGAACTTGGTGCCTTTCTGTGTTTGTGGTGAATTCCAGAGCTGTACATTTAGCACTTGTCCCTGCTTAAGTTGTCCTTGGCACATAGGCTTCCTACTAAAGAACACAACAGGAGGGTTTTGTGTTTTGGTTTCTGTTTGGTTGGGGGTTTGGTTTGGTTTGGTTTTGTTTTGGTGGGTTTGGGGGCTTTTCCTTGCTGAGACAGAGCATATATTCTGGGAGCAGCATGAATATATGCAGACCTTGATTTTTTAATTTTTTTTTTTGTGCCATTAACACACTTCTGAAGGAAATTCCTAAGGTTAATGGATATTGTCATTTTACAGGTTGTTTTCCTGTCTGTATACAGTATGCTGACATTGTAGTTTAAGGATGAAATGTCCTGCTGGTGCTACAATTGTGTATTTTTTTTATAATTTCTGAAAAGTTGTGTCTTAACTGTTTGATGTGACATTTGGGTATTACAGCCTGGATAAATTGAAAGACTTCTCATTCAAAATACTGTACTTTAAGGACTACTTTGGTTTAGCCTGTTTAGTCGTGGGAAAACATAAGGTACAACCTTTGGAATTTTTTCAGATATATAAGAGAAGATAGATTAATAAAACACGAGATGAACTTGAAAGGCAGAAAAAAAACAAAACAGGTTGAACACCATGGAAAAATGTGTACTAATACAGCTGGAGACAAACTAGTGAGGGCAGTTCTGTTAAAAAACACAATAAAAATGAAAGTTGACTACTGTTCCTTACAGTGCTACAGTTTGTGCTGAACTCAGTTAAATGGATGTTTGTATGTCTTAGGCAGAGAAAATAATCTAAAAGTACCTTGACACTGATAGGTGGAAAAATGCTTTAATGTATAAAGCATGTTTATCTTAATAAAAACGTGTGTTAAATTGAGACTTTTGGAAGTGAAATATGACCTTGGAATTTGCTACAACAAACCCAAAATAAGGCATCAAGATTCAACTGTGTTTGATTTCATGCCAGCAAGATCTCTTAGGATGGGATGTGTGAGGCCACATTTTAACAGTGGGGAAGATCAACAAATTTTGAGGTAGCTCCAATAAGAGCAGCAAGAAATTTTTAAATAAGGGAGGTAGTCTAGCAAAAAATACTTCCACTTTTTTGTGTTTATTTCTATAGATACATTCTCTGCAAACAAAAAAGTAGTTGTCTAATTTGTATCAGAAGAGCATCATTTTGACATAGAACTCCATTGTAGTTGGGTGTGCTTTGAATACCATAGTTATGTCAGCAACTAAAAAGCAGAAAGGCATGAATTTTTATAAATCAAGGTGACCATTCTTTTTTAGTTCCTTAAAAGTCGGTGTACATAGGAAAATGGCAAAACTTAAGCTGCAGTGGCACTGCTAGAATTGGGATTTTTAAAACAGCTTTTGTAGATTGAGTTTTTTGAGCTAGTTGACCTATATGAAAATAGCAAAGGTTAAATGTATAATCTGTTAATGCCACTTAACCATTAATTAGAGTTGAGCTTAATTGTCCCATTTTACCATGTGCTCTGTGGCAAATACACACAGATGTGTTGTCATTGTGGTTCATTGTATGTTTGTGAACTTGGTTGTCCCTGAGCTATCCAGTTTTCCAGGATGCAGTGTCCTGTGTCACTTAAACCTTCCTAAAAATAAGTCTTCAGCATTTTCTTCCACTTCCCCCCCCCCAGTTTGAATTTTAGTGTTGGTAGAAGAAGACATTGCAAAATATTAGAGTGCTAATGTAGCAGAGTTCATGCTCTTGTTGCAGCTTCTGTTTTAGCATTTATATTTTTAATTGTATATAATTTTGCTTAAGCAATCATGCCAGATTCAGGGTCTGATTTAAAACATAGTTTTAATTCTGTGTTGATACTCTAGATATACTTGACTACAAAACAGAGATTGGCTACTGCTGAGAACTTAATCAAGTAAAATAAAACTGATATATTCTGATATATCACTTTGCCAGCTAAATATACAGCATATTTGTGCTCAGCCTTTTGCTGAACCATTCATAGGGAGGATGATTTAATCAAAACATATAAGTGAATTTTGGTATTATAATGCTTGCAAATTTTAATTTGGTAGCTCTTGCTGGATTTTTTTCCAGGCTGTTCTGCCTCTTACTTGGAGAGAGTTTGAGGACAATGAAAGTGAAAATGGCTACGTTCTATATGCAGGGGAAGAGAGGGCAGAAGGTACCAAAACATAGCTCATTTTTCACTAGCTTATTCCTGTGTGCACTGAAAACCAGTTGTCCTGTGAAACAGAAAATAGTCGATTGTTTCATTCCCGTGTGAATGTTTAAAAATTGATTCTTCTATATCCTAGTAAAGACTACATAAATAAACATTTCCTATTTTGTTAGATTTTACATGGGTATTAGTGTTATCACCTCACTGTTTTAATTAAGGGATCTTCTGTGATAAATATTAGGAAAATACAAAATAATACACTTAAAACTGGTTTAAAATATAGCACATGGAAATAGAGGATGTCCCGTTAAAGTTATGTATATGTAATGTTATATCTAGTGCTGTTTTTCTTTGTGAATGCCATTACAAGTTCATGTGCACCAGTCAGAATCTAAATGTGGGCTAGGTACAAATTGCCTCAAAAGTGCTTGGTTAACCTGAAGTAAAACCCCAAAAGCTTTTTTCAGCCTATGAAAGATGATTCCAGCTGGTGCTACAGAAGTTAGCTGTAGCAATATTAATGAGAATTTTAAATTACATAGCCTTGTGTTAAAGAGTTCCGTTGCAGATAATGTTTGCATTATCTGCTTGATACATGTCAGCCAGACCAAGCAATGCTGAGGGAGAGAAACAGTACAAGGCATTAGGGTTATTTTTGTTCGATTTTGTCTTTGCCTGTGTCCTGTATTTCTGTTCAGGACAGATCTAGATCACCTTGGCAGGAGCACTTGTTAAGCAGTACACTGGCCTTGCTGTAGCATTTGTGTCTGCTTCGTCCCATGGAAACACTGATGGTGGTGTGGTGTGGGAAACTATAAACAAAATCTCGTCTGGGTGGAGAGTAAATCTTCCTAGTAAGTTTGGTTACGTGTAATTCTTCAATAAGGTATTTCTCCTAACTTTCCTTTGTATTTCCTTAAAATAAGTTTTGAAAGCCTCTGAATTATAGTAGGAAGGCTTAGTAAGTGACCTAGGATGGGAGAATCCTAAGCCTTATATGCAGATAATTTTTCAGCTGTTTAAACCAGTTTAGTCTTCTTGTGCAAAGGCTATCTGAATTTGTGTATATCCATCTCATCTTGCGTGGTAGCTATTCTGGAATGGTGACTTCTGATTAAGTCCTTGAGTGACTGTTTTAATCACAAAATAGCATCAAATTAACTCTGCTGTGTTAATTAGGAGATAGTTTTGCTCTACATTTACCAGTTACTATAAATAAAATATATATCCTGACACAGAAAAATTGTAGGAAATGTATTTTTACCAGATTTTGGGTATAACAAGATGAAAAAGGCAAAAGCAGATAAAAGCTAACCTTTGAGAAGCTAGAATTTACCTTGGCAGCTTAAAGTACCCAAAAGTCACAGTTGCAGAGTTCTTTAAGCAAGCTTGCTGTAGTTGGGCCATTAAAAACCAAGTATGAAACAGGTTAGTTTTTGGAAAGTCAGCCTCTTGATAAAGTTTTGAGGACAAGATTGTTTCTCGGATGTATATTTAAAGGTGGCTGTTCTAAAGATGATGAGCTGATTTGCGTGTTTTCGTGCTCAGGAAAAGCTGAGGTTGGCTGTGTCAGTCTCTGTTAGATTCTGCTTCAGTCTAGGTAATGTGAAGTGAAACTCTTCTGCCATGGACTTGCAAGTACGGGGTCAGCTTAAGTTTATATAATTTCCCAGGATCTTTGCTTAAAAATACTTACTTTTTAAATGATGCTTCAGTTAGTGTTAGATAACTTAGCTAAGCCTAAATGCTTTTCCCCTTTGCATTCTTAGGCCATTTTTCTATTGTTTAAGTGCTGTCCTAAATATTAGTTGTTGTAATCATTTTAGCTTGAGCATTGTTTGCTCTGTGTTTAAAGTTAAGCTGTTACAAACAGGCTTCATAACTGCCTCAGTGCATTAATAAGAACAAGGTTGCAGATTGCCCTTCATTGTAAGTTTAATTATAGCATGTAACTCAATTTCCTTTTTTCATCGTGTTTGTTAAGAAACTTTGAAATAATTGTCTATTTTCAAGCTTATTACATTTTTTTTTATATTGTGTGTGTCTGGTATGAGTGTGTGTATGCATATATGTAATAAGTGAATGTTGGCAGTTACTACAGTTAAAAACCACCAGGTATCAACTGACAGGCAGAGACTTCTTGGCAGGGCAGAGGTGTTCAATACACAATAGAAATGGCTCTCAAAGTCAGTTCAGGTTTTGTGTTTGGGAAAAGCCTGCATAAACGAAGCAAGTGTCTTTCTGTAAGGTAAGTGTACAGATGTTAGAGGAGCAGCAGAGAAATCCAGTGGGTCTCTGAAGGCCACACAGAAAGTCAGAGGCAGAGCCAGACTTGAACTAAGAAGTTCCTGGCTTGTGGCCTGGGGCTGAAGCCAGTCGTACACAGCTGTATTGAATTGTGAATAGAATGATGCTTTTTTTCTTCCTTCATGGATTTAAGGGAACACAGCCGATTTAACCAAAATCGTAATGTGGAATTGTGTAATTTGCCTTTCTCAAAATTTCAAGTGCTAAAACTTTGGTGTTAAAAGTTGGTTCAGCGCTTGTGGGTTTCCACTTGCCAAGGAGCATGATTAACGTAGCTGGGTCACAAATTGTGACAAATCCTAGTGCAGTGCCTTGAGGTCAGACTAAGGGCTTTTTCTGAGTGTAGAGGAATTCAGGCTTAAAAGCTACTGCTCTGCATGCTACCTTGAGAAATTCTAATGATATGAAGAAAATGCCCTGAAATTTGATTTTCTTTGCTCTTTTAAAATAGAAGTGAAAACCTAGTTCAGAGACAGTCTGCCTGAAGTTGACTGTTTATTAAACTGAAATTCACATTCTATATTTAACACTTCTGGAGTTTTTAAGGAGGCTTTAAACATTGTTGTCTTCCAGTGCAGTATGAAAGAAACGAGAGCCTGCTGTACGTTTGCTGCCTGGTATTTTCTTCCTTCCTGAAGTAAAAGCTTGGAGTAGCTTCTGTTGAATGTGTGAACAGCTCTGGTTATTTCAGGAGCTCCCTTTAGGAAGAAGGTTTTGATCTAATATATTATAATCAAATGAACATCGCCATTATGAATTATTTTTTTGTGCTGTTAAAAATCCTGACAGGGATGTAAAAGTCTATTTCATAGTAAAAGAAGCATCTTTTCCAGGCAAAATGTCATTAATACCAAGCACTACCAGCAAAGTCAAGTTTTTCTTTTTTTCCCTGGAGCACCTTCATCTGTGTGCTGTTTTTTGCTAACTGAGGCTTTATGTAAATTTATAGTAAGGTTATTTTCCTAAATTATGAATGTGGAACTTAGCCAGAGAATACAAACTAAAAAAAACCCAGAACCAAACAAAACACCGAGGTGGTTTTTGTTTGCTACCAGGAAGTAAAGCTTTGTTTTGTCTGTTGAACGTAACAAAAATGCTAAATAGTTTTTAAAAGAAGTCCAAGTATCAAAAGCTTAACAATAAAATATCTCACTCCTGAGGAGTTGAAGCACTGATGTCTCCTGGTGTGTGCAGTGGGACTATGCCTCATTCTTTGGAAAGAATTTTCTCTGAGTGGTGTGCACTTCGAGGATGCATCTCAAAATTTCATTGGTAGTTAATGAAAATCAGAATAATTAATTTGAGCATTACGGTGGTCTGCTTTTTTACTCACCCTCCATTTTTATGCAGTGTCGTGGTTTAACCCCAGCCAGTAGCCAAGGGCCACGCAACCGCTCACTCCAGACCAAGCCGCCTGGAAAATCCTTTGAGTCTCCCTTTCGGTTTCAGCTATTTGAGTGTTTAGAAGTCCCAGTTCCCTTTGGCTGTGGCTTCAGAAGACATTTAAACGGGGCTTGTCAGGTTTGCATAAGCCTGGACCACTTTAGAGATGGATATTGACGTGGCAGTTCTTGCTTTATTCGCCTATTACAGCTGGTAAGATGTTGTAATTAAACTGTATAGTTCTTCCCAGCAGATCTTCCAGAAATACTGTAACCATCTAGTGATGAGTTTTGCTGAGTTTGGAGTTGCTACCCTGTCACTATCAGTAACAGTGTTATGGGCTAGATTCTGGCAGTGTGAATGGGAAACCTAGCTGAGCTTGTTTCTCACCCGTTATGAGCCCTAATTTAAGTTGGTAGCCTAGCTTCAGTGGCTGAACAAAGTTTACCCCGTTTTCTTGTTACAAAAAGGTGTTAGTTAAGAGCAAGCTTATAAAGGGCTGGTTTAACCAAAATGATGTTTCCAGTGAAGCCAAATGTTTGGGTTTTTTTTTTCCTTGTATACCCTTTAGAAAGGGCATAGGAAAAAGCTGGTGACTCTTACTTGGTGCACTTCCCCATTTAGGCCAGTCAAGTGTAGGTTGCATTTATTGATAATCATAAGTCCTGTTGGCACCTCCAGCTTAGCAGATAGATTTGATTAAAGCTAAAAGCCTGGTCTTTCACCTAAAATTTGGAATTTTAAATGTTTATGTGTGTGACTGAATTCTATATTGCTTTTAGTATCAGGTCATGCTAACTTTTCTGCTAGGTAGCATTAACCATTTTTCCAAAACAGTGGCTTCATGGAAAGACAGATGCTTTGCACTGGCAGTGTGCATGGAAGCATCAATAAGCTGACAAATCAGATTTGAGGTTCTAGTGTTTAAAGGGCTTTTCTTTCAGCAGGAAATAGTCTCCCACATCAGCTTACGTATTTTAACCTTCAACTTTATATAGCAGCAAAGAGTTAGCCTGTCTTTATGTGGAGCTACCTTTCTTAAAGAGGATCAAGAAAGGTTTAACTGAATAGATTAGAAGTGCAGTGTTTTATGGAACAGTTAATATCTTACATTAATGTCATGATCATACACTGGTTTTGCCTAGTGTCTAAAAAAAGGAAACTGCTGTGTTCCACACTCGTGACATTTATTGTTGGTAGATAGGAAGAGGTAGTTGTTAATTAAAGATAGGAGTCTTCAGATCTTCTGTTAGCAGAGGTCAGAATTATATTAATCACTGGAAAGATGCCAAACTTAGGTGGATCTGTGTGCTGAATGCTTTTATGATTTAGCTGTTTCTCTTAGGTCTGATGCTGAAAAAGAGTGCACACTTCCAACCACTCAGAAATAATGAATGTCTGTTACTCTTTGAAAATTATAATTTGTGAGTTTTATGCATTTCTTTGTGTCTCATGACATCACTGAACATGAGAAATGTGTAGTTTTGATTAAAATAGTCTTGCATAATGGAACAGGGCAAAAAAAGTAACCTAAAAGTAGCAAACTTGTAGTACTTGGATGGAGAATTTAACAAGACAAGTCAACTTAATCTTAGTACTTCAGAAATGTGCTAAATGCTAAAATTTCATTTATATCACTATAATTTTTACCTCCCTTTTTCTCTTGTAACTTAATATTTTTATTGTCTGTGTACCATTGTGGCCATGCTCTTTTGTAATCTCTGAGGTGGCAGTTCAGTGGTTTCCTTACTCAGGATTCTTTTCTGGATTACGTCTTGCTTTAGAATTTCCCTCTTGTGTAGCAGAAAAAGATGGTGGGCATGCCTGGAATGTTATCCATGGCCATGTTGTATGTGGTCTGCAAGTTCCTGTCATCTTAGAATTTTTGTATGTTGAAACAACTTTCTGATGGGAATTTCCATGTTGTGAAGGAATACAAGATTTCTGGAATATATTCTCGAGTTGACTTTGCTTACAAAAGAAATTTCTTCTTTGATAGTAATATGTAGATAGTTTTAAAATGTTTCCATCTTCTTGAGCATGAAGTAGACGCTAGATTTTTGTAAGCAAGATGCATATTTAGTCCTCATGGATTATTTACTATTTTTAAAATTTTCTTAAGTTATCTTGAACTACTGTATTCAAAAGCAGAAGGTGTTTACATAGGATTGAAGTTAGAAATTGATCTGGTACTCTATCTGTGAATGACATAAGCAGCAAGTAAAATTCATCACTTAAAGTGTAAATTATAATTCTTGGAAAGAGACAAGGAATGAGAACCCTCAATCAAGACTTCAGAAATCTTGTCTACTGCACTCAATGCAAATAGGAAAAGCTCTCAGATGACTGCTGAGATTGGGCAGACACCAATTCCATAGAAGTAATGGCATAGTTAAAAGAAATTCTTTCCCTGGTGGGAGACTACCCTTAGTTTAGACAAATGCCTGAGGATACAGTGAACACTTTTCCCTTAAACTTTCTAATGTCTTTGCTTAAGAAATAAGGAAATTATTATTTATTTAGCAATTAGTAAGAGTTGCATGTCTAGACTAGGTGGTTTAATCTATATTTTATACTTTATTTCCAGAAGGCATAAAATAAAGTTAGCTTTTTCCAAAAAAATGCAGCTAGAGAGTGGTGCACAGCATCAGGACTATAAAAATGGATGAATCAAAAGTAGCTTACCAGATTAGTGACCATGAGAGGTGGCAATCATCTCTGCCTGTTAAGGGACTATTTCCTAGAACTTCTTTTGTCTCTGCGTCCTATCTGTTGTGGCTAGTTAATTTAAAATAAATTGTTAAACAGGTACGATTATGTGGCCTGCAGAATGCTGTTTTCCACCCTTCTACAGTGT
Source organism: Sturnus vulgaris (assembly GCF_052056855.1). Taxonomy (NCBI): domain Eukaryota; kingdom Metazoa; phylum Chordata; class Aves; order Passeriformes; family Sturnidae; genus Sturnus; species Sturnus vulgaris. Next base: position 29,501,418 of record NC_142247.1, on the reverse strand, counting down.
TTTTGAAATGAAGAAGAGACATTTCTACAGTTTTCTAAGTCACCTTATATGGCTGTCTCAGGCCACCTGTGCAGGTAGTGGGTGAGGTGGCACTGCAGTGTTGAGCACAGGCCTGTGTTTTCCCATGTGAGTCAGGAAGGTGTGCAATTTAGGGTGACAGGACTTTTTATTGTAATTGAGTGGCTGCTTCTTGTGATGGTTTTGTTCCATGGATTCTAGTAACTTTCTGCTTTAATTCTTACTTTTAGAAAAAACATTTGAATAAGCTATGGTATTTCTAGTGTTAACTATGGCGTTAACCTGATTTATCCTTGAAGTAGTCTCTTTTTAAAAATGTATTTATCATCAAGTAGTTGCAGTTCTCTGTAACCTTACAAGCTCTTGAGTGAACTTGTAATATCCTTCCTTATAATGCTTCCTATGGAGTACTGACAGCTGTCTTTCCTTTTCAAACATAGCTTGCCAAGAAGATGAGGAGAAATTGCAATTTAAAAACCTTCAAAGAGTGAGGCATTTCTGTACATTATGTGCACGTAAAGTGTGCTTGTGTACATGAGAAAAAGAGGTCGATTTTTTTTCTTTACTAAGTGTGGAAACTGATATTTATTTGCTTTCCGAATTACACTGTGAAAGTTTTCCTAGGAGGTTGCTAAAATAGAAGGAATTTTCCTTGATGCATAGTCATAACATGCAGATGTATGATACAACATGCTTAGAAATTTAATGTTGGCCTCTAGAATTGTTGTTAAAGAATTTGTTCATGACAGGGAAAGAAAAGTGCGTAGCTAGTGTCAAAGCTAGTGTTCTTCAAAAGCACAGCAACAATTTTAAGTCTTTAACATTTCAGGAAGTGTATAATATGCCACTTATACTCACTATTATGTTTTAGTAGTTTGTGTCTTTTCCACTGGTTTTTACAGTACCTTGGGCAAATAGCAAACCAGTAAATTACAGAGAGCTTTGATATGATGCTGTTAACTGGGAACAGTGATCAGCATTCCATATGAATGATGAATTTGCACTTGGGGATGGAGAAGAATAAGGTTATAGGTATTTGGAGTGCAAGTGATGTTTGTAGATGCTGCATACATTGATGAGGGTATTTGATTCTTTATGTATAAATTCTGAGATCTCAGGTACTCATTTTCTTAGAATGCCAGATCAAAATGATCACATCTTTGTCCTCAAAACTCAAGTGATTATATGAAGAGATGAGTTTGGAAAGGCTTTGAATTTTTTGGCTGCTTAAGTAGCTTTACAAAGAAGGATTTTTAGTTTCTTACAGCTCAAAACAAGTCATGTCTTGTACTTTTTCTGTGTTGTTTTCATCTTTCCTGTTTCCTGCACACAGTTTCTTTACAATTGTCGAGTTTTCATTCTGCATGCCAATGAACAATATCAGATTACGTCTTAGCTAGGCACGAGTCATGACACAAAGTATTGAGTTCTGCTGTTTTGAATAATTTATTGATCTCATTTTTGAATGAAAAATGACTGATGAAAAGAATGGGCCAGCTTGTTGCACTGAGAAGAGAGAGAAGCAGCATCTGAGGATGAAACGTTTCCACATCAGTCTCTGCAAAGAATCTCCATGCTCACCACATAACCTAAGCGGCAAACACAGTTTTCAGTGGCCCCGAGATCTTGATGCTTTAGAAGCAGATACCAAGTCTAGCATATCTCTTTATTTTAAGCTGACTCACCAGAAAGTTCAGGTATTTTTAGTGATTGAGAGTGTATCAAATTTCTTAGTAAGACCTACACCTTTCATTTATTCATTTAGTTTTAGGAGTAAGTCTCAATGTTTTGGCTTTCAGAAAATCTGCAATGCAGCAAGGAGCAGACTTTAATTCCTTTTTGATTTACCTAGTTTTTTGAGCAGGGTATGCAGTCTGTCATCCTCACTGAGGATCTAATGAGATCTGATCCCTGCCTGTCAGCGTTTTAACAGGAGGTGCAAGCTCCAGAACAAGAAGAGGGCATGGTCTGTTAGCAAAATGACTCACTTTGGTATCATGTGTGCATCTTACAAATATTGACCCATCCTACTAATGGTGCAGTGCATCTGATTCTAGAAGCCATTTGAAGGACTTGGTTTATGTGATTTAATTTATCAAGATAGCTTTTATTAGTGTTTAAATCTTCATACAGAAGTGAGGAAGGAGGAAGTTTATATCCGTTTTCATATTGTAAAGAAACCTTGAAGTGCATGCCAGAGTTGATGTATGACAGAACAGTATTTTAATTACATACCTAGAGTGGTAAAAGCTTTTTTTTTTTTTATGCTCTGAAACACCTGGCTTGCAATTTAGCATTGCTCTTTCACTAGATTTTAGTTTTATCACCTGTAACAACAAATGTTGAATGGTTGCTTTATAAAATAAGAGTGATTTATTGGTACAGTAAATACTGTATCTCTTTACTACAGGCATAGGAATCCTGACATTATTTAATCTACAGTGGAATCTTGACCTTACTACAGCCATGGTCTATAACAGTATAGTTCTAACTTCTTTCTTTGTACACATGCAGTCCTGCATGACTTACACAGTGACTCAAAGAAGCGTGAGAATATGCTGCAATACAATTAGATATTTTTCACAGGATATCCATTACTAGATAAATTTAGGGATCAGCAGCTTTGTGAAGGTAATGAAACTCTTGAGTGCTGGCTAAGAATCACTTATTTCTGCTTTTCCAGACGTGGAGAGCTACATGTGTAATGGTTGTGTCTGTAAAAGGTCTGTTTGTCTGGAGGGCACGATACTACTGTCAGTGAAGCTTCTGTAGCTGCAAACTGAGAGGTTGCTCCCTCTTGGTTTCCAGGTATGTTAGGATACATCTCAGCAGCACTTGATCTTGAACTTGGTCCTACTTCTAAGTGGAATAAGTTGATTAGACTCTTAAGACTTTTTTTTTTTGTTGAGGATTGGGTGATTAGTTGAAATCAGGAAAACTCAGTAACTTTGGGCTGTTGATTTCTGAAGAATTAGTGGGGGTGGAACACCATTTATTAAAGCCAAGACGTTAAATCTCATCAATCCTCTGTTGAAGACATAATGCTTGAATGATAACATAAACTATGTTAAGGAGCTGTTGTCCCGTGTAAGGAGTAGGGAAAATTGCTTCATGTGATGAAAACTGTGTACCAAATACAATATTGAATTGCTCTCTGGTTTTGTGCTATAGGAGAACTTGAGATAAATTTATAAGGGTGATACACACCTTTATTGCCCAGAGACTTAAGTTTCTACTGCCAGATTATGTCCTTTTGAAAGGATGAAAAAATGCAAAACATGATGTCCAGGCATTCATTCAGTAGCCAGATGAAAGTCTTACTTTGTTATGTAAAACACACAACACAAACCTGTTTTTTACTGGTTTTTTGTTCAGCCAATGAATTTTGTCAGCCTTCGCTGAATCTCGTTATTTTGGTGCAAAGTAAAATTTGTTGTCGAAATATTAAGAATATTTTTTAAAAAGAAACCTGAGAAAAACCTGGTCAGCTGCTGGGATGAAATCTGAATTACACAATTTTTCATTTAACTTCTTGATTAACATTGCAACAACAGTTTCCTTTTCTAATACAGAGTTCACTGCAAAGTGAATCTGCAAATATTTTTAGTGGAACTTGTTTTTTCTTAATAAAACCAGAAGTCTTTCTTCAAAACAAAAGTATTTTTGCAGACATTAATGTCAGATTCTCTTTTTTTGTTTGTTTGTTTGGGTTTTTTTTAAGAGAAAAATGAAAATTAAATTGTATTTAAAGTGATTTTTTTACATGAGTTCAAAGCTGGTCATCTTGAGGATTTTTCAGTAGGTTAACAATTTTAAGAAATATAAAAATCTCACTTCTGACATTAAAGTCTACAAATGTTGGCAGTACATAGAAGCAATTAACTTGAGTATGTTGTAGTATGGTTGGCTTTCACAGTAAAACTGTCGCTGTTAGAGATTGGATTGGTTTTTTGTGGTAGTTACAGTCATTGGAAAGAAAAAACGATTTCAGAGGAGTCATGTTTTTCGCAGGTCAGATGTGGACGTGTAATCTCAAGTTGTGAGATCACTGAGTTCTCAATTAAGTGATGACTCCATTATAGTTTGTAAGAACAGTGCTTTTGGACTTGTGGTTATTTCTTTAGAGAACGGATATTGAGTTCTTAAAAAAACTTGCTCTTTTACTTCCTTAATTACCAGAGTACATGATTGAATATTAAGAAGTAGCTTACTTGCACTTGAGGTCTGGATTCATATTTTAATTTTTTCTGAGCTCGATATTGCTGGTTAATTTTGTAGAAGTACCAAAGAATATGACATTCATACTTGTCTTCGCTAAGGCAAGTTGCCAGACAAGAAACACAGAATTAAAAAAAAAAATCTCGTGAGAACTGTTTTCTGTGTTTGGAGGAAGACTGTCTTCATGAGAATTCTGCCTGAAATTTAGTGTGGTCTTTGTAGATTGCACATGACCAGGTTTTACAGTAATGTATTGGCAATCAAGGGCTCTTCATATCACATTTGGAGTATTAATTGTGTCCTTGTTTCTAATGGAGTGTTCCTTAATGGCAAGAGCCGTTTCTCTGTACTGCTGACTTGTCCTGTGGATTTGAACATAGTTATTTATTCTTTGCTTGGGTTTACTCATGTGCAGAATTAAGTTTTACCTGCTTCTTAGTGTTGTTGCAATGCTTAATTAATATTTATAAAGGCCTTTGACATCCTGTGATGAAAGGAACTCGGCAAGTGTTCAGTAGTGGTATTATTTTATTAGTGAAAATGCAGGAGGAGTCAGAAGGATACCAGTTTTTAATTCAGAGTGAGCAATGGAGTCATTCTGTAACCTTGAGCAGGTCATGCAGTCTCTTGTTTTGTAACATATCCTGGGAAAGCTCTGTTTTGCAGCATGTGTTATTAAATGCCATCCTTCCCTCCCCCAAGTCCATTCTAAGGGAAAAAGCTCAAAAGTAAACGAACGAGGCAACTTGACTGAGCTGCTGAACATAGCAGGTATTTCTTAAGGAAATAGATCATTAACAGGGGCAGAGGGTGAGAGTTGCATTTCAGAGTCAACATGAGAACTTGAGCGAGTGTTACCTAGTCGCAGGCCAGTCTGGATTTTGCCTGTTAGTGATCTCTCTCATTTGGGTTTTGTATGCACTGTGCTTAACTGCAACTTCACTGTGAAGGGACTGTGTATAATCTTTATTGCTTTCTAAGAGCTCACTAATCCATGGTACTCAGCTGGTAAACGAGTTCTTTCTTCAGACTGACTATTGTCTGTATTTGAGCTTTGTGATTGTCAAGATTGATAGTCAGCTCTTATAGCATCTTGTATTTGGCTACTGCATAATAATATAAATCTCAGTCACTTGTGAGGTTTTTCCCTCAGCTGACAGAGGAAGGTTATGATTACATACTGTCATTGAAATTACAAGATAGTGAGGAACTTTTGAAAAGTATACATTTGTTTTAAGACAGAGCCAGCTAAGCATTTGCCTAATTACAGAAGGCACAATGACATTAAATAGTTATTTGCCATGCTTCACGCATGCAAATACAGGGTTTAAGTTTTTTATTTCATACACGGTGCTACATCTGCATTTTACTTGTTGCACAAAACACACAGGTGTGGTTTAGAGCAAGGGGCATCAAAACTTTTATTTGAAGTACTTCAGCAAGGTAAAAAAAACTTGCCCAGTGTGAAGTGTGAGGCATAGCCGAATGTAAGTGCTGGTTTAGGCATGTGCAATATGGTGGATTCAAATTGAAAGCCCCTGGATCTTTGTCCTGCCTCATTGCAGTCTGGCTGGACAGCTTGTTCCTGGGGGCTTTTTACTTGTCTTTAGTCCTGCCTCAGCTCTCAGCTCAAGTGGCCTAAGGATGAAGAGGAACAGTGTTTGTGCCTACTGAGAATAAACAATGGTTTGTAGTCTTGAAGAACAGCAGTTATTAAAACCCCTATGCTTTCTGTAGCCCTAGTTACAAGCCTTAATTTATGAAGCATGCCTAGTAGTAATGGAGTATCAAGAATTTACCTGCCTAGCTTCAGCTGAATATACTGGACATATATATAGGTAGATTTGCTCCAAGATACAGTAATTTGATGAGATTTACACAGCATTTTCCAGACCTGCAAAATATGTTACTTGCTTCTGCCTTTAACTTAGGCTTCCTGATATGGATCATGACAGTCCTGAAACTTTGTAACTGAGTATTTGCAGCAAGTAACTGAATACATTTTCTTACCTGTTAAAAATAAATATTGCCTCAGGTAATAAATGGAGTGGAAAACACAAACCTTAATGCCTTTGCCAAGAAAATCTGAGCAAGCTCTTCAGAGTTGTTTGAACTTCTAATACATTTAAAAAACAACCTTAACTTGCTGGTTCTTCCACTTTGACCTACAACCAATGAATAATAACTTCGTGTGGAAATCCTTGTTCTTAACTTCACACTGATAAAATTAAGTACATTCTTCCTTTAGTATTTTGATTTAGTATAATTAAAATAATGACTTACAGTTTGATAAATGTTATTTTCATTACTGCAGTGCCCTGAAGCACTGTATGTGGAAAATTTTATAATATTACACAGATCTGGAGGTATGTAATATGCTTGTCAGACTATTAACTTGCATAAACTGTTTTGGTTTTTATAGCATATAAATTTAGAGTGTTTCTTTGGAAACTGAATAAAAGTAAGCAGTCAGATCTCTCCCAAAATGAAATGTAAATTATACCACTATGCAACTGCAAGGGTATCCTTATAATATCCCCAGGCAGGTACAATTCAAGTATTTCACCATTCAGTAGAAGCTGCCTGTAAGCAGCATGATTATGTCTGGGCTTGGTTTGGTAAGGGATTTTTTTCCCAGTAATTTAACAGTCACTAAATAAAAAGTGCTTCACTGATATTGGTATTTTAATTTTTTTTCTTGATCCCTTCTGAAGTGCCATTTCACGAACGTTAAGAAAACCTCCAGTATTTTCAAGCATGTTAAAAAGTGCAGCAAGTAACACTGTAATAATGTTGTCTGATGTTTTCTTTATTTTTGCCTTTCCCTAAAATTCTGTTCTGTATCTGTAGATAGTCTGGATCTTTACCAGGATGGCTTTTAGGTCCTGGATTTTTTTTACTGAGAAGCACAAATATATATAAATGTCAGTCTTAATCCACAAAATGTTACATTTTAAAACAAACAATGCTACTTCTGTTCTTAAAGATTCTGCATAATCCGATTTTTTTACTGTCTGTACAGCTTCTGCTGGTGCCACAAATGATGCTCTGGTAGAAAATGTTTCATTTGATTAAACTGTATTATACTTATTCAGTATTTTTCTGAAATGTCACATTCTGACATTAAAACAAGTGTCATAATTGTTGTGTGCACTGTGGCATAGTTACCATGGGAAATATATTAATTTCCTGTGACTTTTTTTAGTGTTGAAAAATAATTCCTTTCTTTGCATTGAAGATCAAAGTTTATAATCTAAGAAAATACAGAGCTCTTTTGTTAAAATCAAATTTACACTCTAGTTGGGAGTTAGGATTTCCTTTTTAACTGCAGTTATATTAATAGTCAGTCTTTTAATAGCACTTCTTATACATACCTACAAGAATGCACTATTAAGGTGGCAGTAATGCTTGTGTCCCAGTTTGTAACCTGTTCAAAGCCCCAGTAAGGCATTGGCAAAGCTGCCAGCAGAGGTTTGAGCTTCACTTGTGGAATTGATGGGCGCTGCTGGATGCAGTGGTGTCCTGATACACACCTGGAATGGAGGGTAGCTCATTCAGGGCTTCCTGCTGTAGTCCTTCTGCAGAGGACGTGTCAGTAATTAGTTTCCTGTTTGCTGGAGCACTAAGTACAGAACTATGTTTTTGTTCTACTCTAGGGTAATACATTTTTTTGAGGAAGTATTCCAGAGCTGCATTGCCGGTCAGTGACACAGAGCTGGTTATGGTCAGCAGTGCAAAGTGCACTGGCAGCCAGGCAGGCGGTGTTGATCGTGTTCAACATCTGTAGTATTTATATGGTCTGTTGAGATGGAACAAATCCTCAGTACCTTTGCAGGTGATACCAGTCATGGCTGAGTGGTTGACTCCTCTGGACATTAAGGTTGCTGTTTAGGTGGAACACAGTAGGCTGGAGAAAAGGACCTGACAAACCTCTTAAGATTTAACAATTGTAAATGGAAAGTATTATACCTATGTCAAAATAACCCCCTGCTATAGCACAGGTTAGACATTCCCTGACTAGAAAGTAGCTCCGCAGAAAAAACACCTGAAGGTCCTGAGAAAGAGTAAGTAGAATTTGAGTCAGCAGGGTGTCCTTGCTGTTAAGAAACCAGCCATATGTTTTGCTGTATTAGCAAGGATATAGTCAGTGAGTCAGGAGAAGGGATTCAATACTTTTAAGTCCATCTTCAGTGTAGTGTGTCCAGTTTTGGTTCTCATAGAGGAAAGACACTGACTGACATGTTAAATGGGCAGGAATATGGTCAGTGTTCTGGAGCAATCTCGCTCAAGTAGAAGCTGAGAAAACTGGATTTGTTCAGCCTTAGAAATAGAAGGCTATGGGAGTACTGTTACTGCTGTTTTCAGCTGCCTCATGAGAGGGTATCAAGAGCCAGACTCTTTGTAGAGGTGGTGTACAGTGATAAAACAGGAGACAACAAACACAAGTTGCGGTAAAGAAATTCTGATTAGGTATCAGAAAGCAAATGCAATGTATGGAGTGAAAAAGTGGAATAAGCTCTCCACAGAGATAGTAGTGACTCTTAACTTTGAAGATAGTCAGAATGTGACTAGGTCCTGAGCAACTTGTTTGATGTCTTGGTTTTGAGTGTGGGGTTAGATCAGGCTCTGGTTGACTTCTGGAGGCCCCTTCAGTCAGAATTGTTTATACTTAACTGGCGTCATTATCACAATGACAATGTATCTAGTGCAGAAAGTGTAGTTAAGTTTTAGAAGATGAATTGGTTGTGAAAAGAACAAATGAAAAACATTTAAAAAACCCAAAATTAAAAAAACTCGCTGTCTAGGGATAAGATTGTATAACTTTTCTTCTGTTAGCTTTCAAACAAAATAATTTCCTTTTCTCCTGATAGGTAAACCATTTGAGATGATAAAACTGGTAGAGTGTCTCTTTTAATAGAAAGCAACACTGGCAAATACTTGCACACACATCACTTGCAGACTAATAATTAGTCCTGTAACTGACATCTGACACTTTTCCCAGACAGCCTGAGTTCATTTCAAACCCCATGTTGCATGACAAGGTAGGACTCTGGGGTTATTTTGGATGCACAGTGAGGGAGGTAAGATCTTTTTGGATGGTGCAGTAAAAAAAAAATATTTCACATGCAAGGAAAAAAAGGTCAGCAGCAGCTCCCTTAGAGGATTACAAGGATGGATCATTGGTAGTGGAACAGAGATCTTGGAGATTGCCAGCTCTGTCTTTCCTGTGAAATAACTGACTTCTTACTCTGGGCCTGTGTCCCTGTAGCAGGCACAGGTTCTTTCTTGATTTTATTCCGGTAGCTGTTATCCTTTTACTTGTCCACGGTGTTTCTTGTGGCTGTCAGAATGACACACCTATGTTTCTTGGCAAACGCTTATAGATAATGCAGTTTTCTACCCCTGTAAGTAGTTTTTAGAGGAAAGTAACATTTTTTGCTAATCACATAAAACCTTAAAAGTCCTGAATGGAATTGTCTTGCAAAGGCATGTCCTCATAAAATACATTACAGGACATCTTAATTACAGGCAAATTTCTAACTTCATGTTTTGCCACTCTGGGGCTATTTTTACCACATTTCACAGTTGTCTAAACACACTTTACCTGTGTCTTTGGTGCACATGAGTGGGCATGCTATGAAATAATAATTACACATCTGCAAGAGCTCCAAAGTGTTTGAAGCCTGAAAAAGGGGACAAAACTTGCTCGGTTCTTACAGTCTAGAACGTTGGCTATAGATCTCTATTTTCTTAAAGCTTTCCTTTTTATCAACTGGCTAACATTTAGGGACTTTAGATTGTATCTGGAAGTCAGTTTTTTAATAAATAGCTTGATAGAAATTGTACAGATGGAATGAGTAATTCTGCTTAAAGGAGTGCAAGCAAGAAATACAGAATATATTTTTTAATATATTTTATCTTTTTAACATATGTCAAGGTTTTCTTATTAACAGGTGACTTAAAACTGAAATTGGCCCCTTCCCTCTTCAGATTTTACTCTTGCCCCTTCAGTTGCTGAAGAATTGAGGAAAAAAAAACACTTTTGTGAGCATTTGTTGTTGTACTGTAGGACTTACGCTATCCAGTTCTTTAAAGAGTGCTTTATGCTCAGTTGTTGTCTCTTTATAAATCATTGTGCATGGGTATACATAGGTGTATATATATAGAATATGCCACAAAGAATTAATTTTACTCTGTTAATGAGTGTAATAATAGTTTGTAAGGAGCATTCCTTTAGAAAAGTGTACTTTGAGCGAAGTCAGTTTGCTGATGTAAAGCTGGTTATTATCTAGAGCAGCGTCCAGTTACTGATGTTGGGCTGCGATAAAGGCGTATCGCTTGTGCCAGATGCGCTGTTTAAAGCGTGCAGCTTTCTTGCTCTGACACTGTTTTGGTGTTCGGCCAAAGAGAAGGAAAAGCAGCTTACTCTTATGTCCTTGAAAAGGAATAATCTTTTGAAAATGCTGCTTTAGAGCACTTTTAAAAGCACACTTTCTAAAGTATTTTTATTTAATACGTGGTAAGTGTATGTTGTGTTTATATAAAATCCACAGCTTTTCCTGGGAGAGAGATTATAAGCTTTTGTCTTACACATGGTGTGTATACTATTTACACATTGCAAATATGAAAGTCTTAATTTCATATTCTGAAGGGCTGAGTTTTGCTGTCTGGACTTTACTTACATTCAAAAAGTGTGGGACAATGATCCTTTTACAAAATGGTCAATTTTGAACTGCACAGTTTATCCCTTACAATGACATTGCGATTCTTCAGTGATGCTGTGAATTTGTCTCATTTCAAGCAAAAAAATTTTTTTTTCCCTCTGAAGTTTTTATACCGTAGGTATAGGGAATGCTATTCTTAAAGATCAGTCGTTTTTCCTTATAAACATCAGAAATCAGTTGGCCTAAAGTAATTTCATATTCCATTTTTGTCAGTTCAGCCTAAAGACTGAGTTTCGAAATGGCTATCTCCCTTGTAAGCGTATTTTGTATGGCTTGGCTGTCTAATCTATGCATTCAAGCATTGCTTGATAAGAAAGAAGGCTATGATGTTGCGTATTTTAACTTTTTTTTTTAATAAAATTAATCCCATTTTGAGTCTTTTGATCAGCAAGATCATAACTCTTTATTTACATGACTTGGTCTAGTGGAAGTAATTTTACCTTTAGGAATGTGGGATCTGTCAGCCCTGGGATTTATTCCATGCTGTGTTACATCTTGCTTCTGTTTGATGTTCTCTTTAAATGCACTGGAGCACACTTGCGTGTTTGGACATGCCACACCTCTCTCATGCTGCTGAAATAATGGAGCATGTCTGTTAATTAAGTGGGTTATGTTAAATGAAAGTGAAGTAAAATTTTAAGGATTTCTGTGTTCCAGTTGTGGTGCATTTAATTTGGCTTCATTTTTAGTCTCTGACATCCAGCTTCCTGATACGATTTAAAAACTTTCATCCACCTTAAGCATTTCAAGCTGGAGACTGCCAGTGTTCGTTGCTGCAGCGAGAAGGGCTTGCACCTCAAAGAACTCATTTGGGAGATTGTAGTATGCCTTTTCTTCGTTGCTTATGACCCTTAGTTCCAGTCAGCTTATGCTTTTTTTAATGCATTACTGTGAGTTGAATTTGCTTCCCATACACTCAGCTGAGTTCCAGGGAAGGTCCAAGCAAGTCAAGGTCAAGGACAGAGCTTGATGAAGAGAAATAAAGTGGAAGAAAATGAAAACCACTTGCCAGTGGCAGCAACAAGGTGTTAATGAAATAGCACTGTTGAAGACATTTTACTTTCCTGTAAGAGATTTTGTCCCTGTGTGGATTGAGGGGAGCTTCTGTCTTGGAACTTGCACCTGGGCTTGAGCTTGTTATAAAGGTGTTTTGCAACACATCTAAGACACCAGTGTGTGATGCCTAATTCTGCTGGTATCCAGGCTGTATAATTTATCAAAATACCAAGAAAACTTCCAGCAGTGTTGAGAAGCTATGTGCTTGTAGTTAGAGTTCACTTGAAATTCTTTTTGCTTCAAATCTTGACCAATACTGGATACCTTATTGCTGGATAAATTTCTGGTTTAATCATGTTTTGCGTCTTTCTGTCTGTTTCCAAGAAAGAGTAATTAATTGCTCAAGTTTTTGCTTCTAAGTGACAGTGATCTGTGCATGCAGATCATTCCGTGCATATGGTGTAGGCTTTTAGCTCTGGCTAGTTGTGGCTGAAGGCTTGAGAGAAGATGTAGCAGTTGTTTAGGTGATGTGGTAGCTATATAGATAGAAAAGTGCTTCTGGTCGTGCAAGTGTGGTTTCAGAATCCCAGTGTTCCAAAAGAAGATGCACAAGTTGGCTCACAATTTGGAAGCAGGTTTGTAAATTACCCTATGCTTATCACAACACAGAGAACAGGGAGCACCTATAGAAGATGACTGCCACTCCTGTGTCGTAGTGTGGCTGACTCAAGTAGACTGTACTGAAGTGAGGTGAAGTGTGAGGTCAGGAGGAGGGAAGAGGATTTACAGTACTGGTGTCTGGTATACATCCTCACCAGTGAGGAACTTCCAAACCCTCACACCATTGCCCTGTGGTGGTGTGAAAGGAACTGGGAGTTGCGTGCACTGAAGTGCCACTCTAGGAATTTTCATTTCTTACATTTCACTTACTTTTTTTGTGCAGTTTTAGTTTGAGGGTGACCTTACAGGATTATGGGGTTTGTGTGGACTAATACTGTGTGATGCTTTATCTCTGCCTATCCAAGTGTGTTGGCAGCAGATAGTGCGCAATGCCTTGCACGTCATCTTGTCTTACAGTTCAGTTCATGACAGCAAGAGCTTTGAAGACAACTTCTGTCCTCTGCCTTAAGCCCATAATGTTCTCAGAACAACTCTTTAAAATAGAATTTTCCGGAAAAATGAGTGGTAGAATTTTACAGGAAAGTATCACTTTTGAAAACAGGTAAATTGTTTTGAGGGAGAACACATCTCTTGAATGTCTATTTTTGCTTTTTTTATTTTCCTGAAATGGATGTTTTAATAACATGGACTTCACAACTTCTTTCTGTTATGTCTAGTTAACTAGTGTAAAAAAATTCTTTCTCTACAGTGATTGCTGTTGGCTTAGCCAGAAGAGGTTGTTTTAAGAACTTAGATAAGGTGTAATGCATCGTAGCTATTGGGTTTATTTGGTTTTGGGCTTTTTTAGAATGAAGATAACATTTTGGATTACAACTTACAGTTTCTCATCATTTGTAAACTGTTGATAAGCCTTACTTCAAATACAAGGATTTAAAATCTGCAGTAAGCTTTTTAAATACTTTGCAGTATTGTTGATTCTAAGATTTTTGTGGGAGATATTAAAGTGCAATTAGGTCATATTTTTAGATCAGCACATGCTTTCTTGAAAAAAAACTAGATTAAAAAGCTGGCTGCTGATTGCTATTTAGCAGACTTCCTCTTCAGGGTTGTGGTGTGTCTGTGTTCCCATTACAGTGTGCTTGTAACAAAACCCGGAACCACACCCCATTGTATTACTCTAAATTCACTCTGTATTGTATTGTATTACTCTAAATGGAGTTGATGGTTTTCTCCCCCTGTTGATCTCCTCAGTGTAAGCAGCTGTTTGCTGGAAAGCACATGATGGACCCCTGAGTTTTCAACAGGCCAGGAAGAACTATCTTTCAGCTAATGAGAAGTTAATAGGCACATTATCTCTGGAATAAATCGAGGAAGTGATTGAAAGCTTTGTTGATGTTGAATTTTTCAGAACATTTAACACTGCAAGTTAAACTTGTATTCAACAAGCATCTTGCATCCATCTGAAGAGGAGAATCGTTGATCATCAAACAAATGTTATGAAATGCATCAAAGAGTAGAATTGGGAAGACAACACTTGTGATACCCCAAATAACAATAAGACATTTACTCTTCTAATTCACTGAACTTTCACCATGGCTGTACATTGTTAGTGTGCCTGTAGCATCTCTTCTTGCTCTGTCATTTGGAAAGTATAACTTTTTGTACATCCAACATGTTTGTGAGATGTCACCCAGTGCTCTGTCAGGAACTCTGTGGTCTCATGTGATGTAGCCCAAGTGTTCAGATAAGTCCCTTCCACCTTAGTAGAGTTTACATGAATTGAAGCCTAAATAAAGTTTTGGTAAATGAAGTAAACCAAGTGTCATTTGCTGCTGTATTGTAGTTGTTGAGGATGCACCCAATGGAATATTAAATCTCTACTAGAAGAGCAGAAGGGGAGGTTGTAATGCAAAACAAAAGGGTTTCTCTGCAGCCTTAGTCCACACAGATCAAAAAACAAGGCAGCAGCAATAACAATCTCCATGCCCTAAATTTGCCACAGAGGCAGACCATAACTAGGTGATTACTTTCAGGCTATGGATCTTTTGTCCTTGAATCCTTTTAGTGCTGTATGTTCACTGTAAGCCATAGCTTCAGCTGTGATTGTGAACTTGGTTCTTCTCTCTTCTATTCCCTTTTCGTCTGCTCACAAAACTAAGGAAAGTGCTTTTAAGTGGAAAGCTTCCTGTATGCCAAGCAGTTACTAGAAGTCGTTTTGTATTGATCCTACCATTTTTCAGCAGCTCTTTTGAGACAGCTCTTTTTAAACGTCCTTTTAAACATTTGCCTGATGCAAGAAAATTTTTTGGAAATAGTGTAGTTGTAACTTGCCCTGCAGCCCAAAAGGTGTACATAGCTTGACAAGACAAAAGTAGTAAACATAATTTGAAATCATAGCAACTTTAATGATGAGGGTGTCACAGGAGAGCTTTTTCATATTGCTTACAATCTATGGCTCGGAAATAATGAAAAATTCTGTCTCATTGCTATGACAGACAATGCAAAGTACACTAAATTCCCAGTGCTTCGCTGAAAAAAGTATAGTAATTGCGTTCAGTGGTAACCTGAGGATGTTGTTACTAAGGACTTACCTTGCCCTTACCAAGTTTATCCATCCACGAAGAAGGGGAGCCCAATTTCAGGAAACCAGGAAGTCATTTCTTACTCTCTATAGGACCTTTGTCATTTAGAGTGTTCTTGGAAGTCTTCAATCAGAAAGCTGCTAATACATAGCATCTCAAAATATTTTTGTAGAAATCAGTTGTGTAAATGTCTCTACACTCTGCCTTCGGTGTATTTAGTGAAAATGAAAAGGGTGTTTCTTTCACCTGTACTGCATAGATGCAATTCAAGGAAAAGTCTGTACAATGTGACAGCAAAGGCAACTCAACTCTACAGTTTTTTAGGCTGTGGTCAAAAAAATCCTTTGATTTAGGCATAAATACAACAAATAGTTCAATACTGTCATAAACTCCAGTTTTGGTTGTAATGCTGTTCTGGTTTTTATAAAATTTTCTTCTGAAAGATTGTGGATTATACTTGTTAGTTTATTCTCATTTGTAGAGTCTCTAATCCTACTCCTTGTCTGTTAAATCATCTTTTTACATGATCATCTTTGTCCTAATCTTTCCTTATAAAAAGAAATTGCTCTAAGTAAGCTGGAAACTTGGCCTTAAATTTATTTTTAAGGAGGTGAAGAGAACTGGTTAACAAAAATGGGATTCACCATAGAAACAACTCAGCCAATAGTATATATGCAGTAAATTAACTATTCCATAGTACTTTCATATTTGATACAGAACATAGCAACAAGATGATGGCTTGACAACAATAGCATCTGCATGTAGTTTTTTTTCTCCTTTTTTGAAAAAATTTTCTTGTGGGAAAAAATAGATTCCCTGGAAAGTAATTTATATTCGAAGTTTCATCACAAAAATTCTGTGGGTGGATACAATAGCCTAGAAATTAAATTAGAGATTTGTATAATAAATGATAGGTTTGATTTGATGTGACACTTCTAGTCTCTTACAAGTGACATAGCTACAGGCAATAGAATAATCTCTTCCCCTTGTGAAGATAAGTGTTGTATCAGGCCACACTATCTTATATTAAATTACAACTTCGCTTTTTTTTTTTTTTTTAACCATATGAAAAGATTCATGAGACTCTTCGTTAAATAATAGCATGACCCAATTATAAAAGTGCTTTGGCCAAAATGTCTTGAAGATATTTTCTACTGTCAGGCATGTGATTAATTTATGTAGGGAACTGCCATAACAGACCTGATCTGAATAAAGAAATTTTCCTTTATGCAGCATGTGGCATGATTGTGGCCATACTGAGCTAGAAGGTGCTTTTCTTATCACAATTCAACAGAAACCTTTAGGTAGAAATGAAGTATGATAAGAGGAATCTGATAGCTTGCTGTCTTTCTTGCAAGAAAGAGGTTTATAGTATGTGTGGCTCTTATACAACTTGATTGTACTCAGACCATTATTTTTCATGTTTTGACAGAGAGAAGGAGCAAGAAAGGGAAGAACAGTTAATGGAAGACAAGAAAAGGAAGAAAGAGGATAAGAAAAAGAAGGACTCTGCTCAGAAGGTGGGTTTTAATATTTGAATTCTTTTATCCAGCTGAAACATAAATAGTATTGGTGGTAATAAGATGTTAAATTGTTTGTATTTGAACTTAGAAATTACTGCTTAGAGTGGTGCTTCTTTAAAGACACTTTTTTGCATAATTTTCCTGGAACTGAAATGTTTCAGTTGGATATTTCTTCTCCTTAGAGTGCTATGTAAAATAAAAGAATTTTTTGATAGAAGGTATTTAAGTTACTTAATATGATTTATTTAGATCTCTCTCTACACAACTGCTTCTTGTTTGAGGTGTTTGTGGATTAAAATACTGATAAGCTTTTGCAATTCTTGCAGTAAAGTTGAATAAATATTTATTAGAACAGGAAGATCCTTATATTAAAAACCATAAGGAAGCTTACATTAAATATTTACTACTGAAGATTCAGTTTGTTTTTTGCTAAGTATTACTTGCATTTTACGTTTTCTGTGGCTAATAGCACTTTTGCTGAAGTCTACCAGTTCAAGTCTAAGTTGTGGAGAATTTGTTAGTCACCAAAAATTGGTTCTGCTCAGAAAACGAGTTTGAAACTTGGTGTATTAGAAGGTCTGTATTTTCAAAAAAATCTTGCAGGTTGTTCTGGGAATTAACTTGACATAAGAGCTTGAGTCTTTTAGGGCGTCACTCTTGGTTTTTACCAGTAAAATCCTTTCTGGGCTTCCCAGTGTAAGATAGGTGTAGCCACCCTGGAGCAAGTTCAGCAGAATGCCTTTAAGATGATTAAGGGACTGGAGGATCTGACAAATGAGGAGAGTCTGGGAGCGTTGTGACTGTTCCTCCTGGAGGAGAGGAGGCTTGGGGCATCTCATCAATAGTATATTAGTGCTTTGTGGAAGGGAGTAACAAGACAGAGGCAGACTCTTCTCCACGGTGCCCAGTGGCAAAGCATAAGGCATAATGTACATATTGAAAGTCTGCCTAATCATAAAAAGCCTCCTTCTTTGTGCATGTATGTGGCTGGACAGCCACTGGAACAGGTTTTCCAGAGGGGTTGTGGTGCCTCTGTCTTTAGATGCTCAAAACTGAGTTTCACGTGGTCCTGTGCAATCCAGTTGTGATGATTGTTTCAGATTGAGGAGCCTCTTGGGGCCAGGCAGAGGACAAGGGTAGGAACTGTAGATTAGGTTTCCAGAGGCTGTCCTTTCCAATGTCAATGACTATGTGAAACTGAGAGCAAAAGGCTTTTCTTTATTTCAGTAGTCTGTGTTTCAGTTGCTTCAGTAATGGGTCAGGTGATGAAAGATCAATGTTTACTCTTAGATTCTGTGGGTTTCTGCTGAGAGCAGACAGCACCAACTTCAGTTGAATTTTGGCTTATCCAGGGTCTTTTTTAGTCTGTTTTTTTCACCAATTTGAGTCTATCAGTTTAAACTGAGTGCTGATAAATGTGTATCAGCTGTCTTCATCCAGTTTATGGATCCCCAAATAACAGTGCAAAAGAGCAGTTGCTACAGATAAGGTCTCTCCAGTGTCTTTCTGCCTCCGTGTTGATGCTATTTAATGTTCAAGTACAAAAAATATATGTAGAAACCAGAAAGAGCAGAACCTTATGAATAAAGAGACTTGAGGATTATGAGCTGATAGTCAGTGATAAAAGGGAAACTTGAAAAGGCTGTGCTGATCATCTTGATAACAGTGCTATGTTTACTGAGGAATTGATGCTTTGAATACAAAAGAGATTTGCCAGCTTTCCTGTGTGGTCTCTCACCTACAAAGTTGTTCAGTACATATTCTGCCACACTCTCAGGAGGGCTAAAGACTTAAGTAATTTAATCTCCTAGAGGCCAAACTTCACAGTAATACTTGGAGATAGCTAAGAATAGCAAAGCAGGCAGCCAAATGGATGAAATGTAAATGTGTGTGTTCATTCTTAGTGACTCTGGAGGTATTCACCAAATAAGCAGCAATGATTTCAGGGTACCATTTTCAAACTAAGTTTGTTTAACATGAAACAATTGTTCTGTCTGGTTCACCTGAAACCTTAAAAATTAAATTTAAAAAAAAAATCACTTAAAGAGAGGCAAGCAAGCTGACAGCTTAAATATATGTAATTGGTGTCCAGGGGGCTGTTTTGGTAGCTTGTCAGTAGGCTGAGATTTATTCAACCTTCCCGTTCACTGTAGCTGCTCCTGCTCTACTGATGCTCATAGGTTGCTGAGTAAATCTGAGACATTGTCATATTTATTTCAGCTTTTGAGTTTTAGATGAAAATTATCACAAAACCAGATCATTTTGACTAGGAGAGGGACATTATAGGCAGAAGGTTTTTTGGTTGTTTTTTTTCTCTCTAAAGTAGCTTGTGTTTATCATGTAGAATTTTTCAAGGATTCAATGAAATTTTTTTTATCCAAGTAGACAAGTTACTAATTTACTAAATGTGTATACTGTTGACTACAGTAAACCTATCAGCATTACCAGATTGTAATAATTAGTATTTTTTCCCCTTTTCCTTCAGTCAAGCGTCAGGGTCAGTTAAGTGTGTAGCAGAATTTTTAACTGTTACAGAAGATGATGTATTTGATGGGTATGGGATTTTTCATAAGTGAAGTTGAAAATTAATGTCTGGCTTGGTACTGACATGATTTTGGTACATAAATTTTTATTGTCCTTGAGGCTTTGGGTAGTATATATCTGTGAGGTTACAATGCTTAAGATTTTGTATTTTAGTCAATGTTCCACTTTGCATATTGCAGTTTTCATCTTTTCATCTTTCCGAAGTGAATGATGCCATAGCAATTTAGTGCAGTTTGTCTTTTTATTCTTTACCATACAAAGGAGTTCTGGTTTGGTTAGTTTCAACAATAAACTGCTTTTTACTTGTGCTTTCATTATTCTATACTGTTGCTGTGTGCTTTCCAGAAATATGGACTAGTTCAGCAATTTCATTTAAGTATAGGTGTCATAGAACCTGACACATGATGATCTTTACAGTTTTTTTCATTATTCTATAGTGGAACTCATGATGGGCAGGTTCAAAAAATGGTACAATACACATGATTCCAGAGAATATACCAGAGATGTGCTTGTCGCTACTTTAGTTTGAAATCTGTTATGCTGAAACAATGTAGGATACAGCAAAACCCATATTGAGTATGTTGGCCAGTGTGAATGCTCATTTCAGTCATTGACTTCTTGTTGCATTCAGTAGATTTACTTTTTAGGTGTTGCTGGTAGTTTTTGTAAGTGTGGAAATGAATCCAGTAAGGTTTAAAATTACTTCTCTTTAGAAGAGATGTTCTGGGAAAGGTGAAATGGGAAGATGGCAAAGAGACAGACTGCTGTGGTTACTTCAGGCCCCAACAGTTCACTGTAAGGATACTCTCACAGAAGGAAGGCTGTGTTACACTTTAAGTGAAATACTTCACCTCCGAAATCTGAGAGAGCTGTAGTGCTATAACACATGTTTATTTGTGATTTGGAAGCCCATGTTTGGGATGAGGAGGAGGATTGAGTACTTAAAATCATGAGTGAAGTATGATTGTTTCTGCCAGGGACTTCTGCATCAGGCAGCATTATTACAGGAGTTGTAGTACTTTGAAAACCTTGTATATTTATGTGTATATATAACTAGGAATATTATTTAGACTTGCAGTTCATCGATTGTTTTCATTCAACAAAAAATTCTGATCTTGTGCTAATAGGTTAAGATTGTGATTTAGCACATGTTCAGTGTTTGTTTTGCGCTGCTTAAAACTGTATTTACATTCTTGTTCTTAATTTGCAGGTCACAGATCAAAAAACCAAAGGTAAGAGTCTTTGATCCTAAGGAGTACTTTTATTGACTTGAGCCATGATTCAAATCTTTATGAAAACTGTTATAAAAGGAAGGGGACTTATGAGTAAAGATGAAATACTGAATATGAGTATTCAGAAGAAGTAAGTTGAGGTGATTAAAATGGAGAAGCTACAACTGTTCTGCAGATGTGTTGTCAGCATTGAAATACTTGAAGAAAGAATGAGGATTGTGGATAAGATAGGTTAGCTGATATGCTCAGTTCTCTGTTTTACAACCGTTTTAGACAAAAAGCCAAGACTGAAACCACTTCTGTAAAGGGAATGAAAGACAGCAAAAATCCTGCTTGCTCATTGTGAGGTACCAAAATGAATAAAAATTACTTGAGTTTGGAAACTTAGATTCAGGCACACAAAAGTCCAGTAGAGAAGACAGGACTGATGAGTGAGCATCTTGAAAGTTGAACTAAATAACTTAGTTGTTGGAAAAATACATTTAATCTTATTTTGTGTATCAGTTTCTGATAAATTTTGTGGGGAAATTGCCATTAGTGAAAGAAAAGTAATAAAATAGTGACTTGATTTTATGGCTAACAGTACCTTTTTGGGGTTTGGGCAATGAAGCCTATCTAAAAAATTGGAAAACCCTTATAAAAATAAAATGTTGAGAATTAATGCATTCATGTTGCCAAAGAGAGACCTACTTGTGTTGATCACACATTTGTAAGAATAAAAGTTTTACTGATTATGATTAGTTTGTCTAGAGTCTCTTAAGCAAATTTTGTGATGGTGTTAGCTCCTCAAGGATTTGTGGTTTTCTTCTCCAGTGTATAATGGTCCTCAGGAGCAGATTGTCTTGCTTATAGGGGCACCTGGTGACCAGCAGGGAAACCTTAAGTGAGCCAAACACAGTTGCTCTTTGTAGGACTGTCTTTCGGGTGAGAGTCAGCTGTTACTGCCTTTCTTAAGAGCAGCACAGAAAACTCAGATTTGTTAACTCCAAATCCAAAAGGAGGCAGGTTATTTCCCATCTTTTTGTTTGTTTAGGCAGCTGCTGTGTAGCCTAGTAAACAGGTGAAAACTTGGTTTCTGATTTCAGATTTCTCATTGGATGATGATGCATTATAATCCAAAAACTAGTTCAAGATCAGGAAGGTGGAGCCAATTATATTTGCTCATATTTTAAAATTGCTCACTGTCTAGGGTATATTCTTTGCCAACTTTACATTTGCAAGGAATTTTGGGTTTAGAGCAAAATTGATGAGCACAGAGTTTAATCCTAGACTGCAGAGTTGCACATGAAAGCAAAAGGTCTGCTGCTACTGCTTATTCCTGCTTCTTTAAATTGTTTTTGGTTGTTGAGAAGGTGGAAGCTGCACAGTATTTCAGAGATTAAATAACAAAAGCCAAGAGTCACAGTGAGTTCTTGTAGCTAACGCAGGTTTAAATGGAAAAACTTCTGATTTTCATCCTTCCTGTTTTTCAGTGCCCGAAGTGACGAAACCAAGTTTAAGCCAACCAGTGGCTGCCAGCCCAATTGGCAACTCTCCATCGCCACCAGTCAATGGTGGCAACAATGCCAAAAGGGTGGCAGTGCCGAACGGACAACCGCCAAGCGCCGCCCGCTACATGCCTCGGGAGGTGCCGCCGCGATTCCGTTGCCAGCAGGACCACAAAGTGTTACTGAAACGTGGGCAGCCTCCTCCGCCATCCTGCATGCTCCTTGGGGGTGGAGCAGGGCCTCCCTCCCCAGCAGCACCAGGAGCAAACCCAAACAACGCACAACCAGTGACAGGAGCACTGCTGCAGAGCGACAGTGGGACTGCAACAGGCAAGTGATGATAAGAAATGTTGTTAAATGAGCGCTTTGGTGCGTGGCAGAAAAGGCATGGCTGAAATTGTACATTAAGGCTGTCATTAAACCACAAAACTCAGGTCGCTTTTGGGGAGTTTCTGCTGTTTCAGTGTATAGATTTCTGTTTGCAGCAATGGATATAATTTTTTACTCGATGGAAAAAGAGGTTTAATTTTTTTCAAGTATATTTTGAGTAGTTTTAATTGGTTGCTGAAATGCTCTGCAGCAAGGTGAACACAAGGCATAAATAAACAGCACTTTATGGTTGTCACTGAGTAGTTCCTAATGGCTCTTCAGGTTTCTTTGACATGAATTTCCTGTCTTGTCACATTTTTGTCTCATCTTGTAAAACAGACGTGTAGATGCCCAGTCTGCAAAGGGCAGGTGTCTGCCACGTCTTGTCTGGATGAAACAGAAAGGCGACCTATTGCTCCTCACTCTTTATTTTGGTAGTAATCTTATTTTTTGTACGTGGATAAGCTGTTTTTTACAAATGGTGGCTATTCTGTTTTTACTTTTCCATTCATTTTGTGTTC
Organism: Sturnus vulgaris; assembly: GCF_052056855.1. Taxonomy (NCBI): domain Eukaryota; kingdom Metazoa; phylum Chordata; class Aves; order Passeriformes; family Sturnidae; genus Sturnus; species Sturnus vulgaris. The sequence continues at coordinate 29,478,582 of NC_142247.1, read as the reverse complement.
CAGAAGATAAATTGGTTTTGGGGTTGTTTTGTGGGAATGGGAAAGTTATAGCTGCTCCTGAATTTTTTAGACCTTCGTGAGTTGCAGGAGCTGTAATACTTCTTTAATTATAATAGTAGAACAAACAAAATTATGCTCAAAATACCTGCCTTCTAAAGAAAGACTTAGGTGACCTAAAAAGTCAAGGACAGCTTTAATTCTAACAATAAGGATGTTTAAAAAAGAATAAATTAAATACTTGAAAGTCAAAAAAGAAGCAAATAACAATACCAGTATGTCTGAGTTTTCTTTGAAAATCATGCCAGATCAATGGGATGATGATTTTTTTTTACCATTGTGGAAATCAAACTTTTTAAAATTCTCTGTGGTTTGGAATTAAAAACAGAGGTGACTTGTACAGAATCAAGTGAGCTAGGTGGGATGGCTGTCCTTAACAAATAGGATTCTAGGAAAATTAATAATTCTATTTGTTTTGTGGTTTCACTACTTGAATTCATTTGTAGCAAATCCCTGTTTGACAGAGTATTTATCTTGTCTTTCATAATTGCTGTATAATGAAGGAGAAAGTGGGTGTCAATGTACAATGACAAAACTTTAACTTACCAGTTTCAAAACAGATGTCTTGGAGATAACTTTTGATAAAACACCTGAAACAAAACATGCCCTAGAGTCTATGGTTCCTATATAAAATCCTAGCACTGGTATGCCTTCACAGTTATTGTAGTAGACTGACTAAGGAAAATTTGTGGTGGCAAAGCATTCTAAAAGTTTTCAAAACTTCTCCTGAGTAACATTTTTTTGCTGTTGGATATACTATATGAGGACCATTTTGAAGTATTTTGAGAGGCTCCTTAAGTTGTATGTAATTATTTGACATTTAGTATTTGTTTTTCTGAGACTGAAATTTGGTATTACGAATTCTCATGTTTTTACACTTCATTTAATGGCTCCTTAATAAGTAAGAGGTTACATGGCTGTATTAGCCAGTGGTTAGTGTCATTATCCTCATGTAAGTCAGGAGTGCCAGGAAAGGTACTAGTCTTTGAGACCTGCCTCATCCCATCCATTTTTCTGCACCATAACGAGTTAACTGGGCTGGGGATCTGACTTGTATTAAAATTAAATCAGGTTTGTTTTTAAAGCCGATTTCAATCTGGATGGCTTTTACCCATTCACCTAACTGAACATCAGTGAGAATATACATGCTAGCATGTGAGAGTAGGTGTGCTAGAGGAGTGGGAATGAGCAGGTGAACAAGAGAGAGACTGGAACTCCTTAGGTGCTCTGTCCAAGTGCTTGTGGAAGTGCAGTGTTGTTGTCTGCCTCTTACATCATTTATCCCACCTCAGATCTGGCTGTTGACAAACTGAACTTCAGTTTTGGCCCAGTTTGGTCAAGCATATAAGTACTAATACTGTGGTTAAATTCATGCCGCATGAAAGAACACAAAAGTGGGGAGATGATGTAGTTTATCTACTTGCTCACGTTCTTATATTAACCAAATGGCCGTAGGTGGTATTGGTGAGGATTTAATACTAAAAGTCAACACATAATCCTTCTTCACATGGACGTTTTTCTACCAGGATTGAAATCCTTCTGGCAAAACTAGTGCCCTGAAAGATGACACCAAGTATATTGTTGTCTCATGCCAATGCAGGGGACTGAGATGATGGGTGTTCTATGCAATTCTTCGAATACCAATGGTAATTCAGACAGTTTTGGACTAAAAGGTTTAAAGCGTATTGGTAAAAGTCTTTCAATAGATGTGATTATTGTCGCTGTCAAATACAGCAAGGAAAGGCTGGTTTCATAAAACAATCCATTAAATTGTGTCTTAGCATGCTATATGTGAGCAAGCACCCCTGTCTTAATACTTTTAGAATGTCTTCACAGAAATTAAATGTTCCGTTAAAGTCACTGATTTGAAGATCTTGCTAAGTTCAGGGCTGCCTATGCATCATTCATTGGCTGAACTATTTCTAAGTTCAAAATCTTGCCACCTTGCAGTCTTTTGAGCTTGTCTTTGTCTGTCCTCCTTAAGCTCTTCCTGTGATCAGTCTAATCAGAAAGTTTTTTAATTGGAGGGGGAAAAAAGGGTTACTCTGTGCTAAAAAGATAGACGGATAAAAATATCAGTGGAGTCATACTTCCTTGCTATTGTTCAGTTTTCATTTAAGGTTAAAGCAACAGAAGGAACAGAAAGTACTTGGGAACTGCTTGATCTTTTGGATCTTGGTGGGTGAGATTTAGTGGTTGAGGACAAACTACTGTCCAATATTCAGAGTTTACAAGGGAGTTCTAACCTTGCTGTTGAGTCTGGATCCTCATTGGTGACCTCAGTGAAGGAGGATATGGAAGGCATTCATTGGATGTTCACTGTTTAAGCTAATGAACTGAAAGCCTCAGACGGGCACTGAAAGCTGATCTTATCTTCCATTGAAAGTGCTAGCAACCAGAAATTGTGATCTTTACTTTGGAATATATGACACAGGAATTGAGGCTGTGAGAGCAGTTACTCACCCAGTTTTTTAAGCTGTTTGATTTATTTTCATGGAAGCTGTCCTATGAGCCAGTACTGGTAGTAACAGTATATATTAACTTACGAATACTGTTGCAGCTGTTACTATGGAGTTTATGCTCTGCAAAAAAAGGGGGATAACTGATGTCAGAAATCTGATGTTCTATGTTTGTAAATAATACGGTTTACTAATGACCTTTTTGGGTTTTTTGTTTTGTTTTTTCTTTCAGATTCAGCAATTGGAGGTGCTGCTGCTTCAAATTATGCAAATTCCACTTGGGGTCCTGGAGCCTCCTCCAACAGCGGCACCAACGCCAACCCAACTCACATCTGGGACAAGGTGATTGTAGACGGGTCTGACATGGAAGAGTGGCCTTGTATTGCCAGCAAAGATGCTGAGTCTTCTTCCGAAAACACCACCGATAACAACAGTGCCTCGAACCCTGGCTTGGAGAAGAACGCTCTGCCAGGAAGCACCACTAGTAACAAAGGAAAAGGAAGCCAGTGCCAGTCTGGAAGCGCTGGAAACGAATGTAATCTTGGGGCCTGGAAATCTGATCCCAAGGCTAAATCTGTTCAATCTTCCAACCCTGCTGCCGAGAGTAACAATGGACTGGGTAATTGGAGGAACTTGAGTGGACAAGACAGAATCAGTCCTGGTTCTGGTTTCAGCAACTTTAACCCAAATAGCAACCCATCTGCTTGGCCAGCACTGGTTCAAGAGGGCAATTCTAGGAAAGGAACTCTGGAATCTGATAGTGGTAGCTCCAATGCACAGATTAGCACAGTAGGTCAGACCTCTAGGGAACAGCAGTCAAAGATGGAAAATGCGGGTGTTAACTTTGTCTCTGGCAGAGAACAGGCTCAAATTCATAACACTGATGGACCAAAAAACGGAAACACTAACTCCTTGAACTTAAGTTCACCAAACCCTATGGAGAATAAGGGAATGCCCTTTGAAATGGGCTTGGGGAACCCTTCCAGGAGCACTGACACCCCTTCTCAAAGCACTGGAGAAAGAAAGACTGGGAGTGTTGGATCTTGGGGTACAGCTAGGGGGTCTTCTGGAACTGACACAGTCTCTGGGCAGAGCAATTCTGGAAACCATGGGAACAATGGAAAGGATAGAGAGGACTCCTGGAAAGGAGCATCTGTTCAAAAACCTAATGGGTCAAGAAGTGATTCTTGGGATAACAATAACCGGTCTACGGGTGGTGGGTCTTGGAACTTTGGCCCTCAGCATGCAAACGAAAGCAAATGGGGTGAAGGGAACAAATTAACATCTGGGGTCTCTCAGGGAGAATGGAAACAGCTGTCTGGGTCTGATGAACTGAAGATTGGAGAGTGGAGTGGTCCAAACCAACCAAATTCTAGCACTGGAGCATGGGACAATCAAAAAGGCCACCCCCTTCCTGAAAACCAAGGCAATTCCCAGGCTCCCTGTTGGGGAAGATCTTCCAGCTCTGCGGGAAGTGAGGTTGGAGGTCAAAGCACTGGAAGCAACCACAAAGCAGGAAGTAGTGACAGTCACAATTCTGGACGCCGATCATACAGGCCTACGCATCCTGATTGCCAGGCAGTCCTGCAGACTTTGCTGAGCAGGACTGACTTGGACCCCCGAGTGCTTTCAAACACCGGCTGGGGCCAGACTCAAATTAAGCAAGATACCGTATGGGATATTGAAGAGATGCCACGGCCCGAGGGGAAGTCTGATAAAGGAACTGAGGGGTGGGAGAGCTCTGCCACACAGACAAAGAACTCAGGGGGCTGGGGCGATGTACCCAGCCAAAGCAATCAAAACAAGTCTGGATGGGGTGAGCTCTCGACCCCAACGGAGTGGAAGGACCCCAAAAATACTGGAGGATGGAATGACTATAAGAACTCCAATTCTTCTAACTGGGGAGGAGGAAGGCAAGAAGAAAAATCATCTTCCTCTTGGAACGACAGCTCTAGTAAGGATCAGGGGTGGGGTGGACGGCAAACTAATCAAGGATGGTCTTCTGGAAAGAACGGTTGGGGAGAGGAAGTTGACCAAACAAAAAACAGTAACTGGGAAAGTGCAGGAAACAAGCCAGTGTCTGGTTGGGGTGAAGGTGGGCAAAATGAGATTGGAACTTGGGGTAATGGTGCAAATACAAGCTCTGCTTCAAAGGGTGGATGGGACGATTGTAAAAGAACTTCAACATGGAATGAGACGGGTCGACAGCCCAACTCCTGGAACAAGCAGCAGCAACAGCACCAGCAGCAACAGCAGGAGTCTTCTGGTTCCTGGGGTCCACCACCCCAGACTCCAAGTAATGGGCGGCCTCCAAACTCAAACTGGAACAATGGGCCACAGCCAGCTGCCCCCAAAGAGGAGGAGCCTAGTGGCTGGGAAGAACCTTCTCCACAGTCAATCAGTCGAAAAATGGATATTGATGATGGCACTTCAGCATGGGGAGATCCTAGCAGTTATAACTACAAGAATGTGAATCTGTGGGACAAGAACTCACAAGGAGGACAGGCACCACGGGAGCAGAGCCTGCCTACTCCAATGACTAGCAAATCACAAGCATCAGGTAATTGTCTTGTTCCTTTCTTCAGCAAGCTCCGATGTATGCCTTGTAACCTTAATGCCTAGGAGAGATACTTGTAGCTGCCAGTTCCTGATAGTTGTATTCTATAAAGAAAACCAAATTCTTACTTGAATATTTGGTTCTGTATTTAAACTGTCTTTAAAATTTGAATCTGTCAATCCTCTGCTTGTTGTGCTTCAGTAACTGGGATCATCTGAATACTGGTCACCTTGACAGGAAAAGAAAATGTTTATTAGGTGACAAATCTGCATATTCAATTTGAGCACTGAAGAACAGGTTGAATTACAGAATCAAAAACTTTTAAGACTGAGTCCAGCCATAAACTTAATAAGCCAAACACAGCTTAGTCCATGACTAAACCACGTTCCTCAGTGCAAAATCTTCAGGTCTTTTAAATACCTCCAGGGATGGTGACTCAACCACTTCCCTGGGCAGCCTGTTCCAGTGCTTGACAGTCCTTTTGGTGAAAAGATTTTCCTAATATCCATTTGAAACCTGCCCTAGTGCAACTTGAGGCCATTTCCTCTTGTCCTATTTCTTGTTACTTGGGAAAAGAGACTGCCCTCAGCGTGGCTATAGCCTGCTTTCACATAGTTGTGGAGAGCAGTAAGGTCTTCCCTGAGCTTTCCTTTTTCTGGACTAAATAGCATTTTTGATACTTAAAAGTATTTTTTATATTTAGTCATTAGGGAAATGGGCAGAAAATATTGTTTTTAGTCAAAAATCTTTTGCTCTGAAACATTCAGTTAACACTTGAAATTAGTACGTCTGTGACAGTTTTTTAGTCAAGTTTGGCTTTGCTTTATGATAAAGAATACTTGGACAAGTACTTTCTTCTTTGGAATAAGGACAAGAACAAGTTTCATAGCCTGGAAAGGTATTAAGAAATTACTGTTATGTAATCTTTTCCTCTGACTCAAGGATACTTTAAGGAATGCTATCTTGGTTTAATACGTACTGCAAATATGACCTTTATTCAGTCTATAAAACCCCTAAGTTAGACGCTTGTAATTAGTCACAAAAGTTCAGATAAGAGGACAGTATTAGATGTGGGGTTCACATTTAACCTGGGAGAAAAATGTTACTCATCATAGCATTCTCTTCCTTTTCATCCCTGGAGGTCAGTGCCCTCTCTAAATTTGTTGTGAATGATTGTCAATTCTGTTGCACCCACGCTACTGAGAACCAGAACAAGAAGAAGGAAGCAGTAGATTAATGACGTGGTTCTGCACTGCAGTAAACAGTTCATTGTCTAAATGGTCTGTAATGAAACCTCTTTCTCCTTTGTGCAGTCTGGAGCAAAAGCACTCCACCTGCTCCAGACAATGGTACGTCCGCCTGGGGTGAGCCAAATGAAACCAGTCCCGGGTGGGGTGAAGTAGATGATACAGGAGCATCGACTACAGGCTGGGGGAATGCACCTTCCAACGCCCCGAATGCCATGAAATCTAGTGAGTATAGGCCAGATACCAGTTTCTTTGCAATTGCCTTGGAGGTGTTTTGTGTTTGGCCTTTTGACATAGGTCACCTGCGGAGGAATTGTTATCTCTGAGGCCTAAAAACAGTGTTGAATGTTTTTATAGGATTTTGATGGATGAATATCAAGTGTTTGTAAATGACTGAAACTTTGTTTTTTAAGGTAGTAAAAAATTATTTCCTAACTAAGCAATTAAATGAGCGGCTCTGATTTGGGAAGCTCTGAAACACAGTAAGGAAATGTGTCTTTTTCTAGCTTTCTCTTTCTGACTCCTTGTTAAATGATAGGTCACTTTTTCTGATGGTATCAGGAAAAGGCATGCACAGTACTGGCAAATTTCGCTGTGGAAGCCATTGTTATCTATGGTTTGGTAATGCAACTTGGCTTTGAATGGATTTTTTAATTGTTTAAGTGAGAAAAATTCTAACTCTTAAGAACTGCACTTTGTAGTAGAACCTAAATGCCTACTGCAGTGTCTTTCAGGAATAAGATATTGAAATATTTTGAAAATTTACTTCAAAGTTAAAATTTCACTATATTAAGAGTTTTTGTGGATATTATGCTTGATGATGTAAGTTGCTTGTATAATTTTTATTTCGCTCTTTTTTAAGGAAAAAGCAACAAACAAAAGCAATGTTATTGCCAAAGTCAGTAACATTTGGATGTGAAGTTTCCTGTAGGAACTACTGATGATACACAATTGTTACTGAACTTAACTTGGTGGTGCCCACTGTAAAACTGTTTCCAGCCCAGAAGTTGCTTTTGCAACATGCAATTGTTTGAAATGAAGTGCTGTGTAGATAGTTTGCTGTTGGGTCATTCTCCCTTCATCCCACCCCAATTAAATAATTTGGCCATTTCTGAAACAAAAAATCATTGCTTGCTTAGTTATCATTTATAGCAGGCTTTTGTGGATGAGAGGCTTCCCATGCCTGCCACATACACTTGGCATTTTAGGATGCTAAGCTGATTTTTTATCTATAAAAAGATACCTAAATATGACCAAAAGAAGAACTTTTTGAAACTGATCCGTTGAAAATTCTTGATTTGATTGATTAGTGCTTAATACTATACGTGGTCACTCACTTACCATGACTGGTCTGTATGTGTGCCATAATCAAAGAACTGCAACCTACTCATGCTGTTCTGCATGTGAGCTGTCCCCAGCTCTAGAGCAAAATCTAGGGTCAGGATACAGACTAGTTGTGATCAAAAAAGGAAAAAAATCAGTTTGGAGCCAAAGAAGGAAGCATAGATCAGTATCCACCTGTTTAGGATAGATTTACATACTTCTGTCAGCATTGCATAAAAATATTCTGGTAGAAATAGGAACAAATTCAGTTTTCTGTAATATATATTTTTTTTAATCTTGAAAATTTAATTTGTGTTCTATAGCTCTTGATACCTCCTTTCTCAACAAATGCAAAAAATTAAGCTGGTGTCATACAGACATGTCATCTTTACATCACTGTCCAGGTTAATGTTCAAGAGTCCTAGAGATCTGTCAGTGCAGAAAAATAATCTGGTCATGTAGTATCATAGTGTATATTTAAGCACTGTCACCAGAAATAAATTAAAACTGCAGGGGCTACCTAGTATAACATTTCCAGATTGTGTTCTTTACTCTGCAGTCATAATACTTTAATGTAACCTTTTCTGTGTAAGTAGCCCGATTAAAGGGCCAAGAGGTAGATTTTTTGCCTATGTTTCATAAGCAGCCCTCAGTTTTAGTCCCCAATTGAACAGACTTTAAAAAGGTGTCTCAACTGAAGTATCTGAGGGTTTATTTATGATGCGTTTTAAGTTACCTCTTAAACCACCATAAAATGCTGCTGTACTTATTTTCATTATGGGCAGGGTAGAGATCCCCATGGTAGATTAGTTGGAACTCCTGGCTTTTCTTATATTCAGACTTTCTGCTATGTGTCTTAATGTCTTTATTCCTGATTTCCTCACTCAAACCCCAGACAATTAAAAAATTTGTTACTACAAAGGAGATAATGATGATGGTGGAAATCTATTTTAAAGTAGATAAATACTAAATAAATACAGGAATAAATGTGCAGAATGAAGAGTTAGACCAGGAAGAAATTTGGATAGTGGACAGAATGAGGACTTGGGCTCCTGATGGCCTGTCAGTAAAGGTTAGAATTCCAAGTTGCATGACAGTGCTAGAGAGTAACAGCAAGGAGCCAACAGGGAAAAATCTGAACTGATACAGTGAAGGAGTTGTAGCTTTCTGATGTACTTAAACAGCCCTGCTAGTAAGTCTCCTTAGTAACATTGTTAGGAATAGAGTTTGTAGTAGAGGAGGGGTTTTTTTTGTTTGGTTTGGGGTTTCTTGTTTTTGTTTTGGGGATTTTATGTTTTGTTTTCTGTTGGTTTCAGTTTTTTGGTTTTTTATTAAACTGCTTTTGATGTTGTTTGTACCAGAGGACAGTGTTAGGTCCTTGCTTTCAGATTCTACTTAGTTGTTATTCCTGAATGTTGTTTGTTTCTGTCATTTTGTGGAAGAATGTCGGACAAGGGGAGTATTTAGGTTTTGTAATGAGAGAGGAAATAACTGATAAGCCACCTGAACCAGAGTCTTCAGCACCCCTGGTTTTTTGAGTGTGCTTTGAAGGCTTTCGTTTGCACTTGGAAGTAATAGGTTGCCTTTTAAATGCGGCTGTATCTGTATAAGAGGTCCCTATTGCTATTATATCTTTAAAGGTTTGACATTTCTTTAAAATAGTTGCAAAACATGACATGCGAACATGCCACCAAATCTCTTGGGTTTTGGGGTTCGTGCACAAGTTTTTACAGCTGTTAGAGCAAGGCACATTTTTGATTTTTTTTTTTTGATTTTTTTTTTTTTTTTAAGTTCCTTTGGGATTCTGATGATTTCAGCTAATGTTGCAGTGTCACATCACCAGCTGCATGGTGTTGTAGACTGCTTTTGAGCTTGTTTTTTTTCTTTTACTAAAGGTTCTAAATCTATGCAAGATGGCTGGGGAGAGAGTGATGGGCCAGTGACAGGAACACGTCATTCCAGCTGGGAAGAGGAGGAGGAGGGAGGAGTCTGGAACACAGCAGGCTCTCAGGGAAGCAGTTCCTCCCACAACTCAACAAGCTGGGGACAAGGAGGAAAGAAAACACAAATGAAGGTAAAATGCTTGAATGATTCATTACTACTGGGTAGTCTGAAAACAGTCTGACTGATACGTTAGAGCATTATGTAGTTATTTTTTAAGAAGGTTTTGCAGAGTTACAGAAAGGTGCCTCTGAAACAGCGTAAAAAAATGTGAGGTTTTTGGATTTGCGTTAATATATTACACCTGTTATGACTAATAAATCTTCCAGTAGGTGTCAAATTCTTCTGGTTTGTAAGCTGCACAGCCATTACTAAATGAAAATAAGTATCCCAAGGCTATTTCTCTTCTCCTGCTGACACATCTTCCTGTTAGGCTGCTCCTGTTGTTCTTGCATAGCCTACTGAAGTTTGGATTCTACAGTACCTTTGGCACATGAACTTCTTATTTCTAACAACTGGATTTATGTCTGACTTATGTTGTTTGTTGTTGTCATTTGGCCTCAAACAGGAGCTTGGCTGTAGTCCTGAGTAAATTTCTTTCTAAGGTTTGTTTGCATTGAAGTTTTTTAGTACAGTACAACTTGTTACAGTATGAATATTAGAAGGACTATGCTGTGTCTGCTTCTCATGAAGTAGGTAGGGCAGATTCAAAAGGCAGGGCAGACCAGTTTCCTAAGATGTGGAAATACTATTGTGATATGGTAGGGAGTTGTACAATTCCTGTTTTGCAGAAATTCTTCTCAGGGACTTTTTTCTCATTTAGACCTTTTTTATTTTAACCACCAAAACAACTGAAAATTTTTTCACTGTTGAACTGTGTTAGTATTGCTTTCGATGATCTGTAAATTACACTAAGGCTAAAGAGAGACCCTGGTCAGCATAATGCCTGTGCAAGAGACATTATGCTAAAGGGAAGAAAGGCAGGGAAGAAATCTTCCTCTGTATGCACTGGAATAAAGAATGTATTAAACTGTAGCAGAGGAAAAAAAAGCAATGTTCACAAAGCTTTCCAGATTACAGAATGAAACTGAAGGTGTGACAAACATTCTACATGACAATGTTCAAACAGTTTGGAATACCTTAACAATGAGCAATTGTACAAGGGACACTATTTAGTAAATGCTTCCAAATAGGTGAATACTTAAGGTAATTTTTTCAGGAGATTAATTTCTCTGATACCAGAATTTTCATTTTAAACATCCACATCTCAAGAGTAATGGAGAATTTAAGGAATCAAGAAGTATCTTAAAAATATTTTTGTCTTCTTTTTTTCAGTGCGCATTAAAAGGAGGAAATAGTGATTCGTGGATGAATCCTTTATCCAAACAGTTTTCAAATATGGGCTTGCTAGTAAGTAAATTCTTTTTAAAAGAAAGTCCAACTTTGTGAAAAAAGCTGTAAGTTTTAAATAAGTTAAAAGATCAACTGTTTCACAGTTACTTATCTCCATCTGCTATGCTGGAATGTTCATTATAATGTCTATAATAGCTGGCTCAGAATGAGTTCTCAGAAAAAATCTAATCTACTTCGTAATAGTAGTAAAAGTAATGCTACTTTTCCCAAATCTACTTGGATTCCTCAAGTTACTTTATGATAGCTCCTGCTCTGAGGTTGCAGTTTCCTTGCAAGTAATAGATTTTGGAGGAGGATGTGTGTTTTCGTACTTTGTTTGGTTTTGGGGCGTGGGGATTGTTGGTTTTTGATGTGGGGTGTTTTTTGTTGCTTTGTGTTTGGGTTTTTTTAAATTTTATTTTCATAACACGCTGTTTAGAGCACTCAAGATAGAGGCTCCTGCCTGTAGTGTGAGACATCTTGATAAATCCAAGGTATTCATTCTGAGTCTCAGCCACCTATCAGAAAATGAGATTTACAGCTCTGTGTCTGTCTTGGCTGAATTTATGTTTGAAGTACAGCAGGGTTTTTTTAGGAAAAAAGGGCTCATTATGAATCCATAAGTTAAGATTGTTTGGTAAAGTGAATAGATAAAATCACATCACTGAGGAAAAACCCAGAGCTGTAGGGAGGTATTTCAAAAATAATTATATGTAGGGTTTTTTTAGGCATTTCTAACAACTTGTAAAATATTTTGCAGAATATTGTGCCAGTTGTCATCCTGTGAAGCAGGAATACTATGTAATGCTGGCTAGCAGAAGATAACAATACAAATTTTGTGTGAGAAGTCCAAGGCTGCACAAGCTGACACTGTCATGCTCAGGATTAGTTTGCAATATCTTTTGACTCCCGAGCTCTAATTCAGCTTGCTAGGTAGTAGATGCTTCTGAAAGCTGTGGGAACATGCTATCCCAGACTGCCAACTGAGGAATCCCATGGCAGCACATTTCAAGATTTGATGGCATGACAGGTCGTGAGGATGAGCTATCGTTTTGGCCACTGTTTTCAGTGTTTTGTCACTCGACCACTGGAACAAGAGGCCAGAGGTTCATTTATAGAGTGGCTCTGTGTCCATCTTTCTCTGTTGCTGCATTTGTGTGTCTGGTTTCATATGGGTAAACTTGCCACACACAGCGTTAGGGGGATTGAGGCAAGGTGTGTCCAGGGTGGATATCAGAAACCCTTGTGTTCAGTTTTCATTAGCACAAGAATGTTCTTCCTGCATTCCACCTTTCTGAAATATTTCTCAGCATTGAATAGAAGTTAGAACTGAATTGTGTTTTTTTTTTTCCTCCCCCAGAGTCAAACTGACGACATTCCAGGCAGTAAGATGGACTTGTCTGTAGGTGCGTATATTTTAATTTCAATGCATTTGAAAAGTGAGATCACGTGTAGTATTTTTATGAGGATGACATGCTGTACTCTGGAAGGCTTTGATCCTTAGTTTTAGCACTCCTTATAATATAAGGGTAGAGTAAAAAGCATCCTCTGTCTTGTCTGTAAGCTTTGACTCTTGCTGTGCAAGATTGGGATGTATACATGTACAGAGCAGAGCTATAACTTGGGACAGAGACATCTTTTAGGACTGTTTTAATCTTTTAAGTTTTTATTCATTGTTACTGTTTCAAGAAAGTAAAAATCTTTTTCATTTGGTGGAAGAGTACTGTTTTTCCTCCTCCCAGTAGGACATCCCATTTACTGCAGCTTCCTGTAGTTCCATGCCTCAGGCTATTAAAAATTACTTATCAGTAGAACTAGATTTGCACCACAACTGCTAGACAGCTTAAGCATCATGGGCTGTGTGGTACCAAAAGTAGACCTGTGGCAGTCAAGACTTACTTGCATCTAATACCAGGTCTGGATTTGGTATTCTAATACAATCCAAGCAGATGCAGTGTCTCTCAGCTTAGAATCCATTGCATTCTTAACTTTCTGTCGCACTTCATAGCGATTCAGTTGTTCATGTTTCCCAAAATTGCTGTCTTCTTCTGAAGTAGGTAAGGATCTCAGTAAGAGATGATAAAAACGTTTATTTATATGGCATAATACAGTTGTGTGAAAGGTAACAATTTTTTGATCTCTCCAGCTTGGCCTCACAGATCCTCTCTAGAATTCAGGCTCTGATTTTATTATGCTTCTCTAAAGAAGAGAAGATGACTGGAGATCAGTCATCTTCATGAGTGTTCAGTTCTCACCTGCCTTCAGATGCTGCTGGTAATAGACAGATTTAAGCATGTGCAAATGAAGAGGATGGTAGCCTGGATTATGTTGATTATAGCTCTCTTAGTTCTTTGTAGAATCCTTTGGAACTTTCAAGGACCCTAAGGCCATGAGAGCTTCTGAGGAGGTGACTGCTGGTCAGAATATCCTGTGAAAGGGTGCAGAAAGGCTGAATCTCTTATCTGATATGTTGCACTTACTTTAGTGTGGCATCCCTTGATCTTAGATAGAGCCATTTATTATGGCTTGCATTCTGTTTCAAAGACTGAGAATGCAACAGATCTTTGTAGACTTTTCTGTTACTTCTGTATTTAGCAGTTTTGCACTTGTTGCTGCTTGTTGTGACATTTGTTCGTGGAAAGCTACATGTTTTGCCCAGCCCGGGTCAACTTCTAAACTTTAAAAGTTGGACTTACTTATGAGGTAGTCTTGTTCTTTAACTGGTGTTCACTCAAGATTACATCATGCCATGTTCTTCTGACAGATAACTGCCAGCATGATGTTTTCCTAGTTTATGGATAAATGTGTGCTTGGAGACCACATACGTCAAAGAAAACTTTGGCTTTGGTATGCTTGGAGCACTTTGGCTCTGATCGTCATGCACTGTCAGTAACTCTTACTACATTGGTCTCAGTCTTCTTGTTTGAAGAGTTATTTCAAGTGCTAGAGTAATACTTTTATGTACTGACAAAGACAGAAAAGAGATGGATCAATAACATATCTGAGTCAGATGTGCTTCTATCAAATCTCTTTAATGGATAGCTTGTCTACTTTGAAAATAGGATATAACTTAACCATTGAAATATCTCCTATAAATTCTGAGATACAAAGTTTGCTAGTCAAGTAGCTTGTCAGAAACACTTAATATTTTTTATTTTCTTTTTCTGTCTTTTACAATCACCTTTGTCTGTTTTTTAATGTACTAGTTAAAACCTCTGCAGATCAAAGAATTCTCAAATCACCTCCAAATACTGAGAAGTTATTTCAAAATTTCTATTTACTCAAATATAATTCATGCAGCTGGCTATTGTAAATATGTTACAAAGCTATAACTTATGTTATAGCGTTCGGATGAAACACCTCAATATCTAAGTGCTTGTGCTTGCTCAACGCTTGGATGATGTAAATTTACAGTAAAGGTATAAAATCAGTATATTTAAAACATTACTGTAGTCAAGCAGAAAATGTTCCAAATGGTTTTCTCCATTTGGGTTTCCCCACTGGGTGTATGTATTTTCACCATGTTGAGTCTCTTGTTGGCGAATGTTTTGAGTAACTTTCCTCAGTAGCAGTTTGTGTCTCCTACCTCCCAGTGCAGGATTGTATTATAATTTTGTTTGGAACTCGGATTTCTTTTTCTTTAAGCTCTGTGCATGTGGTGGGGGAGATGTATTTAATAGAAGTTTATTCCCACACTAGGGAGTGAACTTCATCTGTTTGTTTTTGCATTTTTCGCAGTGTTTTTCCCAACTCTTTAATAGTGGGAAAAATCCAAGAACTGATAGGGTCTTTTTTATTAAGATGGTTTAACGTGTAACCTGTTCTAAGTTTCTGCATGTAGAGAATTCGGGGCTTCATATTTATTCATACACTAGTGTTTTTGCCTACTCTAGAGGGTGATTCAAAGTCACATTTTGACAATTGTCTGGTACTGTATGAGGTAAAGCTATTCTTTAGCCCTCTGCATTATTTATAGCTTTAGTTGACAAGTTCAAAAGACAAGACTCACATGACACCTTTCAAGGTTGCATTAGGATTTTCTGTGAATGGGATAAAGGAATGCAATCATCTCTCTTAGTGAAGCCTTGTTTGTACTGAAGTTTAAGCAGCTGCCTCAGCACTAAGTGGCATGCAAATCTGTGATTCAAGCCTTCTGAGGTGCTCTTTTAACGCTCTGTGTATTTTACAAGGCATCATTCAGTAATGTCTGAGGAGTTGATTGGATCATCAGGATAACCAGAGAGACAGAAGGGTGTTTCTGTGGCTTAGTCATCTTGTGTTGGCATTGACCCAGTTTCATTTCAGACAGTGATGCAACTATGCCTGGCTTTCAGTTTCTTTTCAAGCAACTAATGGCCAGGGCTTCCTGTGTGGAATTGAAGCTCATGAGCCTTTTAGTAGCACATTGCTGGCATTGTGTGCAGTGGTTTGATGTAGGTATTGACAGCACTGAGCTGTGGGCGACACTTTGTGACTGCTTTTGCAGAGCCAGTTGTAGCTTTCAGGATATGTTAAGAAAGAGATCAGAGAGCCACGCTCTCATCCAGGTCAGTATGATTCCAGTTACAAGCTAAGATAGGTAAGTTATTTGTCAACTGTTTCCTGATAAATGATATTAAAGGCATCTGAGAGGATGAAGCTGGATCAGCTTTGAAAGCTGTACGGTAAGAAAAACCCATGCAATTAGTGGTCAGTTTCATAGCTTCTTGGCAGTAGAATAGCTGTGAATATCAATAGATTGGGATTGGACATTAAGAAGAGATGCTGGATTTGAGAAGTTTTTTCAAGGAGGCTGTCTTGAAAGTGTTAAAGTGATAAGCTGTCTGCTCTGATAAAGGTTTAGTGTTTTGTCAGTGGTAGGGTAGGTTATCACCAACTTCTTTTGGAAAAGTCACAGATTTTCTTCTTAATTGTGCTGACATGTTTTTAAAACGGTTCTTGGAAAGACCATCTGTGCTACTAACTAAACAGTATTCTTTAAAATACCAGTAAAACTTATTTCTATTACATCTGTATTTTAAAATGAAGATGTTTTCCATCTACTTCAACATAGCAATATGCATCTGATAGCTTAAAGGTGCCACGTATGACCCAAAAAATGCTTACTTGGCAACAGTTCAGTGTGTAAGGTAGAAAACTTCTTCCAGTCAGTTCTTCAGCTGTTGATAAAGCTTTTAGAAAAAGTCCGTGTCTTGTTCACTGTGTATGTTTCAGTTTGGTCTTCTGTTATTGACATCTCATACCTCCACCAGGTTACTGACTAAACAATAAAGAGACTTAGGGGGTGTTTGAGGAATGTGTTACTGGTTGTGTTATCGTGTACAGGCTGAGAGAGATTGCTTGTCTGTCTGAAGTTACAATATACCAGTTGATGTCTTGTGTTTAAGACTTAAGTTCATGTGACTGTAGGAGAATTTTGACAAAATTGTGTGCATGTGACCAAATTTTTGAAAAGGATCTCAAAGAATTTCTCAGCAAAGGCTAATCAGAATATATGGAGAAATTTAATAGTAGTCTTTCTACATACTCAGTCTTAAAAAATAACAGTTCAGGTTTTGGGAGACATAGAGAACTAAGTATTAATTAACATAATTAGATTAAAAGTGTATGTTTATATCTGTACATAAATTGTGAGAAATATTTCACATTGAACTCTATAAAGTAAATTGCCATGTTCAGTGTTAAATGGAACTTCCTACATTCATTTTTCAACGCTTTTAATACCAACTGTAGCTATGCGCCATTATAAGACAGACATAATTTATACCCTGATCTTAGAGATTATTTCTTTGGCTCTGAACCTGCTGTCATAAAACATGGTAGTGATTATTTGCACTAATTTCTTCTTGTTTTGCAGGTGGTCTCCCAGATAAGAAGTTTGAGGTAGATAAACGAGCCGTGAATCTCGGGGATTTTAATGACATTATGAGAAAGGATCGATCTGGGTTCCGTCCACCTAATTCCAAAGACATGGGAACCACAGATAGTGGGCCTTATTTTGAGAAGGTGAGAGAAATATCTTTAGATAAATTAATGTCAACCTCTGTGTTCAAGATCCCAGTTTTTATCCTAGTTCTCCTCAGGTGCTAAAAAATGAATAACCTTGAATGAGCTCAGTAGTAAAAGGTGTGGGGGGTAGTTCTATTGGTAGAATGAATGTGTGTATGAAACAAGTGTCAGGTGTGCATAGACAAACTAAATTGGGGAGAGCGAGGCTTTTTATTCTAGGTTAGACTGTTTTTGATGTAGACAGAAATTCCTTTCTCTTTTCTTGAAAGGGAAAAGTACCAGTAGCAATGAAATTCATTATAGGTTTCATCATGATGATTCTTTTGGCTACTACAGTTATCTACTGTTAAAAAAAAAAAAAAAGGTTGCGATCTAAGTAAATAAAAGTAAAAGTAATCACAGTCTTCTGAATTTTTTCTTATTTCGTGTCTGGCATTTATTAGAAACACCCTTTCTAAATTCCACAACCCCTTATGCTGTATGTCCATGTACTGTAAGCTTCTGTATGACATCTGTTTCTCTGTGACATCTGTTGTATGTTATGGTAGTGTTTCTTTCATATTCTTGCCTATTTTAAACAGAAGCTTTCACTGTTATTATCAAATATTAATTGCTTCACATTATGAATTGGAGAGTGTCCAGTAGATTCAGAATGCTCTAGGGCTGTTTTGGTTTTTGGGTTTTTTTTTTTAAGATACAGTTTATCACATGTAAAATATAAAACAAATTTGGTTTAAAAATTCTGAAGGCGTGTTAACTGTCTAGGAATTTTTTAACTCCTCCATTTTGATAGAACAAGCCAAAAAGCAGTTTTGTCAACTCCCTCTGGTGGCATAATTAATAAATACCATGAGCAAAGCTAATGCGTTTCCTAACAAATTATGCTGGTAGGTGTGTGCTAACATTAGGAATTCATTCAAGATTTGTTTGCTTCTGTAGTGGTAATAGTAATAGCCACTATCAGAAACTAATTTCATGGAAGTTCAAAATGTATTTTTAAAAAGAAAACTTAAGATTATCTCCTTGGACCAAAATCTTAATTGTCAAATGATTGTTTGAATCAGAAGTTTTGTCCATGTAACTGCTATTACAAATTAACTTTGCTTCTTCCTAGTCACTCACCGTCCCTCTTTCTCTCCTCTTGCATTCTGTTGCTTCACTAACCAACTCCTGCTGTTGGCTAACTGCTGCTTCAGCTGACTTTGCCTTTCTCCAATCAAGATGGGTGCCTTGGGGATGAGGCTCCCTGCTCTCCCTTCTCCCCTTCTCCCAGCTACAAGCTGTCTCCCTCTGGTTCCACACTATCCAACGTCGGCCTTGGGGCAATCGGCTCAGGGCTCAGTCCCCAAAACTTCGCTGCTAGACAAGTAAGCAGGCCGCCTTATAAGATGCATTATTATAAGGCTGCAACCTGGGCTTAATCCTGGTTAGTTGGTTGCTTGCATTTGTTCTTCTGCTGAGTAGATTGAAATTGTTACTGGAAATTTCAGCTGTCTCAGGCCATTGAGAATTAGTCCACTTTGGTTCCTAGCATGAGAACATGCTGTCTGGTTTTGTCGGCCTCTTCCTAAATCACAGTGCAGCAGCAGGTAGATGTGTTTTTCAGAAGTCGTGAACTTAGTGGTACCCTTTATTTTAATTGCTGGCTTAAAACTCAGAGGCTGTTGATTTGCCTCATCAAACCCAACACTGAATTTTTTCAGACTCCACTCAAAGACCTTGTATTTAGAAATGTGCCTGTAAAAAGTTGCAGTGAGTTAGCATTGTGTCTGTTCCCTTCTCCCTTCTTTAAATCAATCAAGGATTGATTTAGTAACCTTTAAAAATTCTTGAAGTAGCAATATTTTTGTGTACAGGGAAATGGTGGGGAAGGAGTTAAGAGATTAACTGCAGTTTGGATGAATTTCTGGCAATTATGTTTTGCATTATTCTAGAAGAAAATATTTTAGGAATAGTAGGAAATGAAAGAATAATACCTAATTATTGCAGCTGGTCTAGCTTATGTAGTCATATGCCTAACATGATGGTGTTTCTTTGTGTTGTCTTTCTGTTTCTATGTGACACAGTGTTGAACATCAGATTAAGTCCAAAATTTGCAGACATGTTGTTGATCTCAGTGTGCAGAACTCTGTAGAGTTATCGAGAAGGCTGAAAGTGTAACTGCAGTTTCAAGGCCTCTCAAAAATTTCAATGTATAGTTGACTCCAGCCAGCTCTTTCTAGAATAAAACCTCTTGTTTTTTGAGGATTTTTTTTCTGTCTTTTTGCATGCTTAGGAATTGCTTCTGAAAAATAAGATAAGTGTAGGAAGATGTAGGTGAATGAGGCAATCCATAGTGCTGCCAGTGTAGAAGCAGGAGGAGAGACTTGTGTTTGAGCAAAAGGATAGCAGAGGATACACAGTATTAATGGTAGGAGTATTATGCACAGTATTATAATAGGGCTTATGAAATCCTGGTGTGTAAGGGAAGGAAAAGTTTTAGTGAAGGCTTGCACAATCTCAGTTTGGAAGAATGATGGACTTACATTGGGTGCAGCAGTGCTGGCATGGACAGGCAGAATGGGGAATGATGGCTAAGGAGAGGAAAATACATTTTTTTAAAACCCCAGGTATCTGCGGATCACAGACATCCTGATAGACACAGTAGGAGATGGGGAATTCTAAGGGTCTTGAAACTGAAAAGAAATTCATGGCACATAAGGATGCTTTGGAGTATGAACTTCAGCTTTTAAAAGCAAGAGAGTGCAGCTGTCTTAGTTTAGGAGACTGTTGATAACATTTCTTGTCACTTTTTTCGAAAAATGGTACCAAAAAAAGTCTGCTCAAGAGGCTGAAATTGTGAAACATAATCACAAATTTTCTTTGGTCTTTTTCATGCATTACGGTGTATTGCAGAAGTTGCTTATAAATCAGTAAATATTTCTCATTAAAAATCTCTAACAGCAAGTATTCATGTGTTAAAAAATAAATCACTGAAAGAAAAAACCACAATTCTTATTCTCACTTGTAAATTTTCTTCAAATTCAGTGGGAGAAAAGGGAAAGGAAAATATCCAAATCCAGAATGTTTAAGTTTTCCTGGCAAAGGAAAATTTTTAATACTATTTTAGAATATAAATTTCAGTTAATGAAAGGCCTGCAGAGGAAATAATAGCCTTGTGAGTGATACCTTAGCAGCCTACTCAGGAAAAGTACCAAGGGGGACCAGAATTCTTGTTGACACAGTCTTGCCATACTTTTAAGCCAACGGAATGGAGTTTTTAGTTTGTTGTTTGTACTCCAAGTTTCTATTTCCCAATACATAAAGTGCAAAATATTAAAACATTTGATTTGTCATGTTTTGAAGTAAGTAGATAAGCATGACCCTTCAGTGTTAGAGGAGAAACTACCTGCATCTTAAAAATGTAGTACAGTGGTTTTAACCCAGGTAAAATATTACTGATTTTAGCCAAACATCTGTAATTTTAAGGGAAGTGTGTTTAAGTCAGTAACTTGGCTCATTGTTACTGATACGTAGTTACTAGCATAGAAATCCATTATCCTGCAAGATTCATCTTCTCACTACTGCTTTAATTTTATAGGGTGGCAATCATGGTTTGTTTGGAAACAGCACAGCACAATCGAGAGGCATGCACACACCAGTGCAGCCACTAAATCCTTCCCCCAATATCCGGGCGCAAGTGCCTCCCCAATTCCTTTCTCCCCAGGTAAGGAATTTATAGCAACTGATTACTTGTGAAAGTAGAGCTACAGCCTTCAGAGCACATCATTGAGGTTACTTATACACCTATCTTAGTCTCAACTTGATGTTAAGGAATGGAAAAGTTAAATAAGATAAAACCATTAAAATTCATAGTTAAAGTACTTAAAACTCAGTGCAGAAGCATTAGCATTCTATCTTATTCCAAGACAGTTGATGCTAAATGCTCGCTACCAGTATTTTTAAACCTCATAAATGGATTTGGAAATCCTGTATTTTATATAGGCTTTTGCAAAGTATTTTAAAAAGAACAAATAAACGTGAAAGCTTAAAGTGTTCCTGAAGTGTGACAGGTTGCTTAATTTTTTAAAGTAGTCTTGTCCTGTGCTTCCTGTCCCTCCCAAAAGAGAGGTTTGATGACAGAGCTGTGTGTTACATTTACATTGCAGAGCTCAGTCTTAAGACCTCAGGGTCTCCAAATGGGCAAGTTTACCTTTTGCTTTGGACTTGGTGAACAATTCAAGAGATTCTCTTGAATTGTACTTGTGTAACTCTCCAATAACGCAGGGAGAAATGGGGGGATTCTTCTCCACCTACTCCTGTCTTTTACTATATCTTACTCAATGTACAAAGAGATTAACTCTTCCTGTGAGGCACTGTTTCTTTGCTCCAGTGACTGCCTGAATGCCTTTCTTTTCCCTTGTCAAACAGTAGTTTTTAATGTGATAATGCAGTACTGTGATTACTGATCTAGCTGCATCTATATCAGCATTTAAATTTAGTGCTGTCTCTAGCACCTGACTGGTTGGGGGAGGAACCTTTGTGTGTGTCTTTGCATCTGCACATGTAATACTGTATACTGTCAATCGAGTGAGGTATTCACTCTGCCCAGGTTATAGATCATGCATGTTTAAATGTGATGTGTTAATAAATCTGTAATGTCTTTCTCAGAACACCATTGAAGGTTGGTGTCATATTTCCTCCTTTATAGAAATACTAGTAATTCATCTTTTCCTCATAACAGTGTGTTCAGGATATGTAACTGATTTCCATGCAGGTTTCGGCCTCCATGCTCAAACAGTTTCCCAACAGTGGCTTGAATCCTGGTCTTTTCAATATGGGCCCCCAGCTTTCTCCACAACAGATTGCCATGCTGAGCCAGCTTCCACAGATTCCCCAGTTTCAATTAGTAAGTACCTAGTAATCTTGTGAGACAAGACTGCAAGTTGTCTGCTGAGTTTTCTTTTTTTACTTACCCTAATTCTGTTCTGTTCTACTAATATTATTTTGTACAAGTCTTCTCACTTTCCTATATGGGGTAGTAAAGTCCTGCTAGAAGGCAGCAGATAAACCAAATTATTATTGTGGATTACAGTGGGTTAGTAATGATTCTAAACTATGTTTTTTATATAGAAAGCAGTTGTTTGATTTTCAGTGAAGTTTTCTTCAGACTTGTAGTCATAGTGATAGTAATAAAGCAGGTACAAGTAATTCTGTTACACGATGTTAAATTAAAAACATTTAACATTTAAGTGAAGGATGTGGTATTGTTCTAATGTATTCATTGTCATTTTATTTGAGTGAGTGGAATGAGAGTTTACCTAGGTTCTGAGCAAAGCGTTTGCTAGTGAATAGCTCCTGGCAATTATATTTTGCTTGATGAGCTCTGTATTTTCACTCTTCCCACCCCCACTTATCTTGTAGGCTTGTCAGCTCCTCCTTCAGCAGCAGCAGCAGCAACAGCTGTTACAGAGCCAGAGAAAGTTATCTCAAGCTGTGCGACAACAGCAGGAGCAACAGGTGTGTGACACTGTTTTTGTCAATCATATGAAGTAGGAAGAGTGCTGGGGAAATGCAGTCTGCAGTAGAGATGGTGCTGGCTTCAGTAACATCATCTACTCTCTTCACAGTACACTTTATGGAGAGCAGGGTCTTTTGGATCTCTTCTAATTCACTGTTTCTTTGTTTACTGGAATGTGTTACAGTATAGCATAGATGAAGCGTTTTATTTTCTTTCATTTGCAGATTGCTCGTATGGTGAGTGCCCTCCAGCAGCAGCAGCAGAGGCAGCCTGGCATGAAGCATTCACCATCCCACCCTGTTGGGCCTAAGCCGCATTTAGACAGCATGGTACCCAATCCTTTGAATGTGGGTCTCTCAGATTTACAGACCAAAGGGCAGATACCTGGATACGGTTCAGGTGGTAAGTGCTCTATGGAAGGAGGTTTGGTGCATTGCCTGTAGCTTCCCTATTATTAATATGGTAATTGTGTTTTAGTCACTTATGTCTGGGTCCAGAAATGAGTAATTCATGTATAAGCATTAGAGCAAAGGTTATGGCAAGTGTCAACTTTGAATCAAATTGCATTATTTTTCATTACACGAGAAGAACGCAAACCTAAGAAGAAAGTGCATCGTGGCATACTGACCTAACATGCTTATTTAGAAGATGCCCCTTGAACATACCCTTTGCTGGTTTTGATTTTTTTTTCCCACCTTTTTCTTATGATTACAATGACTCCCTGTTAAAAGATGCTTTAAAAAAAAAAACAACAGAAGATGACAATGGAGTTTTGTTTGTTTGTTTCACAGGCTTTGGCTCAAGTGGCATGGATTATGGCATGGTGGGAGGGAAAGAGGCTGGAACAGAATCCCGCTTTAAGCAGTGGACTATGATGGAAGGGCTGCCCTCTGTGGCTTCACAAGATGCCAATATGCACAAAAATGGTGAGAAGGGGAGCTTTGGGAATGCCCTCATAGGATCATCTTGCCAGAGGTGAAATAGTTCAGATGAAACTGTCTTGCCTCGCCAGTATGCACCTTAAATATTTTTTGTGTTAATATATCGTACTCCTGAAGATCTCAACCTTTCCGTAGTGTAAATGTATGTTTTTAATGCTGCAGGTGCAATAGTGCCCCCTGGAAAGGCTCGTGGAGGATCGCCCTACAACCAGTTTGACATAATCCAGGGCGACCCACTCAGCAGCCATGCAGGCCCTGCTGGTGATAGTTGGTTACCTGCCAAATCTCCACCAACAAACAAGATCGGAAGTAAATCCAGCAATGCCAGCTGGCCTCCAGGTATTACATAAGGGCAGGGGTTGTGTCCTTGCTTCAGGATAGATGAGCTGAACCTTTCATACTTAAATAATCATTGCAAAGAAAATATTTGTGTGGCTTGGCCTGTCTTGGTTTTGAATTTTCTTCCAGATTAAAGTAGAACATAAATGTTAAATTTCCAGTAAAAAATGCTGGGTTAAATATGAACTAACTGCTGGATTGCCTCAGTAGTGTTTGGTTTTTGTTAGGTGAACTCCTGTTTTCTGTGGTTTTGTGACTTTGCATTTACAGAAGTTTTCATAAAAACATCTGTTCTTAGAATACACAGCACCATCTCCCTTTGTACTGATTCCTTATTTGTGCTGCGTTAGGCTGACACAGTGTAAAAATTATTGATAGTGTCGAATCAGAAAGAGATATGAAATAGGGTTATTTTTGGGATGGTGGGAACACCACACTGTTGTGGTTCACCTTTGTTCATGCCACATAAAAGGTAGAAGAGTGTTGCAATGTTGTGGCTTGTGGCAAGAAGTCTCTTGCTTTTGGGATGACAGGCTGGTGCTGGTTTTTTAAGTTTTCTGGCTTCTCTGGCAGAATTTTTTGTTTCTGCTAGAAAACTCTCTAGGAAAAGTTACATACGTATTTGAATGCACACATAATTTTCTATATAAAACATTCATTTAAACAGAGTGGTGTCCTTGAAGTTGCACTGATTAATCACTAATGCTCTTCAGCAAATAGTGAATGCTTTGATTTTTCTCTTGTCTGGAAGACATTTGCCTTCCAGGAAAACATTACTAACTGCAAACCCTCTGCTGTGTATCCCCTCAAGCACAAAAAAGTAGAAGTCCAGGTACATCTCTTGGGTAAAGCACAGTAACACAGACCTTGCATCAGAAAGCCTAGGAATCTATGTGACAGATACAACTGCAAGAAACCTAGAAAATGTAGTTGAAGATTTTTGAGGGAAGCCCTCAGTGTCTAACTCCAACAAGAAAACATCTTCTGATGAGCTAACAGAGCTAAAGAATTAGTTATCTCAAAAACATCTGCACATCCACTAATTTTCATACTGCTCACTGCATTCTGTACAGATATATTTGTGTTACACTTCTGTCAACCTGGTTGTTAAGTATGGAGCTTTTTGGAGTGAAGTTGCTGTTCATAATGCCAAAAATTCCTGAAATGTAATCTTTTACTACATCTCTCTCACAGACTCATTGTTGCTGAACTTGTTTCCTCAGTCACCATTCCCTGTATTACATTGAGAAACACAGTACGGCTCGGAGTGTTGTTACAAGACACACATGAGAGTCACCTCTGCCATGTTTCCAAGTTTTGGAGCACTCACTGGCTTTGGCAACGTTCTTGGTGCCAAAAGTGTTATGGAAGTGAGAAGCTGGATAGCTGCTCTTTGCCCCTTGTTGATCTTAGAGCTTCCCTAATGATATCTGTAGTCCCTTTGCCAGTGTTAAGTAAAATTTTTTTGTTGCTGACTGCCTCACCACTGTGAGAGGTTAAGTGAAGTTCACAAATTCTGAACATAAAATTTTACTGAGATTGTCAGTACCATCCTTCATGTCTGTGTGAGTAGGCCAGGACTGTGATTGCAGCCCTCATGTAACAGATGCTAGGTTTTGGCAGGTGGCATTTATTCAGTTATTGCTGTATTGCTGTTCCACTCTTAATGAGATCCCTAGTCTGCTGGGACAATAACCATCAGCCACTTGAGCTGCCTCATAGTCTAACTTAGGGGACTTCATTGACAAGGAAAACTAAAATCAAGATCTATCTTACCAACACAACACCCCGATGAAGAATGAAGACCTAAAATGACTTTACACTCTAGGGCTTTCTCTACAAGCTTGTAGATGAGGTCCACTGTTAGGTCCTGACATGGAGATAGAATTCTTCCTCCCTGTCTTGGAAAAAAAGTTAACATTTTGTCAACAGAAATGGATTTACAAGAGAAAACCTCTTGAAATAGGTGCATTTTTCCTTTGAATTAAAACAGTGGTCACTCAGCATTCACCCTGACTCCACCTTTCACATTTTCCTCCTAAATGCCATCTGCTGCAGAAATTCTGCCATTCAAGAGAGCAGTATTGTTCAGCACAAAGATAAATGAAGTGGTACCCAATCAAACTGATATCACAGCTGGAGGTGAGAGCAAGTTTTGCTGCATTGGTGAGAACTATGTAGTTTGGTTATGTTGCACAGACTTGCATAATATAAGTTAATATTTAGACTGTAATTTTCCCATTCAAGATAAGTCATACTTCAGCCAAACTGGCCTGGATGTGTCTGTCATGGTTTTCACAGTAATCTTCCGTTTGAACTTTTTGAGAGGACCTCTCAAATGTCAGTAGAGAAATGCATTTCATGTCTTCTTTACTGCCTAGAAATAAAAGAGCATGTCTATAGACAAGAGTTGGTGAATGTGCATGATAATAACTGTCAGCCCCAAAGGAGAGTTTGGAAATTTGTCAGTGTGCTGAAGTTCAAGGAAGTGCTTTTCCAGACCAGCGTTACATTGATGAGGGAATGTGTTTGTAAATAATACCCCTGATCTTTGGATCCTTGTTTGTATATTCATTAACCTTTTGATTAGAGCCTTCTGTTCACTTAATTTTCAGTCTCACCAATTTTCAGAATCTTTGCGGATAGAAGACTTGGACTTCCTTGTTTGTATGTTTTTTTCCTTAAAACAAGTTCTAATTTCCAGGTTCTCACCTTTGTTCATAGATTCTTTGTCTCAGAACAGAGAAAATATTTTGTGTAGACTCAAGAGCTCTGTTGCTTCTTCCTTAACAAAAGAGGGGTCCTGCTTGTCAGGGGATGGCAGTATTTTGGTCGTAGTTGAGCAGAGTCCTTCCATGATGCAGTGCTGATTGCTCAGTGTTCAAGTGTTGATACCTGGATTATTTTGTTGCGTTACTAAAGACTGGGAGATGTAGCTGATGCTTATAAAATCATGAAGGCAGTGAACAAGATAAATGCAGAATTGTTATTCTGTTATCCTTAAATGCTAGAATTAAAAGGTTATAAATTTTAAATAGATGTGAGCTTTTTTCCCCATCAGGAGTGGTGAGCTTTTGTGTTGCACTGCTTGCACAGCTTCTTGAGGTGGTACTAGCCAGTTGAAACAGTGATTGGATAAAATGATGCAGAAAGAGTTTCACAAGCTGGTGCCAGCAGATAGTGGGTATTTCTGCCATCTAAGTTAGGACAGCCATGGATATTGGGAGAGTGTGAGGCCAGTAGTCCACAGGTAGTGGCCAGGTTTGTGTTCTGTCCCTTACTGGTATTTCCTCTACTGCTGTTGGACATAGACCATAGTACTGGCCCCATGGGGCATTTCTTTTGTCTTCTCTCAGATTCTCCCCGTGCATTATCACAGTCTAATACTGCCCTATTGCTGTGGCAATAGTTTGAACCAGTAATATCATGTTTTCTTCTGTATTTGTGAAAGTCATTGGATTGACTATAATTCTTCATTACAAAGGTGACTGAAATGAACCCTTCCCTGCCAGATTGAGCCTACATTGCCTCATTCTAGAGAGTGCATCTTGGATCTCACTTGTAATAATGGATCTTTAATTGCACTCTAACATTCTGTTATTAATTATTTCAGAAATTTGGGTTGAGAATTCTGTATCCTGGACTCATATCTGCAAGGAATGAATTTGCCACCTTTTCACTCTTCTCACACAAATAGTCACATTGTATATGAAGCCTCTTTTTTTGTTTGTGTTTGTCAGTTTTACTTTTGCACCACTGCTTCCAGAACTGACCACAGCACTTTATTCATTGAAGGAACCAAGTTACTGATCTTTCGTACAGTAACTCGAGTCTTTGTGTGTTCATCCTCTTGTCTTAAAATTCTGGCATGCCTGGAGCTATAGCTGAAACTAAAGCATGATAAGTATACCCCATCTCATTGTGAAGCATGTAGAATGTCAATGAGTATATACATTACTTTTACCACAAGGCATCTCACCTCAGTACTGATAGGTAAAGTGTGTGTGTACATACAGTGTGATGTGTCAAATGTGTTTCCAAACTCCCAAGGTAGGCAGCCTTTCCTTGAGAAAGGCTTCTGCACACACACAGAGTATGTGTACAGAATCTAATCTTACATATCTTATATGGAATTCATTAAAACTGTCGAAACCTCATCTGAATGTAGCAAAGCAGAAGCACTTGAAGGGATACTGAATGCCCTTGTACCACTTTTTTTGTAGTGTATTGTATTCATATGACACCAGAGCTAGTGCTGTGGGAGGACCTGTGAAATAAATTACAATTCTAATGTGTAGTCTTTTTTTGCCCCAGAGGAACAGTGCAGAAGACAATTGTTTACCATCCTGAAATACCTTCACAATTACTTCTAGTAAATAACATTTCCATGATTGCCTCTAATTCCTTTTTCTCTTCTGTCCCAGAGTTCCAACCAGGAGTGCCATGGAAAGGTATACAAAACATTGACCCTGAATCTGACCCCTATGTGACCCCTGGAAGTGTGCTGGGGGGGACAGCCACATCTCCCATTGTAGATACTGACCACCAACTTTTGCGGGACAACACCACAGGTAAAACAGTGAACATCTGGTCTGTGATAATCAAAGTCGCTCTGATACTCGGGATTGTTGCGATGTTGCGGTCTGTCAGACGAACAGTCTGTTGCATTTGCCTGAGAAGGAAGCTGTGTGCCTTTGCACTGTGGCTGGGAGCACCTGAAAGCTTGGGATTGGTACAGTCATGGCTCTCTTGAGGTTTAATGCTGTTACAGAAACTGTGAACTTGATCTCTTCCTCTCTCCTTTTCTCTTTGATAGGGTCTAATTCTTCCCTCAACACCTCGCTGCCTTCACCTGGTGCCTGGCCCTACAGTGCCTCTGACAATTCCTTCACCAACGTTCATAGCACTTCAGGTATGCAGACTTTGAAACTTACCCAGACAAAGCATTTTTCATTTAGCACTCATCCATTGTTGTTCCACTTGGAGTATTTAGTCCATCGTGTGTAACAGTGACTTGGGAAGACAAGTACCAAAACTCTGAACGTGCTCCCTTCCTCTTCCCCTCACCGTTTATATGCTGAGCATGACTCTATGTATGGAATATCCCTTTGCATGGGGTCAGCTGTCATGGCTGTTTTCTCCCAGCTTCTTGTGTATCCTCATCCCTCCTGCTCGTGGGAGGATGTGAGAAACAGGAAAGGTCTTGATGTTGTGTAAGCACTGCTTGGCAATACAGCTAAATCATCTGTATTATCCATGCTGTTCCCAGCAGAAGTCCAAAACACAGTCCCATATAAAGAAAATTGACTCTACCCCAGCCAAAACCAGCATATTATGCAAGTTAAAGAATAGAGTAGTAGGAAGCAGCAGATGCAAATGGAAAGATAAAACAGTACATGTACAATCTGTTGACGTGTCAGAATTTTTAAAATATGACCTGCTTGTGTATATATTAATAAAGCGATTTTATTTATTTTAGCTTCAGGACATGGGAGTGCTGTAAAGGGAATGTTTTTGCCTTGCCTTTTTTAGCACTTACCATTCCCTGAAATCCAGACAGTAAGGATATTTGGTCCTCTGGCTTTTAATGGTTGGCTTGTAAATACAAACTTAAATATATGTCTTAGATCCTTCATAAGAAGGTCTCTACAACTGTCTGGTAAAAAAAACTGCAAATGTCAGAGTTTTTTCTTGAAGACATCATTGTCTTGACAATTACTTAAAAATGAAGAATTTTGTATAAATAGAGGTGATGAACAGAGCTGAGAGCTACATCTGGCCCAAACTTTAGGATTTTTCATTATACTGAATAAAAGCTGTGTTCAGGCATTACCTCAGCATCTTTACCAAATGTGTTGAAAATGCTCTTTAGTCCTTAAGAAAAATGTAGTTACTGCTGCCGATTTGTGAGCTGACTTTGGTTTGAAGCAGTGTATGCAGCATTCTAGTGACGTAGGCGCTTCCTCTGTTATAGCCTGAGGAAAGGAGTGGCATGCAGCAACTTCTTGCCTGTGCTTAATTTTTTGTGTAGCACATAAGAAAGACCAAAGAGATTTAAAAAAAAATCGAGGTCATAGTCCAGTTGAGTAAATTACACCACTGCCACATACCAATTTCTGTTCATCTGCTAGATAAAAGTGTTTTACAGTCAGAGAGCCAGTCATCTGAACTGGGAATTTGGAATTCACTTATCTGTAAATTAATTTAGTGAAAGCAGGTTTTTAAGCATTTTCACACACTTTCAAAGATTAGTGCTTGAAACCTGCTTGCTACTGACCATTTCTGCATCATGGAAATCTAGAGATCCAGCTGTAAATTGAAGCATGTTTATACATGCTGAAAGCTATGTGGTCTTGGTTTCCAGATGTGTTATTTCATGGTGCCCTGGCATATCATAAATCTGTGTTTTTTCACTTTGTTTCAAATGACATTTGCCACAGTCTGCTGGTGACTAAAGTTAAGCGTACATATTTGCACACACGTACATGAGAGTTATGATTAAGATAATGTCTGACACATCCTTTTCCCCTAGATTGCCACTGCTGGTTCTCAGTGCAGAACAATGAGGAATTTCCAAGGATTGTCAGCTTTTGAAATGCCCCTTGGTGTCAGAAGTTGTGGGAGAATTTGCAGTCTGCCTTTTTTAAAAAGCTGGTTTAGGCAGAGCTCGCAAATATTCATGACCGATAGTGATATTTTGGGGAGCACTTTTATTTTTCTTCTATTGCATTTCTTTATAGGAGTTCTTGAAATGTGTTAAAGATATCTACTATAGGCCTTCTAATAAGCACCTGCCTATTAGTAAAACTTTCTAGCAAAAAAATGCACTATAAAGATTGTTTGAAAGTCCAGCTGTCGTGCAGCTAAGCAGCCTTCTTTATGTGGTACTGCTGTGTCAACGTTGTGTGAGATTTGTGATTCACAAGAAAGTTTTGATTGTGTAGGGAGGACATCTTTAGGAGGCAACATTAGCTTAATAGACCAAGGATGGTAAATCCTTTCAGTTCTCTGAAGGTTTTTTCCTTGAAGAAGGTTCAGTTTCATTGAAGGTCAGTAGTGCCCAAACTATTAAGAAACTCTTGGGTTCTCAGATGATATGTAGTGTGAACATAAAAGTTGCTGTTCATCTAATTAATGATACTGCAATCAGCTACATTATTGTAAATGATCTAGATATATTTTTTTGGTCATCATATATAAAATAAGCAAAGATTAACTTATATGTACCATGGGGGTTCTTTGGTATGATAAATGAACGATTGTACGGTTCTATGTTTTGTGCTTGTTTCTGATATAAATGCAGTCAAAAGACTTACTGTGATAGGACATGTACTTAATCTCACAAGTTTCTCTAATACATAAAATTTCTTTAATCTTCTAGCAAAATTCAGTGATTACAAATCAACATGGTCCCCAGATCCCATAGGACACAATCCCACTCATCTCTCCAACAAGATGTGGAAAAACCATATTTCCTCAAGGAACACTACAGGGCTGCCCCGCCCACCTCCTGGCCTGACCAACCCCAAACCATCATCTCCATGGAACAGCACAGCACCCCGATCGGTCAGGGGCTGGGGGGCACAGGACTCAAGGCTTGGCTCTGGTGAGAACTGCTAGCATACTGATCAGACCTGAGCACTGTATGTTTTACAGCACCCGTGGTTTGGAGCAAAGAAAGTTGCAGTTGTCTGGTAATAGGAAAAAAGAGTTCCTTCTTGAAATGGAAATTTACTGGCAGTGGTTGGGGTGGGTGGGGTGTGGAATCCCAGGTCCTGCTGCAGGGAAGGAGTGAAGAAGGGCTGAAAGCTGCCAGAGGAGAATACCTGCTACATACGGCCTTTCAAGACTAAATGCTTGCTGTGTGTGGGAAATTCCTCCAAGATAAACTCTAGTAAAATGAATCTTGATGTGAACTGTGAGGAAAGGTGTGGTTTTGTTTTCAGGACTGAAGATTAGACTTTCATGTTTTAACAGGGTTGATAATGCTGTTTTAATCTGAAAGACCTAACTGTAAAGAAAGATGATTTTCCTTTGCATCAAATCTGTCTTGATTGCTCTGTCTTATAATTTGCAGCATCTACTTGGAGTGATGGTGGCTCAGTTCGTCCTAGCTACTGGCTGGTTCTTCACAATCTCACTCCACAGGTATTTTCTGTGGTTGTTTCTGGGAACTTGATTGTTTTAGCAAGGATTTATGAATTCTTGAGTTGTTTCTTTTTGAGTGAAATCTAACAAAATCAGATTTGTCAGCATATGTAACGCATTTCTGCTAAACTGAGCTGCAGTCTGACTGGTTTTTCTACCGTAATCTCGTCAGCTAATTTTAAGATGTTCAGGTTTTGCTATGTGACTGTTAAAACATTTCTTTACTTAAGAGTTATAAAAAATAATTGAACAGAAAGGTTTTTCTTAGAAGTGAGGGTCAGTTTCATGACTAAAACGTGGAATGGTTTATAGCTGTTCTTTGGGATGTTGTCAGTAAGAAATTTGATCTAACTGCCAGTTTTCACTTTAGTGTTTCCATAGTGAAACCACAGAATTTTTCCAGGACTCCTGCCAAAACCAGTCTAGTTAGGTTATTTCTGCAAGTATTCTCAAAGCTTGGTGCCATTCAAAATTAATTCCATGGAAATCCTGGTTTCAGCATTCCCAATTAGTCCTGTATTCAAGGGCTAGGAAAAGCCTATATGATTACCAGCAGCACTCTGAGGTCTAGACAGAGAGTCCTGTATTCAACAGGATAATTTACCATGCTGCTACAGTCTACCAAAAAAGGTTGATGTGAAAGGAAAAGCCGAGGTCTCCGTCAGATCACCCAAAATGGTGAACCGTGTTCCTTTTGCAGAAAAGACTTTACCTTGATGTGAAGGAAGAAGTGGTGTGAGGAAAAAACACAGTTCTAAGTCTGGCTTGTGTAAAATACTTTAATGCAGCTTTAGGAATTATTTAGTGAAAGAAGAATATATTTTGGAGGCATATAAGTTAGTAGGAAAGAGAAACAGATCATAATTGTCTCATTATGAATTCTGTCTTTATTATGGATCAGTACACTAGAGAATTGTGAAAGTTCGGATGGATTCATAGACTCACAGAATGGTTAGCCTTGGAAGGAACAATATGTTTATTTCAAGGTTCTCTGTTTTAATTTTGACCATATTTGTACCACCATAGAACTTCCTTTTCCTTTATTTGAAGCTGCATTATAAAGTAGAGGGGAAAGAAGGAAGAAGGTACCACTTCCTTCAATATTTGCACATACAGATTCCATTCAAATGTCCATGTTTCTGTGGCATACCAGGAATGGAATCTGTCTGTACAGACATTCTGGGAGAACAGCTGTTACTGGAGGTAAGTAACAAGCTGTTACTGCTGCAGAAAGAATGTAGGCAACAACTGCTGTGAAAACATTAGTTCAGACGGAATGGACATTGGTGGGTTTGGCAGCAAAATCACTGACTCTTTCTGTCACTGTTTCATAAACCACAAGGACAAAGAAGCACCAAAATAAATTTTTAAAAATTTCAATGTAGAGATACTTCCAATTTTGCAAAAAACCTTTTAAGTACTAGTTTATCTAAATTGTACTGAAATCAGAGAGCTGGAGACTAAGACATTCTGGTTCCTTTGGTACAAATTCTGATGACTGAAGATGGTGAAAAGTACAAGTTGTATATAACTACTGGAAAAACTGTCAATGTAAGGATAGTGACAGTGTAAGAAACTCAGTGAAAGAGGGGAAACTGGACTCAAAGTGTGAGTGAACAGGAAAGATAATTTAGATTATTCCATACTAAAGCAAACTCCATGTAATTGTGAGAACTCAAGGCATACCCGTTCCTATTTGAAAATCAACTTCTGTCATGTTTGCTTACTTTCCACTGCTCTAATCTGTTTTTCTTTGTGCGAGCAGAATATCTTTCAATTACTGTGACGAAGTCAGGATTGGAGTATGTTAGGAGAAATAATTACAAACATCTGTTTGATCCTGGCTGTTCTTCCTCAGATTGATGGGTCAACCTTGAGGACGATCTGCATGCAGCACGGCCCACTGCTGACATTCCATCTGAACCTGACCCAGGGCACCGCCCTCATCCGATATAACACCAAACAGGAGGCGGCCAAGGCCCAGACTGCACTGCACATGTAAGCAAGATTTTGAGATAGAAGTCTTTAGGGGGGTGTGGGATCGATGATGTAAGCCCCTAAACTCAGTGAAAACTTTGGAATTATACTAGTATCCTGAATTCCAAAGGCTTTTAACCTGCTCTTCATCTGTTTTGTTTAAAAGGTGGCATATGTGCATTTACTTACATAGTATAGGCACTTTTATTGTTCTTGGTATTAATGTTCAGGATCTTAGCTTAAATTTATAAAGATTTTGTTCAGGCATAAATGAATGTTGGGGCAAGGGAGTTGGGGTGTTTTTGTTTGGTTTTGTTTTTTCCCCATATAAGATGGAAGAGCGTGTGTTTTGAGTGAGTTTCACTGTCGAAAACAGCTGCAGTTTTCCATGTCCACTCCATTATAGCAATGTAGTTGATACCTCCTTTGGTTTGGGCACCTATTAGTGTTGTTCCTGGGATTTCTAAATCCCTTGCCTTTACCTTTTGGTTCTAACTTTTTTTTTCTTACGTGTACCTTGCCCTGTAGGTGTGTGTTGGGAAACACTACCATCCTGGCTGAGTTTGCCACAGATGAAGAGGTTAGTCGCTTTTTGGCACAAGCTCAGCCCCCTACACCTGCAGCAACTCCGAGTGCACCCGCAGCGGGCTGGCAATCCCTGGAGACAGGACAGAACCAGACAGATCCAGTTGGACCTGCTTTGAATCTCTTTGGTGGGTCAACAGGGCTTGGGCAGTGGAGCAGTGGTGGCGGCGGCGGCAGCAGTGGGGGTGATCTCACTGGCGCTTCATTGTGGGGGCCCCCAAACTATTCTTCAAGCTTGTGGGGGGTCCCAAGCGTAGAGGATCCACACAGAATGGGCAGCCCTGCTCCCTTACTACCTGGAGACCTTCTGGGAGGAGGGTCGGATTCAATCTGAACTTAGAACTTTCAACTCTGACCTCGTGACCTTTTTTGGAACAGCAGCAGCACTAACTTGACCTTTTTCGTTTTTTTCAACTTGCAATAAATACATTTATAAAAGGAAAAAAGAAAATGGAGAAAGAAAAAAAGGTGGGTCATTGACAGACTGTCTGAGCACATAGTTGCCTCCCTTATATAACTTCAGTTTTTTCGTTTGGAATATGAATCCAAAAAGAGAACATATCACTCTTGAAATACTTGAATCGTGAACGCCAACTTAGAAAGACAATGTGAAGCAAGTACACATACCATTTAAATTTAAACAGAAAAAATTAAAAAAATTAGTTTCTAGTTTTTCACTTTTTCATGTTATACGGAAGTTGTTGCTAAGAAACATATATACTGAAAAAATAGCTTTTTAACTTTGTTTGCACTGGGTGTGTTTCCGTCCTTAGGTCTACCATGTTGGGTTGGGGTTGGGGAGGGGTTCAAAAGAATAAGGGGAGGGAGGGAAAGACTTGACGGAGCCTCACTTTAAAAACAACAATAAAAAAAAAAAAACCTAGAAAAAAAATTTAAAATTTAAAAACCCACAAAAAAAAACAAAAGAAAAAACAAACAAAACAAAAAAACCAACACTTTGTGATTGGCTGGTTGATAAGTACCAGTGTGTTCTGGCACATGTAACTGCCCACGTGTGCTTGTTTCTGTGTGAGTGCGTGTGCACATGTTTGTGTGTGTGCATTTTTTTCTCTCTCTATATAATCTTGAAACACTGCATTGCTGATGGTCTACGGGCTGGCTGGCCATCTGCATGTCTTGATTCTGTTCTGAAAGCAAGACAGGCATGGTGGTGGAGTCCCTATGGCTGAAGCAGAATCCAGTTGGGCTGGATTAAAATTTGTCAGTAGGTTGTTTTTTTTTTAATTCATTTTATCAGGGTGCTATCTCAAATCTGCAGATCATACAGAGTGGACAGTTGCTTCCTAGCCCTTGTTCTAACCCTGTGGTAAAGCAGAACACTGCCATATCCAAAGGATTTGGTGAGAGGGGAGACAATGTTGTCTTTTGAGTAACAGTGTCTTCGTTTATGTCTGCACGTTAGGTTTTTGTACTGAATGAACCCTAGAGTGTTTGTTATATAATGCAAGCCATTTATTTCTTCCAACAAGGGGAAAAGAGGAGGAAAGAAGACATTGCCATTTTTTTGTGCAGATAGACAAATGTTCTTTTACAGTGTCTTACAAGCTTCAGTACCTTTAAAAAAAAGTTTTTCTCCCCCAAACCTAAATAAGCACCTGTACTCATTCTAGAGGAATCCATCTAAAGCTTGAAAATCCAGCCCAACCAAACCAAATTAGCCTTTTAGTTGATTTACTGCTTCTGTTAAAACTGACAAAAAAACTAAATGGTGTCAGCAAAGTGCCGGCCAGCCTGCCTCATCTCCTGAAAGCACATGCAGCTAACTCCTTCCGGCGTCCTTCATGGTGAGCGTTACCTGTGCCAGGCCTTGGTGTCATTACAGCACCAGACCATCACTGACAGAAACGTTTACTTACGAATGTTCTTAAACCAGTGTGTACTTCAAAGGTTTCCTTTTGTTTCTCTGTGTTGTGTTTTTTCCTGTGTATGTGGTTTTGCTTAGGGAGGTATATAACTAGCAAAGACTTTTTTTTTTTTTAAAGAAGTATTGCACCTTTTTGTTTTTACTTTTTTCTGTACTGTTGCTTTTTAATTTCTGTATTTAAGGAAAGGTTTGGGGTTTTTTTTTAGCATCAGTGTAGTAGTACTCTGGGCAGGATAGGGGTGACCTATAATCCACAGTGATAGCCAGTGTGTGCGTGCATGTGTGCGCTGGGAGCAAAACTTTTAAGACCTGTTGTTGTGAAAAGAGTTGTAGCAGACTTGAAGGAACATCCCTTGACGCAAAGCAGGAAGTCTTTTGTGGGGGTGGGGCGGGGGGAAGAGAGATGCCCATACTTTTTCCATAAATGCTAGGACTTCCATGCGGCATTGTCCAGCTGTTACACTGTCTAACAAAGTGCCGACCTTCTGTACCAGCACATACCTGTCCATTCCAGCCCTCAGAGGGAGCAGTACTTCATCACCTGGCGGAGGGGGCAGATAGGGGAGTCTGTTCTTCAGCATTTTCATTGAAGGATATGACCATGTCTAATGCATTTAACTCATGGGTTTGGTGGGCAGAAGCAAAAACAGATGCAAGTCATGGGAGGGAAGTTGGTGAACGCGTGTGTGTGTGTGTGTACGCCTGTGTGCTGGGGTGGGAGGGAAGGACTGGGGAATTACATGGCTGTTTTGTTTAGTTCGCCCTTTCTACGTAAACCCAATGTCACAAGGAAGACTGAGGGAAATGCTGCATATACACGCGCCTGTAGATTTGTATGCAAAGTGTTATGTGGTAAAAAAGTATGAGTAGGTTTGTATTTGTTTAGTAAACTGGAGTGTGCAGCATACTCTGGCCCTTTTGGAAAATACTCTCCTATCATGTCTCCTCCATCTATCCCACCATGCACAAAGAAACAAAATGCTCTCTTTCAGCTCCTGCTAGCTGGCTAGTGCCCCACATGTGCAGGCATCTGTACAGCTTTGTTTCTGCTCAAAGACCAAGCACACTCAGACACACAGAGCAGGTTCTTAAAAGTCCTGTGCCAGCAGTACTTCCTAGTGAAGCACCTTTGGCCTGAGCAAGCCAGTATCTGTTCTGTCACATGATTTGCTATACATGCTGGTTCATTGCTGTGTTCCACCCTCACTTCTCTCTCCCAACCTGCCCTAAGGTCCCTTTTCCTGCACTTTGGGCTAGTTGAGTTCATTGCGATACTACGGTGAAAGCCGGGTGCTAGAGCCCCTCTTGTTTACAAGACATAATGAGGGATTTGAAATACTTAAAAAGAAAAGCTAAATTGTTCTTCCATTGTAAGCTTAAAGGGAAAAAATTAAAACGTACAAAAATAAAAAAAAAAAAAAGACCAAAAAGTGCATATATATATTTTAGATGAAGACTAACTCTGGGAGCATTTAACAGTGTTTTTGTTTTTATTTTAACATTTTATTTTCCTGCTTTAAATTTGCAAGCATTCTCAGGAATTCTAGGGTAGGAAGCCAGTTTTTTGAAGATGGTTTATTTAACCTTATCCTAGATAGATGGCTGTTTCTTGTTGATAAACTTTTACAAGTTCCTGAATCTTCAAAATGTTTGAAAGTTTTTACTTTAAAAAAAAATGCAAAAAAAAAAAAAATAAAAAGAAAAAAAGAAAAAATCTACAAATGTTACTGTCAAGTGAGGGATCAAGAATTTTAAAGACTTTCTAAATTAAGATACATTAAGAAAACTTCTCAATATCAGCAACAGGAATTCATTGCAATCTTAAACAATTTGTGGGAGAAGGGTTATCATTTATTGTGCTTTGTTACTCATGCAGACATGTGCAGTTGCATGGAGAAGAGAAGTGTGTGAATGGAAACTTACTGTTCCCTCTCGATTGAAACTAAACAGAAAAATTCTTCCAAGCACCTTTTAAAAAGCAGAGTGAAAGTATAAACCTTACTAAAATGCAGTAGAGTTTAACTGAAAGAATCCTCGGTTGGGACAACTAGCAGGAAATACACGATGGTGCTTCTTTGAACCACTTCTGAGCAGTGCTAAAGAAAACCAGTGCTGACAGAATACTCAGTAATGAAGTAGTCCTATTAACCTGCCTTTTTCAGTACAGAAAAGAAAGAATATGGAAAAACTCCACAAAAATGTACGTTGGAAATCAACTTTGCTGTTTTCAGCTACTTGGTCAGTTTATTTTCCCACTTGGAGATTTGCTGCTTGCTTTTCTTCATCCACCGCACCTCCCAGTCTTTCCGTTTCATTTTATATGAGGGAAATAGCTGTTAAACTCCTCTGTTCACCCTGTTGCTGCTGGCTGTCAGGGCTCACAGTCTTGAACTTAAAGAGTTCGGTGTTGGGATGGCCGACTTCTGCCTCCCAGCTCTAGGGGTCAGGGGCTTACTCCGCCTGAAATGGCTCGGCTCAAACCACAAAAACCACGCTAGTGCCTTGTTACGTGCACCCACATGCCCTACAGTAGGGGAGGGGAGGGAAGACGAGGCAAAGTGAGGCAGTGTGGCCACTTCATGGAAATAGATGTGCCCGTTCTTAAGGGAAGAAGAGCATGCCGCGTCAGCAAG
Organism: Sturnus vulgaris; assembly: GCF_052056855.1. Classification (NCBI taxonomy): domain Eukaryota; kingdom Metazoa; phylum Chordata; class Aves; order Passeriformes; family Sturnidae; genus Sturnus; species Sturnus vulgaris. Next base: position 29,439,589 of record NC_142247.1, on the reverse strand, counting down.
TCGTGCAATGAGTTACTTAATAGTAGTTGAGATAAGTTGTATTATTATTAATAAAAGAAATCAGATGCCAAATTCTGTCTTTCTCATAGCAGTAGCCCAGTGTTTTCACGTTGTGCTGCGTGTGCATGTGAGTCTATTGAAAATAATGCATCAGTAGTGATAATAATGTGCTTTAAAAATCCTGTTGTGGGCCAGTAGAAGGAGGATTTACTTAGAAAGTTTAGGATTTTATTTTATTTTTTTTTTTTTAATGAGAGAATTCAAGTGCTTTGCCAGAAGCCGTGTTTTATCCAATTAGCAGTGTCCTAAAAGAGAGGAAACCATAGCATTTAGGCATAAAAGCCAACAGACTTGATACTCACTTGGAAATGGATTGTGACTGACTGCTAAAGGGTTGACAGTCTTAAGTTTCAGCTGTCTGCTGGGTCCAAACCTATTGTAGGTTGTTGTACAACAGTCTGCTCCTCGTTTCCTGAATGTGCATCCTATAAGTGTTAGTGACCGTCTCCTTGGTGACAGTTTCCCTGCATTGTCAAAGTAACATTAATCTGTTTTCCATCTACAGTTGACAGATCTATATGGCTTAGTCATGGCACTCCCAACCATTCCAAGTGGTGTTTGAGAATTGTGATAACCAGACTCAACTGCTGGGGACATGAATTGCTTAATGTTGTAAAAATTCTGCTACCCTTGGAGCTCCTAACAGCAAAAAGTTAGCAGGAATTGTTGTTAGGGTATTTCTGGGCTTTTACAAAACTGTTCCCAGGAGGGTGTCATTGGCAGCATGTTGTCTAAACATATTGCAAGGTAGGGAAAAGAGACTGGAGAGAGCATAGCTTGAAATAGACTAAGGGCATCTCTTTCCAGATAAAAATCCATCCACTTTGCTTACCCTACCTTGCATTGTCTATCAAGCTGAGAGTTTTTAATCTGTTTGATAATTCTTTGCTCCATTCGAGGATTTTGTCTTAGCAATGACAATAGAGTCTAGCAAGCAAAACAAAGTGTGGTACGGCTCAGAAACCTGTGTTTAGACTTCTGATGTTTACTTTGGAATACTTGCCATCTTTTCCCAGTGTTTTTATGTTTCTACCTGGACACTTGCCTAGCAGTCTTGAGAGTGGGGGTTTTGTTGGTTTAGGGGTTTTTTAGAATCACAGGGTATCAGGTTTTTCTTAATTTTTTTATTGTGCTTCACATTAAGTGGCTTTTGTAATGAGTAAGAATGTTAAGCCAAGTATGTTTTTACCTCTGCAATATAAACAGATTGTTTTCAAAAAACTGGGTGGGTTAACCACCTCAAAGATTAAATAACAATTAAACATTTATATTAAGTTGGCCTCTTTTTCTCTTTTTACCATGACTTTTCTGAGCATTTATTCCTTAGAGCTTTTGCCCTATTTATTCGTCCTAAAACTGCTGCCACATCTTCCACTGTGTCCTAATAGTGCATCCAAATAGTACTGTAGTTTATTGAGGGAAATTTTGGTTACATTTGGTTTTTTGCTTCATTCTTTATTGCATTTAACTCTTAAGTTTCTGATTTTGTTTGTGCACATTGTTTTCCTATTGACTTTAAGAGGAGCACTGTTTGTCTATCTGAGGTACCCAAATTTTACCAAGCCTGCTCAAGGAAATGAGCTGGATCAGGGTTAACGTAGCAGATGAGGACCTGTTGTGTTTCCAGTGTGTGTTGCGTGTATCACCTTCACTGTAAATCATGTGACCTTAGTATCCAGGTTCTCAAGTGGATTGAAAAGCAGATTTTGTGGAGGCTGGTTAACATCTCAGGGTAATAGTCCTGATTAGGTAGAACGTAGGGGTTTTCTTCTAAAGATGTAAAGTTCCCTTAAGAAAAGCAGCTTTCTTAATTGTAAATATGCATGCATGCTTTGTGGGCAGGAAGGAGTACCAGGACAACTACGTTGAAATTAGTTTAAAAAAAAAAAAATTCTGTTGAAGTGCAGCTTCGGTCCTGAATCTAAAGCGACATATGCAGAATCCATTGGTTTTTCTAAATTGATTTTGCACACAATAGCATTTCAGTTCTGTAGTTTATTTGCCACTGTTTCACAGTTTTGGGAACTGATACTGTTAGATCATATCAGTCATTCCCACTGTGATCAAAATACAGATATGTAAAACCCAAACTTTCTTCCTCTTTACCTCCAGTACTAGGCTTCCACCTGTGACAGAAGGATGTTAATAGTAATGGGGAGAAATATGTGAAGTTTCCCAGTGTAGACAGAGTTGGTATTCCCTGTTGTCTTGAATTCACATCCAAACCTAAACTGCAAAGCAACAGTTAGGCTGTAGCAGACCTGTTGGTTGGACTAAACGGCAGGAGCCAAACTGGAGATTTTTAGCAGCCTTGCTCTAGTCCATGTCCTTCACAATGTTTTGCATAAGTGTCCCATCACTGTAAATACCAGTGTTGCTGAATTTTACCAAAGTTCCCTTGCAGTAGATAATAAGAAACAGGTCCATTTTGTAGTGATTCACCAAGCAGAGCTTTGCCTACAGTAGACTTTAAGGGTCTGTCTACATTGCTGTTAAAATTGAGTTAGGGTCCTGTTTAAAATTATAGTGCTCTATTTTGTGGTGTTATGTGACTTTAAACTTTGTGATGTAGTAGCTATAGCTTCTGATCCTTGTATGAAAAGTGCTTTAAGGTTTCATCTGTGCTACAAAAAGCGCCACAGCTCCTGGTGGGTTGGAGCCTATTTTAAAACTTGTCAGGCCACAATAGATGCAGTTTCATCTGTAGCAGGCAGCAGACAACAGCTGTTTGTATCCACAGTTTGCCTGCGCGTTGCTTTTCATCAAGCTATGCAGGAAAGCTTTTCTCTTGAAGTCTCCCAGAGTCCTAGCAAGCTTCTAGCAAATCAAGTGCCCTCTGCAAAAGAGCCATTTTTGCCCTGTATGTATGGTAGTTGGGACTGGTGAGGTTCAGCAGTGTTGGGGTTCCTGTGAACTTTGTAGTGAGAAAGGGAGTTTTTTGACTTGACTCTGACAACCTTTCTGTAAAGTAATACAGAGCACTCCAGGAAAAAAGAAAAAGAACAAAAAAAAGGGAAGAATGCATTGTGCCAGCCAGCGTTAAGTATTAAACTATTTTAGCAGTAAACATTCTTGACTTCTTGTAGGGAGCAGAGGGGAAGAGACTGGAGAATTTTGCCTGAGTGCTTAATACAAGGAGGCCACGTTTGGCAAGAAATGTTTCCGTGAGCACTAAATGCCACTTCTTGGCTACTGGTGTATGTTACATTTGCAGAACTAACTTCCTCACCTTTTTATGTTTGTTTTTATTAATTGAGACACAGTGGAAGCTCCTCCTGTTTCAGATGAAACACAACCAACCATAAGTGATCGTTTTCTTCATCATTTGCTGTTGAGCAGGTTGCACAGCTTGTTAGAATAGCTATTTTAATGACATGGTTATGATATTATGTACTTTCTTTCCCCTCTCTCTCCCTGCCAGATCTGGCTTACCCTTTCTATATAAGGCGCTGTGTGGGTTTTTTTGTTTTGTTTTGGAGACATGTGGAGAAGAAGCAAAATGAAGTGAAAATGCAAGCCAAGGTAGAACAGCCTTACTTTAGGGGGTAGCCTTACAACAGAGCTTTATAGTGAGTGTGCTGTATTCCAAAATATGTAAGCCAAAAACAAACAAAGAAGCATTCATTTATGCAAAAAAATTAAAAGAGGTGTTGGAAGACTTCTTTAATATGTACCTTCTAAAGGTGGAGTAAGGTCTCACCTCACCAAGTGATATGTTATTGTGATACTTCTTGCTGAGTCAGTAGGAATGGGTTGGGGTATAAGCGCTTAATGTTTCCTCCTATGTTTTTACAAGCAGTAAGTTAAATGTGGTATTTATGAATGTGCCTTTGTGAGTATAGTGACTGTCTAATTGAGGAGACCGCTTGGGCTGGAGGGGAGACAATGGTCAATTCAATTTATTCTTTCAAGAGGTCAGACATTGAGATTGCAGCCCACTGGTCCCTTTTGACAAGCAGCATCATTGGCTGGTCTCTACACTGCACAATACGTATTCATATGTGGTAGAGATTGGGGTGGGGCGTGCGAAGGGATGTCATGTGATGCACAGAAGCTCTTGGTAGTTCTCGGCTGGTCTGCCGTTTGCAGGTTGAGTTTGTATATGTATTATGTAGCTTCTCTTTATGTTTGTGCGCATGAGTGTGAGTGCGTGTGGCTTTGGTTTTTTTGTAAGCACTGGAGAATTGAAACACAGTGGTGTTTGAGACAAATTTATACATGTAGAGAAGACGATGTTTTGTAGCTTTTGTTAGATAGTGGGTGCAGGCACACTTTTACCCTCTCTGCCCGTGTCCTGATAAGCAAAACAGGAATTTATTTTTTTTCAACCCTTCAACTTCCAGCACACTTAACGTTGCCATTTAAATCAACAGGGTATAACACAAGAAGAAAAAAAAAAGAGTTTTTGAAATGGTGAGATAGAAGTGTTTAAAAGGAAAAAAATCTGAAGTAATTTTTTGTTTCTTCAAAGCTGTTTGTAGCTAAACATGGGAATCTGCAGTGTCTCCTTCCATTTGTTTTTTTTTTTTCCTAATAATTCACCTCTTCGTCTCACCCAAAACATGAGGTGTACAAGATCAAGAGCTGTTGTTGTAGCGCTTTGTAATTCCCACCCTGAAAAGAAACTCCAGTGGGATCCCTCAGCTCTATTCAGGAAGACAAAGAGAGGAGAGACTCTGCAGTTTTCTTTGCTTCGCTCTCATTCCTCTCTAATGGCCTTGATATGTATTATTATGCAAATGTGAATTTTGATACTGAACTTAAGAAGAGGTTGTTTGTTCTTTTTTCAAAAAAAAAAAAGGTCCCATATGTGGTTAGCATTGCTTCTTTATTTTGTAAGTGAATTGTAAACTATGCATTCTGCAAAGGGGGTATAGGGGACAAAGATACTTTGCTAAACTGTTCAGGAGTTTCTGTGTCCATGGCATATCCATTATAGTTTGGGGAAGTGGGGAAGTGATAACGTTAAATTAAGAAGCAATCTATACGAACCTTTCTTTTGTCAAAAGCTGGCCAATGGATAACTGGGCAGAGATTTGAATTACCAATGTTGGCTGCAAAACAGAATCAGCTCTCAGCCTTGCACAGGGTGAATTCAGCCACACAGTGTTAACCCGGGGCCAAAAGGGTGACTGGAACACCAGGTCTACGTGGGGAATATCTACCATCTCCTGTGCTTTGGCCCTTGTTAAGCTCAGGAAACCCACTGCCACGGGCACTGGTTTTTTTGGATTTACTACTCGTTTTCCATTTCAGCAGTCCTTGTGCTCTTCCAGTAGAATTGGAACATGGCTAGTCCTTGATATCCACACTTCCTTATCTCTAGCATCTTCTTTGCTGCTGTTTCTGGTACTGTTCACACAGTGACAGAGCAGCTGTGGGCAGGATGGTGGAGATAGTACTTACTTTCTAGTGCTGATCAAAGCCCAACTATGAGGACTGTGTATTTTCAACATCAGCAGCTACCAGTGTTTTGTTATCTGGTGTTACTGCCAGTGACTTAGCACTAATATTGAAAGCAGGTGAAATTTTAGGGGAAGTAGACTGATACGTAGACGTATACCAGGTCCCCTCTATTTAAAAGGAACTATCCTATTTTTATTATAAGGTTATATCATAATGGTCATTAAAAAGGATTTACTTCCTCACATCTCCAAAATGCAATCATTGTGAATTATGTGCATTCCTTGAAGCTTGCTGGGCTTCCAGGAAGAGTCTCCTCAGAAAAAAATGTAGATCTCACTGCTCTCTCCATCATTATAATAGGGACCTTTTGACTTGACTTTTTCCTTTGTCCATGGTGAACCATGGTACCGGCATTATCTTAGGTGTAATATCATAAACTGAGAGATTATCCTGCCTGTATTCAGTGTTTTCATGCAACAATTTTATTTTTGTTGACATTCACAGTACTGTAATAAGTAATAGACTTGATGATCACTCTCGCATCTGTGCCTGCCTTGCAGATGTGATCTTATCAGGGTTCCACTCTGTCAGAATGCCTTTTTAAAAAAAAAAAAAAAAGAAAAAAAAAGAAAAATCAGAAGCTTAAACTCATTCACAAAAATACCTCGTGGTACATTTTCCCTTCTGATGTAACCTTTTAAATCTTAGTTTTTCTTCTAAACTTGATGGTCTTTTATTTCCATCTGTTATCTCCTTTGTAAAAAGATATTTGAACTAGTGGTTTTGAGCACAGGTTGGGAAGCCTGAAACTCCTGAATTTTAACATTGGCCATTACTCTTCCCTTGCCTTGGGCAAGTCATTTAACTACTTTGCCTTTGTTTTTTCACCTGTAAAGCGGGGTTGTTAATAATACTTACCTACCTCACAGGGGTTTTGTGAGGATCAACTAGTAATGTTTGTCAAGTGCTTTAAAGAAAAAAGCATGATAGAAGTATTATGAGGTTTTCACAGCAAGATCGCTAGTTCTTTTTACATTCTTTGCTTGTGTGGAGGGAGATAACCTTTTTTCATAATTATTGAAGCCATCAGACATTCAGATCCTAAATGATAGAAGTTGATAGATATTCAGTTACTCATACTCCTTAGTCTTTATGCCTGTTTTCATCTTCTTCTCTTCTTTATATAGTTATGCCAGTGTTGCTACAGGTCATATGTCTCTAGTACTTTTAGATAAGCTTCAAAATTGAAGTACTTTGAGCTTGCTGCTTCTTTCACCAGACCACCAAATCAGAGTAAGTTTGTGTATGTCTCCCTGCCATTAAATGGCAGTTCTGGTAATATCATATTTCAAATAGACACATCTTTTCCTGCCATCAGGAAGGGGAGGTGGTGGTATGTAGTTCCAGAGAGGGGACTGTAAGATGAAGAACCTGGCCACTTTATGCTGCTGCTCCAGGGATAAAGGGCAGAGTAGCTTCCTATGTCCTTCCCTGAGTTAATTTCAGTGTGTTACCAGTCACACTTCAAATGCAGTGTCTCTTCTTGTCCACAATGTACAGAAGCCATCACCTGCCAATAGAACGTAGGAACAGAGAGAATGATAGTAGATGCTGCTTGTGTATATGCCTTACAGCTCTCCCAGAATGTCTCTGGGAGGGTGGTGGGGGATGAGGTCTTCATTGGGTAAATCCCACAGCTGTCAGGGAACCTCTGCTACTTTCTCCCCTCTCAATTACTTGGTCGCTGTTTCTTCTTTCTTGGATGTGCGTCTCAGGGATGTGCATATGAGCCCATGCCTCTTGGAATTTGGTGTTTGAAATATCAAGAACATGGTTTCTGTACCTGAAACCGTTCTGTCTGACACTCCCTGGTCCTCTCTGTCCTGCGTTGCTCCCCGTGGCCTTAGGAACATCTCTCCGCTGTTGCCCTATGCCACCTTCTCCATCTCTGCCAGTATATACAGTGATTCTGCAGAGAAAGAAGCTGAAGTGATGCAAATGCACCCGTGGGATTTACACACAGAGGTATCTTGGTTTTCTGCTGCATCTGCTCTAAAGCCTGCAGAACATCTGATGCACAGTGCTTTTTCTTTCTCATCTAGAAAGCAGAACAAACAGTATAACTCTGATGGTAATTCTGTAATGTTTACTTTTAACTAAATGCTAAATGTTTTCCTCAAAGAACCAAAAACCCACCTTCTAACAAAAGTAACCAAACGTAATCTTCCTGGGAGCGGAAGAGGAAAGGGGAGGAGGAAAAGCAGTGACGGGAGCGTTCTGATCTATTTTCATCTCCACTGCTCGCCTGGAGGTGTGAAATGCTGCTTTGAGTTCCACAAACATAAGGGATTATGTTTACAAAGGTAAATGCCTTCTACCTGTTCAGGAAACTCGCTACTGGTGGGCATCGGGAGTTTGGCAAGTTTCTCTTCATTGCAAACAAGTGATGGGAGAAGGGTGTGTCTGGAAGAGGAATGGAGAAACAGATTCATTTCATCTAGTCTTCTTGGTAAAATAATGCCACCTTCTTCTCTCCTTATGGAATGGAGGGATGAGGTGGCTGAAGAGAAAATCATTGATGTCCGATATGGCTGGATTAGAAAAGGCAGCTTTTCTACTTTGCACATAAATATGTAACAGGAAGGTACAGCTAAAGTCCTCTTGCCTGAAACACTGTCCCCCAGAAGCAGACATTGTAATAATAAAAATAGTGGCTGTGTGTATATTGATGCTATTTGCAAGTTACCTGTAAGTGTTTATTTTTTTTTTCTTATACTTGAAATGGCTTCCTTTACTAAACTCTTACCGTAGTTCTGGTTTCTCCCCTCTTTCTACAGTGTGCAGTAAAGAAAATTACAGGACAAATGGGGAGAATGTAGAGGAGATGACACTATGTCTTGCATATCCAGGTTTCATCTTAATTTCCATCCCAAATTCTCAGAAATGTTTGGACTTCCTAAGGGTTTTCCATGGACACAGAAACTCAGCACTTTAGAAGGTGCTCTTGTAAGGCTGGCTTGCCCCCTTTTCCTCCTTTTCTATATTTTTATTTTACTTTTAGTATAGTGGTACTTAAGATCACTGGTTCACTTAAAAAGAAAAAAAAAACAATAAAATGTTTAAACTCTACTAATGTACAAATAAGCTGAAATGTTGCATTTTATGTGTATTTTTGCCATAGCAGGTACTGTATTTCTCATGCTGGATTTAGAAAAAAAGAGAGAAAAAAAAAAAAGAAAAAAAACAAACAAAAGGGTGATGTTTTATTGGAGTGTGACAAGTTAAGAGTAATAAAGAATTAAGTCGTCGTCATTTCATTGAAACTGAGAGATGGTGTAATACTTATATATAAGTTTTCTGAAGGTTTTTTTTTGGGCTTTTAAACAGCTTTTTTGGGTTTTTTTGTTTTTGTTTTTTTGTTTGTTTTTCTCGGTTTTTTGTTTTTGGTTTTTCTTTTTTTTGTTTTGTTTTTGTTTTCTTTTTTTTTTTTGAAAGATATGATTGTATTATGTGCAACTCAGTTGCTTACATTATAACTACAAACTATTTTTGGGTTCCTGGAGAAAAAAAAAAAAAAAAGAAAAAAAAAGACTAATAAATGTGTTTGGCTGCTAAGCATTTAAAGCTCGTGTGTCGTGCACGTTTTGTGTCGTGGGCGCGTCGGGGCCGCCGGGGCCGCCTTGGCCTCCGGGCGCGGGGGGGCGCCGGGCGCGCCGCGGGCTCGGGGCGGGGCGCGCTGAGGGCGGCGGGGCGGGCGGGGCTCTGCCCGCCCTTATCCCTGGGCCGCGCCGCTGCCCCGGCCCCGCTGCGCTGCTGCTGCTGCTGCTGCTGCTGCCGCTGCTGCCGCTGCCATGGCGGCACCCGCAGAGGACGAGGACGTGATGGCGCGCTACCGCTCCCCGCTGGTGTCGCGGTACGCCAGCGCCGAGATGGCCTACAACTTCAGCGAGAGGAAGAAGTTCGGCACCTGGCGCCGCCTCTGGCTCTACCTCGCCCAGGCTGAGAAGGTAACGCGGGACGGGCGCTGAGGGCAGAGCGGCCCGGGCGGGCGGAGCGCGGTGCCTGGGGCATCTTCAGGTCCCATTCCCTTAAGGGCTCTGGTGGATGAGGGCCCGGGAGCCGGCGGGAATCGGCCGTGCCTACCCGGAGCTACCCTCGGGAAACCGGCTAGAGCAACTTTCCAGGCGCCCCTTCGGCGCGTTCCGGGGAGGAAAGGGGCGCCAGGGCTGGGGGCTCTGCGAGTTCAGGGTTACCCAGCCCTCTGTACACAGTCCTCCGCGTACCTGTTGCCCCTCAGCAAATCACCTCTTCTCGCTTCATATCCTCCCCCTTGCACTTTTGCCTGCGCTGTAAAATTGGTTTTGTAAAAGCTCTGCTAAGCAATTTTTGGTGAGGGGTTGCCTTTGAGCAAACATCGGTGTCCTTCCCAAGCGCTCGGCTGTTTGCTTTCCAGGAGGTGTGACAGGGAGGTCCACTGTCCATTCAATCCGATGGCTGTCAGTCCGTGCCAACCGGACCACCCCCTGCATCTGCAGCCGTTTGTTGTTAGATAGCCCTTTTCTTTCTGAGATAAGTTTACTTTTGGCCAAAGCGAGCAGGACCTTTACCCCGCAAGTAGTTGTGATGTTTCTGGTAGGCTGAGTGCCACAAAAACAGTAATACCACAAAAGAGTGGGTATTGTGTGTTACTATTAATTCAACTGTTAGCAAGCAGCAAGTGAGAGCATGTCCATATGATTGCAAGCTGTTGTGTTAGTAGAGGATATGAAGTTAACTTTTTTGACATGTGCTTTAAACTAAATCTTCTGACTCTGATCCTAATTAGGGATATATATACAGCTGTTATTACATCTTAATCGAGACACAGTTTTTAAGATGCACTAACTTGATTCCTTGTGGCTTTTACCAGATTTTTGACAGTGAAAAAGCTGTAATATGTTTCTTAAAAAAAAAGTCACAAAACCACCCTCTTTCTGACAGAATGGATTTAGCTTTCAGACTCAATAGGAGCCCCTTCTTTTGTAGAGTCCAGTTTCTGTTTTCAAAGCCCTGGGATTGTTAGAAGCAATCCAAGCACTAGGTTTGGCTGTTACTATGAGTGCAAGGGCAGAGAAGCACCATGCTGGAGAATGAACACACAGTGCACGGTGTCATTGCTGTGTTCCTTCTGCATGCAAGGAAGTATCACTACATCAGCTTTGTCAATAATAACGCTGGACCAAATGTGATGTTTCAGAATCAGAAGATGCAATTATACAGCTGTGCTAAATAGGAGTCACCTTCCAAAGTACCACATGCCTGATTTTGTCACAGTTCAGATGCTGGAGTGAGAAAGCTGCAAATCCTATCTAGCATAGAAAGTGCCAGTACTATGAATACATGCTTGAGGAGCTTTGCATGTTCAGAGCATGACAATTTAAACGTAGTCATATCAATTCCAGCAGATAGTTATCACTTTTACTTCTGTTCAAGAACAGAATACATGAGTTGCCCAACAGGAGAAAGCAATCTGCTTGAAAGAACCAGTTTGGGGCTTTTAGGTTTCCATTCCCAAGCCCTGAACTCCGGGCTACCCCTTCTCTTGACCCTTGCTGTGCCTCCCATTGCCGCCCCATAATTTTGTTCCCAGAAAGTAGAGACAGGTCTTACAACTTCTTGAGCTTTCTTTTCATAGTGGGAAGAGGGAGACTACTATTTTTATCTGGCTTCTCGTTCCAGAGCAGTTTGTAATCTAATGTCAGCTCTGGACTAAAAAGGAGGAAGAGTCAGCCACTTCCAGCACCTGTTACCTCTGTCAGTGATCAGTTAGTTACATATACAAGCGGTTTCTTTTGGTTCCTTATAGAAGATGCAAAGTATTTCTGTGAAAAAGAACACCAACCCAAATACCAGGTAATAAATTAACCCTGGCAATTTACTGCAGCACACATCCTTACTTCGAAGACATTCATGTGTTAGTTCTTCCATCATTATTTTCGAAGATACATTAAAAACCAAAAAGTAACAAATGAACTATGGGTGATACATACTTCTGTCTTCTGATAAATCAGATCTAGGAAGGTCTAATCATAAGTTTTCTGAAAGTTGCAGGGAGTAATAAGACACAAGACATGCAGCTTAGTGATAAAATTTTAGGTAAAGTACAGGGCCAGGCAGATGGCTTCAATATTTACTTAATAGGTGAAATTTTCAAGTGGCCCATTTGGAGTAGGTGAGATAAAAATGAAAGAATTTTTTCAGTAGAAACTGAATTCGGCAGAAAGTCTATACAGTGTTTTGCTCCTTTCAGCAGGCAATAGCAGGAGTTTGAAAGAGCAGGCTTAGAAAAGTGGAATTAGTAAGGAAAACTTACCTTTCCCAACTGACAGTATTTAAAGTTTTGGTTAAGAGCTGAAGTGTCTGAATTTATACCCATCCCAAAACACTTGTTTAATTTTTTTTGCATAAATTCCTTTGTATTATGATTCTTCTGTTAACATTTTTTATCTTGAACTCTTGACTTAAATATATTTGAAAGTCAAGTACAAATTTCTTGGAGCTCTCCCTTCTCACAGAAGCAGTTTTGACATCCTGCAGCATCAAACTGACTTACAATATGTTTTGCACATGTGAAATATAAATGTTTTCTCTCTTTCTGTAGTAACCCTTCATCTATTTTTTCTGTCCAGTTAAGTTTCATTATTTTTCTGTCACATGTTCTTTATATGATGAGCAACTTGGCATTCTCATTTTGTGTGCAGGAGCTGTACCATGTCATCCACCTGTTCTGCCCCATTCTTTAGGAAAAGTGATGAACAGTCATAGCTGTTAGAGTGGCACATCAGAATATTGGAACAGTCTCAGAAGAATGACACCCTAAAAGCACAGTCCAGAGAGCTCATCACTGACATCTCTGACCTGAGGGGCTTTGGGAAAAACCTTGTGTTCTTCTTTGTGTAGTTTTCCTGCTTGTTTTTTTTTAGGTACATGGGTTTAAAGGGTGTTTGATTGTTTTCTTCCCAAAGTACTGCCAATATCAGCTAAAGCTCGTCGGGAAGAGGCCTCACACGTTGTTTGTGGACAGATGAGAACATCATTTGTCTTGGCACTACCCTATCTTGTACATGTTCTATGTCAAGTCATCCCTTTCTGGGGGGTTATTTCTGTCCTCTCTGTATGACTGTGCACTGTGGTCAGCTTTTCCCAAAGGATCATGGGTGTCTGAGCAAGGCATGAGATTTTAATCTTGGCACAAGAGTGTATTGCCTGCTGAGCTACCTGTGCTTTTAGGCAGTTGCAGTCTATACTGGGGCACCTCAAAGGCAGCAGTCTGGGACCAGGTGCTTTTCCTCATTTAGCTGCACACTCATGGGCATGTGTATGCTTGCAACAGCACAAGTTTGGGTACTAATTAGCTGATGTGGACCTTGAGGACACATCTGCTTCACTTGCTGTCTTCTTCAGTTCCAGGTTCCACGTCTGCAAACCATTTTTTCAGTCAGTTTGATTCTGAACAGAACCAGCTTTTTAAATACTTTGAATCCTGGAGCCTCTTGGTTGGTGATTTCTCATTACTAATGCACAGGACAATAGTATTTTAATTTGGAAAAGACAGTAATGCCAAGTTCATTGTGAGACTTTTAATTTCTCAGTATCAGGAAAAGACATTTTTCTCTTCTTGTGGATTATACCAGTGTATAATCTTGTGGTTGGATATCTTTGTTTTTAAGTCAGATTGCTGAAAAGTTCTAGCAGTTAGTTTTGAACATGGACTAGGAGCATTCACCTCCTTTTTCTAGATCAAGTAACTGATGTCACAAGGTTTCATTTCACCTGAGATGAGGTACTACAGGACTTTTCAAAAGGTACCAACATATAAAATATATATACCTTTCCATATGTTTTAAGCTCCCTGTTTACAGTTATGTAGGTCTAGTTGTGGTCCAGAGAGTTTTTCCTGACACAAGTTATTTAGTCCCATGTTAGCTGGATTTTTCTTTACCCAAAAGGTACACTTCATTAAAAGAAGTTAAAACTGTACTATTTTTATATCACTTTTCCCCATGTATTTTAATGTTTGTAGTTTTCACGGCAATGTTATGTGATTGAGGTAAGTACGAAGCCCAAGAGGAACATATGAGGATGAACACTCACCCATCCTCCTGGAAAAGGCTGGAGAGCCCTAGAATGAAAGCATTTGCTGTTGCAGCTCAATTATACCAAATTGTCACACTTTCTGGGAGATGTCAGACAGGAGTAAATTATTTAAACGGCTTCTGTCTCAGTTTGTTGGTAAAGAGAAAAAGCAATAAAAGTTCTTTTCCCCTTGCAGTCACTTGGGCTTCCAATCACAGATGAGCAGATACAGGAGATGGAAGCAAATCTGGACAACATTGACTTCAAGATGGCAGCAGAGGAGGAGAAGAAGCTGCGTCACGATGTGATGGCCCACGTGCACACCTTTGCCCACTGCTGTCCAAAAGCTGCAGCCATCATTCACCTTGGAGCAACTTCCTGCTACGTAGGGGATAACACGGTAATACAGTATTTCCAGCTCCCTGCCTGCCGAGCTGGGAAAAACAAAGCTACAGTTGTTTGTTTTATAGCTCTTTATAAACTTTTCTTTATAAAATATTAAGTGGATTTTTCAATCATTTTTGTTAATTTTACTGTTGAAGTTAATTTAGTTCTTTAACCTGGCTACCCTACGAAGGCAAGCTCCACTTTCCACCTTTCTTCTGATGTGAAGCAAGATCTTTCTGGAAACTGTTCCCTAACCTGTGCTTACATGTTAAATATTCAAGGAGATAAGAGAGAAGCTGCAAACACATGAAGAAACGTGAACTGTGTGATTTATCAGTTACACCCCTGTAACAAGAGTTCATTGACTTACAAAACAAGGTCCATGAGCTTTCAATTGGAAAGCTACTTGGAACCCCCTTGTAATTCAGAGCAAAACTAGCTTTTCAAAGAGAATGGATCAGTGTGTTAAGTGAAAAAGCTAGGTACTTTTTCAGCTGGGTAGTTTTTGTAATTTTACAGAACTGTAAAATATTTGTGAAAAACCTCGTCTAGAACAGAGCACAAACTGAAGCCTTATTTCTGAGTATATGTTGCTGTTCCACTGTTCAAGCCATAGCAACTTCACAGCTCCCTTTGTTGCATGAGAAGCTGCCGTGTGATTATTTTTTCTCTACTCCTTTGCAAGCCTGTTTAGCTTTTGGGTAACACCATAATTCCCTGTGACACTTGTGCCCAGCTGTACCTCAGTCTCAAAAGAAGGAGCAAAGACAACTGGTGCCTCATTAGCCCACTTACTTTCCTGATGTCTTTAGCCTACAGTGCCTATATTTTCCACTTGGGACCATACATTTAATCTGTCATTCCATGGGCAGTCCCAAGAACTTCAAAATAATAATTCATAGGCACTGGGTGGAAACAGGTCTTCCACTGCTTTTTTGTCATAAGCAACTTCAGTGCAAGTTCTGTTACAAGAAGGAACGCAAGTAATTTGTTTTAAGAGGAGACTTTTGAGTCAATGAAACATAATCTGTGTCTTCTCTGAGAGAAACTGTTACGTCTGGTCCTTTAGACATGACCCAAAGTTCCTTTCTCTGCTTCTTTCAGGATTTGATTGTCCTCCGTGATGGGTTTAACCTCCTGCTACCCAAGGTGAGAAGATGGCTCTGCAGTGTCTTAGAATTGGGAAGCATTCGTGTCTTGTGTATAGCCTGTGTTTAACTTGGATTTTCCTAAACCTTTGTGGGAAGCCAGGAGGAGTTGTCTGTCTGGGTTGTTCTCAAAAAAGTCAACGGTTCCCTTCCTTTCCTTTCTCAAGTCTTTTCCCAGAGTTCTTTTGCTCAAAGTGAGAATTATAAGCAGCTCCTTGTTTATCTGTGCCACAGGTACTACATAGCAATACGACTGTATTGCTTTCAGGATTATCTTAGTCTTATCCTTAGCTATATTCCTAGGAGTGTGTCAGCCTTTAAGAAAACTATATAATACAATTTTCTGAAGTCAAATATAGCAGGAGTGTAGTGCAGTGGTGTCTATCTAACCTGAATGAGCTAACATCCGATTTGCCCTGGACTGTTAATTATATACCACACGGTTTTATTTCTGACCAGTTCCAGGAATTAAAAAAATACCCAAGGATGAACCAACTGCAGGATTGGGTTGGGCATGAAGATTAGCCTAGTTCGAGCTCAGGTCCAATGATTTGTGATAGCTCTTGCTTGAGTTTTGTAGCAAGCAGAAATTGCATGCATGTCCTAAAAAACTGAAACTCACCATATTCTGCAATTAGAAGGGGCTGCATAGTTATCCCTCAAGGTCCCTCCCTGCACAACTGCCCCTTCCTGCACAGAGGTTTTTCTCCCCTTTTTCTCACAATGTTGTGCTTAAGCATGTGAACTTCTGCTGTGTTATTTGAGGTTTTTTTCCTCTCTCATTCCACCTCTTTTCTATCCTTCCTGCTTCCACCAGCTCGCAAGGGTGATCAGCCGGCTGGCCGACTTTGCTGAGAAGTATGCTGACATGCCTGCTTTGGGCTTCACTCACTACCAGTAAGTAGCTATGAGCCTTTGCTTTCTTCTTGTTGTCTGTGCGATGATTAAACTGAGCTGCTACTGCTCTTCTGCCGTCCTTTTTCCCATCTCTGACTAGTTGGTGGTTCAGAAAAGGCATGTGTGCCTGACTCCAGGCTTGTCTTAGGAAGTTGGGCTGTTGCTTTGACTAGCTGTCAGCAGTTGCTTCCACACAGCTTCCTAAAGGATGACTTCCAGGCAAACACAGATGTGCATATTGTGGGCCGCTTCAAAAAAGCGTGAGTGGGAATTGCACTAAGCCTGTCTTCCAGTCAGATTTTCTTTGTTTTTCCTAAAACTTATTTTCCCTGCAGCCTAGAAAGTTTTGTTAATGGCTACTTGTTACTACAGATACTGAGTCAAAGGAAATGAGATGTGTGTGCTTCTGTTCTTGGGGTAGTTTAATCTCCTGCTTCAGGAAGACTGTCTTCAGAAGCAGTAAACTGTACCATGAGGTAAGCCTGGGTCCTCTACCCCAGTGATGCAGAACAGCAGAGGCGGGGAAATTAAGCACAGGTTGTGTCACACTCAGTGTCTGGTACTTGAACATTTCTCCCAAATGAGAGTGCAAGCATCAGGTCAGGTCTCTGATTCATTGTCTTGCTGTGTATGCAATGTCGGTTCCATCAGCTCTAGTCCCACAGCCCTCTTCATCTACAGCTTTTTGGAGGAGTGTCTGTGTTTTATTTGGGATTTTGGAAAGAAGACAGAGAAGTGTTCGAGAAGTGTATACAAGGTGAAATCATAATTGATGTCTCAGCCTTTTCTATGTCGTTTGTCAGCAGGGCCTTTGCTCCATTTACAATCACGTCCATGTTTTCCCTAGCTTTCCCTTTTCCTGCTTATGTACTTGAGAGACCTGTTTTGTTGCCGTTCACATTCCATACTAAATTCATCCAGGTGGATTTTGGCTTTCCTTGCCCCATCCCTGCAGTATTGAATTGTTTCTTTGTATTCCTTCTGGATTGCCTGTCCCTGCTTCCAGATGTTACAAGCTTCCTTTCCTAGTCTGAGCTTAATCAGGAGCATGTTGTTCATGTGTGTATGTTTTTTTGAAGTAGTATAGAGGTTTTCTTAGGAGTTCATGTGGATGATTTGACATATTTTCACTTTCTGGATTCTGCATAACACCACTGTTTTTGCCTCAAAGCATTTTCAGGGGGACAGAAGTGTAGCCGAAGCTTGCAGTTACTTATTCCAAGGTAGAGGTCTTAGAAAAAATGTTGGCTGGCAGCATTGTTGAAGTGTGTTTGGCCAGAGGCTGAGGAACACATTTTTATAAATAAGAAGGAAAAGTTCATGAGAGGAATCATTTAAAATCACGCAGTGAATGCAGATGTCTCTGTGCGGAGAAGTTCACACCAGTGCTGTGAGTCAGACAGGGCGCCCCCCGTGCCCTGGGCGAGTGGCATTGGGCTGGGGGACAGATGCACCACCAGTCTGTCACAGCCCCTGCCGGCCGGCAGGGGGCGCACGCCTGGCACGCGGACACACAATTATTGTTTTCTGATAATGTAATTCCATCTAATTCCTGAAAGGAATGATTACATCTTCAGTACCATTTACTGCTGACATTGGTACATCCTTCTGCCTAAGCCAAATCCTGTTAATTTCTGCTCAAATGAATCAAGAGAGACGAATCTGTAGGGAACTCTTAACGGCAGACTCAGCAGTGAAGTGTGGTGCTTGTGCAAATCCTCAACGAGCCATATTGTGTTCTTGATTGTTGTCAGACCTGCCCAGCTCACCACTGTGGGGAAACGCTGCTGCTTGTGGATTCAAGACTTGTGCATGGACCTGCAGAACCTGGAGCGGGCTCGGGATGACCTGCGCTTCCGGGGTGTGAAAGGCACCACTGGCACTCAAGCCAGCTTCTTGCAGCTCTTTGAGGGAGACCACAGTAAAGTACGTCAGATAGCCCAGGGTGCAGACATACAGTTTTGGCAATTTTCCGCTCTGGAATGCTGTTTTCTTTGAGGGAACATTGACATTCTGGCATTAAATTTACAAAGTCACTGTGACCCCTCTGGGGCTCATTGACAATTGGCTCTGTGTGAAAGTGAGCAGCATTTGGGAAGGGATGTTTCACAGAAAATAGGTATTTTTGACACTAAACTGAGAAAAGCAAAAGACCATTTTTGTTCTTGCTGACCTTGCTGAGTTGTATTCTGAATTCTGGTTTTTTTTTTTTTTTTTTGCTTCACTCCAAGGTTGAAGAACTGGATAGATTAGTGACTGCAAAGGCAGGATTTAAGCGGTATGTAACATGAATTCTTAGCAGTGTGTGACTCCTGCTGGTAGTGTTGGCCCAGATTCCCCTGGTTGCCAAACTGACATCTGTGCTGCTGTTCACTTATTCCCCCTTGCCGTCTTCCATTCCCAGCTGCATTTTCCTGCATAAAACTTCACCTCCTAAATAGGCCACCTCTATATGTCTCCCTGTCAAAGCACAGCTGTCCATTTTCCTCTGTTTACCTTCTCTCCCATCTGCGTGCTGCCCCAAGAAATTGACAGCCTGAATCCAAAGTTGTTCTCATCAAGGCAGAATGACAGCCCTCCCCTTCAAGAGCTGTGTCATTCCTTGCTCAAAGTCTTGCAGTACTGTTGTGTGTGGCTGGAATGCTCAGCTTCTGTGCTTATTTCTAGGGCATACATGGTCACAGGGCAGACCTACAGTCGCAAGGTGGATATTGGAGTCCTGGCTGTGCTGGCCAGCCTGGGGGCTTCTATACACAAGGTGAGCACCCTACTTGTATACATTGGGAAGAAGGAGAAATGTTTCAGATCTTGAAGAGAAGGTGCTCATGGTGCAGAATGCTCTGCTCAAGAAATATTGTTGTTCCCTGTTCAGCTGTGATCATGTAAATTCACCACTGGGTACATGCCTGGTACTCAAATCTCAAAGATTTTAAGACCAGTGAAAAATAAAGCAAGTTAACTGAGCAGATTCTAAGAT
Organism: Sturnus vulgaris; assembly: GCF_052056855.1. Lineage (NCBI taxonomy): Eukaryota > Metazoa > Chordata > Aves > Passeriformes > Sturnidae > Sturnus > Sturnus vulgaris. The sequence continues at coordinate 29,420,599 of NC_142247.1, read as the reverse complement.
GATCAGTTAACTTGCTTTAACACCAGATATTAGTCTAATCTATTCTAAATTGATCCAATTAGAGTAAATGTCTTTCCTAGTGGTGTATGAGTTCTTAAATTTCACCATTTCCTCCTAGTTAATTGCCTTTCTGATAATGGTGTTATTCTCTCTGTCCTTGTGGATTCTTTTCATTGATTTATCTCTGTTCCCTCCCTCTTCCTCCTCTTGGGCTAAAGTGATCTGTGGTATTGTCTTCTGTTTTTGTTTTTTCCCAGTTCAGTGAGCACACGTTATCTGTGTTTGCAAATCACTATGCAGTTTTGCTATGCATTTTCAGGGTTCTCTTCTGATCTGTTTTCCATTCCTTGCTAACATTTGCCCTTTTTAGAGTCCTGTTCTCATCTAATCCAGTGGCCATGCTTTTTTCTTTATTTTCTTGGCAAACATGTTTAGGCCAGGAAGTGTGATTGCAGTGTCAATTTTTTTGTTAAATTTTTCACTGCCCCCAGTTTACTTCTTGCACATAGATGCAAAGATTCTCCAAGAGCATTAACAGTAAGATATGTTGGTGGGTGTCAGTTTGGTTCTGTTTTATTAATTTCTCATGCTTTCTTTCTAGATTTGCACTGACATTCGTCTTTTGGCCAACCTGAAGGAGATAGAGGAGCCTTTTGAGAAAGACCAGATTGGTAAGGGATGAGAGTTTTCTTGGACTGGTGTATGTGTCTTTTTATTTATGTTGCTGTGGCCTTTTAAACAAACTTAGAAATGTCCCTGGCAGAATTTGCTTTAAATTAACTGGAGTTGACGTTGTTAGTATTTTCAATCCTTTTAAAAGAAAAAGAAAGGAGGGGAGGGGGGGAGGAAAAAAGAAAAAACACCTTACCTAAAGGTGTTTCTGGATATTGAGAAATTAAAATCAAGTTTGTATTTGTGCAGTTTCTGTGTTTGGGGGAAGAGCAGGAGTAGCCATGTATGTCCCATTGCCTAGAGAGGCAGGCCTGGGTCTGAGGAGTGCTTAATGTTTTCCAGTCCTCATGAAGCTGACTGGAAAGCAGGTTTTCAGTTCAACTCAGCATTTTGATCTTTATAAGCAGACAAATTAGGAACAATGAAACTAGGGTGGACCTTGCACCCTTGCTAGAAGAACACCAGTGATGTGATTCTGACACTGTTAGAAAGGGAAAAGGAAATGTAATGTTTTAGCTCCTGTCCAAAAGAAAGTTCGGGTCCCTTAAATAGTTGTATAGAATTGAATCAGTGAACTAAGCCTTAGTCCTATCTGCTATTTGTACCATTCTACTTTCTGTGGATGATTTTAATACCCATTCACTAGAGCAACAGGCAGCAGTGTAGGCATCTGACTTTGAAGGACAGTGTTACTGAGCAGATGGAGGCTCGAGCACTGCTAAGATTGCCATGGATAGCCTAGAGAGATGGTGCTAAATACCATTAAAAAGTAGGAGTATTCGTCCCTTGTATGTGGTAGTACTTCTGTTTTGCAGAATTGAAAAAATGTCACCTTTTTCTTTGCCCATATTTAGATCTTTCTGATCTGAAGGGGAAAATGGTGGTGTCATTTTCGATATCATAGAAAATTTTGAGGCTTTAGTCAAAACTATGATTCCTGACACGTTTTTCTTTCTTGGGGGGGAGAACCTTCATCTCTTCTCCCCGAATGCAGCACTCCTTGTGCTGCCCTGTCAGTATCCCTCTTCCTCCTTTGACAGGCTCCAGTGCCATGCCGTACAAGAGGAACCCGATGCGCTCGGAGCGCTGCTGCAGCCTCGCACGGCACCTGATGACGCTGGTGATGGATCCGCTCCAAACGGCCGCCGTGCAGTGGTTTGAGAGAACGCTGGATGACAGTGCCAACAGGTCTGCAAATGCACAGTGCACAAAGGTCCTCTGCTCTGTTTAGAAAATAATGCCTTTAAACTAAACCCGCAAGATACCAACTTGACAAAAAGCAGTCTCAATAGAACCCAGAGACTGCAAATTGGTTTCCTCTGTACCGTCAGATAAAAATGATAAAAATAGTTAGGTTTTTTTTTACCAGCAGTGAAAGGGAGGGATACAAAAGCCAGGGTAATAAATTGCTTTCATAGTCTTCTTGTTTCAACAGCACAGTATTGCAGTACTCACATTTCTCAAATTCTCCTTTTTTGTTTTGAATGGAGGTTTTTTACCCTGCTTTTTTTTTTCACATTTTAGAGAATAGTTTCAATATCTAAACCCTCCAAGTAATCTAAAAAACATATTTTAATTTTGAAAAATATTATTTATAAGAAGTAATCAGATCTTGGAGAAAGAGCACAATTACTTTTAAAAAAGTTTCATGGAAATCTGTGCAGGTCTTTAGGATATTGCTCAGCAAATTTTGCTTTGTTTTATGATTCTTCATTACGACTATTTTGAGCTGAACAGAAGTTATCTACAATTATTATCAAGTAAATTACAGCAATTAAATTCAATGCTTCCATTTTTTATTTAGTACTAAATCTGCATAAAGCTCATACCTACCTTTGAAACATTTTAGTTTCAAAGTCATATTCTGTTGCAGAATTTGATCTCTTAGAATCTTAGAAATCTCTAGACTTTAAGGTATGGCCCCTGTGAGACAAGGAGCAGCAGCAGTTTTGGTTTGATTAATGCTAGATTAGCAGTAAGATTGCGGAGGAAAATGTTATTTTTAAAATGTCTCCACAAATGTAATACCCGCATAAAATTTCGTGCAAAAATTGATTTTTTTCCCAGAGGGACCTTACTCCACAGCTCCTAGTCTCATTAAAAAAAGCTGCATAGGCAGCAGAAAACAATGTAAATTTAAGAAATTGCATACTGGTTGATATGGTGTGTTTATTTCCCAATAGCTACCAAGTGTTGAGAGATGTACTGGAATGTTTTTAAAATTTTATTTTCATCTCATCTAATAGAAATACTCATTTGCCCATTTCATCAACCAATTATAAAAATCTATGCCTTGGATTTTTCTCATTAAAGCTATAGTGTTTTGGAAGGAGAACAAGCCAGAAAAAATTCAATCAATCTACAGTCCAGCAAAGTTGTTTTAAGGCACTTTGATAGAATTGGAGGACTTAGATGTAGCACAGGGTTCAAGAATCAGCATATTTTAAAAGATCACGGTTTAGTATGGGCCAGGCCCTGTTGTCACAGATGGATGATTCTATGTTTGCTGCATTGTGATGCAGAGCATTTTCCTGATATAGCTCAATCCCCACTACTCGTCTTGTTTCCTCCTCTGCTTTTTGTCGGGAGCCTCCTTTGTGACTGGAAATTCCCCACTGAGCACAGCCAGGCACAGCATGAGCATACAGCATGTCTTTACTGCTGCAGGGTAGGATCAGTAGTGGACAGTTCAACACAGAACACACGGGAGAAGATCCTTTAGACTGCTGCCCTGTTTCCTAGCTGTGTAATCACTGAATTATCTTGGAGCTTTCTATGTGTGCCTTCACTTTATTCCCTCTCCCTTTCTACTGACCAAGAAGACAGAAAAAAAGAGAACAGCTCTAGTGTTAGGCCACAGTAATGCTATTTAGAGCATTATTTACAGAAGCTGAAGGATGTGAGGTGGATTGGAGCATGGCTTTGTTGCTGACCAGGTTTCTGGGTATGTGTGTTTCGCAGGCGTGTGTGTCTGGCTGAGGCTTTCCTCACAGCTGACATCATTCTAAGTACACTGCAGAATATCTCCGAGGGACTCGTGGTGTATCCAAAGGTAAAGCAGGAGATCATGGACTTCCTTGGTAATGCTACAACTATGCCAAAGTGTACAAAAATGTTCCCACTCCAAGAGTTACGTTTTTATCTGTTAGTTCAAATGGTTTCTGAATTTTGCCCTATTCTTGCCATATTCTCGCTGTTGTAGGAGATACATGAAAGGCCTCTTGTGAGGTCAATAAGAGAGTAAATACAAAACTTGTCACAAAGGATATTTTTCCCTGAATTACAGAATGGATCTGTAGAACTTAGCAGCAAAAGATACTGTCTAGACAGATCTCATCCAGTCCTGTAACTTACTGCAGGTTAAAAAAAAATTGTTGGACATCTTTTCCAAACTAATGTCTCTTTCAAGATGCGGCTTCTAAATATTACCAACTTCAGTATCTGGATTTCCAGAGCTAAGTTCAAAATGACAACTGTCTTTGGATCGTGGGGACAAACTTTTTATCGGGGCCTGTTAATAGGACAAGGGTAAAGTTTTTAAACTGTCAGAGGGAGAATTTAGATGATACAGGAAAGAAGTTTTATTACAAAGAGGGTGGTGAAACACTAGAATAGGTTGCCCAGAGAGGTGGTCATTAGGTTGGACAGGGCTCTGAGCAGCCTGATCTAATTGAAAATGTCACCACTCATTGCAGGTGGTTGAACTAGATGGCCTTTAAAGGTCCCTTCCAACCCAGACTTTTCTGTGATTCTGTGACCATTGTCCAGTCCTAGAGATTCAAGGGGAGAGGAAAAAACTTGACTGTGAAGTTTTCAATTGTCTATAGACTTTCTACAATGCTGTTTCTCTCTTCCTGTTTTGTTTTTTTTGTGTTTGTGTGTTTAAGGTGATTGAGAGAAGGATCCGGCAAGAGCTGCCATTCATGGCCACAGAGAATATAATCATGGCAATGGTGAAGGCTGGGGGCAATCGTCAGGTACAAATGAAGTGTCCAAAATACCTTTGTTTATGGCCTGGTGTTTGTCTCCTGGGAAACAAATGTATCTGGGATCTTGTCCTGTCTCACCTTTCTCTGCTCTTCACCTGGTCCCACAGTTATTAGTATTGCACTTGTGCTGCAAAGCCAGGCTCTGCTCTCTGAGGGGAGACCACTTGTGAAGATCCCTATTTCCTGTTAGAAACTGTGTTTGGGCTCATCTGCTTGGCTGTGCTGGAGAAGAGGGAGACCTATTTTTATGTTTGATACTAGTAGGCGTTTTCCTTTTTTAAGTGTTTGAAGGAAGTTGGAACACAGGCCAGGCTTCTTTAAATGGAACATGTTGGCAGTTGGCTACCTTATAAATTAAAAGAGGATGAATCAGTACGGTTAACAAAAAAGCAAGTAAGACCATTCTGAACCACTCATTCATGTGTCATTCTTCCCTAACTCAGTACAGTATACTAACCACTTTGTTTATAGTCCTTCATTCAGCTTCCTGTGTTCGAGCAAACTGTAATTAAATATTTTACTTAGTAAATAAACTCAGACACAATTAGATTATATTTCCTAATAATTTAATTTCACAATTCAGGTCAAAATTGATAATCAAATTTCCATCTTTATAAAACACCTTATTTTCACTTACCTTTTAGATAATAATTTTTCCTTCTATGATTATTTCCACATCAAGGAGAGAAGTGAAACTTGCCAGAATAATTGAAAGGGTTTGATAGAAGCTTTGAGCAGAATATATGTGGTTTCAGTTTTTTGAAACAGTTGTGGCAAATCACAGGATGTCAGGAAACATCCTTTTTTCCTTGTTTTTCCCCCATGTGTCTGATGTCAGTGGGTCAGTGAGTAAGCTTCCTGACTAAATGCATTAAGGGTCACATCATATGAATCACCTTCTGTGATTCATTTGTGTCTCTTGTGGGCCTGCCTTCTTTCTGTTTAATTACATACCCATAGGGCTTAATACGTTTTTAGAAGGTGTTTATATTCATATTCGTATGTTCTGTTTTCCTGTGCTGGGAACTTTGGAACAGCACATTTTCTAGGCTTTCCCACCTCATAGCACTGAAACTGACTCCCTTTCCCCACTACTAAACAGCTCTCTTCCCTAAACATCCAGAAGATAGATCTGTTCACCTAAAGCAGGTCAGTGCTGCAGCAAAATGACATTTGGATAGAGGAAGCAAGATAATTTGTGTCCTAATTGTAGATCAAGGATAATACATTTAAGGAGAAGATTCTTACATAGCTGTAAATTTTGCAGGTGGAACCTGACTACAGTTGGGTTCCCTTGTCCTTAACAATTGATTCCAAAGGAATGGTTGTTTTTTTCCTCAGTCTATCCTTATGTAGGCCATGGTTTGCAAAGTCTCCCCACAGGTTAAGTTGGACAGATTCTTTTCTTTTTCCTTTTCAAAATCTGTAGAGGTTTTACATTGTTTACAATTGAAAAAAAAAAAAAAAACCCTTAGAATGACTCCTAAGAGTATTTGGGAAATTTGAAGAAGATTCCAGTGCCATTAGTTTGCGTTATAGTTCAACAGGGAATGTATGTGACATTTGGACTGGTTTAGCCTCAAATGGCAGATGTGAAAGGATGAAGAAAGTATTGTTTTAATGCAGTGGCACATGAACCACTGCAGTCCATACTGTGTCTTCTTTTTGCACTGTCCAGGGCAATACACTTCGATATTTTTCCCTCCCACACAAGTTGGTGAGATGAGCATGTGCTGTCAATAGCAATGGAATGACTTTTTTCTTTTTCCATCTTCTTCTCCCTGTATCTACAGGATTGCCACGAGAAAATTCGTGTTCTCTCTCAGCAAGCAGCAGCTGTTGTGAAACAGGAAGGGGGTGATAATGACTTCATTGCCCGTGTCCGTGCTGATTCTTACTTCAGCCCTATCCATAAACAGCTTGAAAGCCTGTTGGATCCCTCCTCCTTCACTGGACGTGCTCCTCAACAGGTAAAGTAGTGGAAAGAGGCTGTGGGTTGTAATGCATTGTGTAGTTTAATCCTGCATCCTTTTGTATATGATGTGTACACTCTGTTTGCTACAGAGTGTACATATTATATAACTCCAGCTGTACTACTAAGGAAGACACATTTTTCTCTTTAAATTTTCTTGTCTTTCTTCCCTGTGGCTTCACACTTTTGACCCTGGACATATCAGACCAGTGGGTGTCTTTGTGAAAGAGAGACCCCACTGAGACAAGCAGGTCCAAATGGGAAGGAGGAGGCAAGTCCTTTTCCTAATTTTATTTTTCTCTTCTTGAACAGGTGGCAAAGTTCCTGAAGGAGGAGGTTCGACCAGCACTGATTCCATACCAAAGCAAGATGGGTGGGAAAATTGAACTGGCACTTTAAGTATAGTCTGCAAATGTGTGTGGGTACAGGAAGATAATAAAAGCCTTATTGACCCAGGTCTATTTACTGTGTCATGTTATTTTGGTTCTCTATGGTACATTTAACCCCCAGAGCTTACAGTCACCTTGATTCCAGATGGGCTTTTCATTTTTTGTCTGCTGTTTGATGGAGGTCAAGCCTCCATCTGTAGTGTTACTGAGAAATGCTCAATTGTGACAAGGTACCTTTATCACAGCACCTTTATTGGCCCCTTACAGAGCACTGCCAGCTGTTAAAGCCTGGTGCTGCCTGACACTCATGTAGGACTGACTTGAAGAAGAGTAGAGGTAAGGGGAACTGAGGCCACTCCCATTTTCATCTTTCTTTCCGTGCTCTGAAACTTTCTCCACAGGTGTCTCAAAAGTGATAAAGGTTTCTCCTGACTTTCAGAGTACTGTGACTTGTGGAGCAAACAGGTCAAAATATTAAAAATAATGAAAGAGAGGCCATGGAACTTCATGGCTCATCAAACTGGTGCTCCCTCAGTGCTCCTTTCCTAGTTTAATCCTGTAGCTGTGGCTCTGTAGCTTCTGAAAATCATATTTACAGGTGTGGGTATAAAACCAGTCGTGTTTTGGCTCGATAATGAGTGGCAGGTGGACTCTGGCATTTCACAGTTGTTCTCTACTACAAGTTTTGTCTGATAAGGAAAGAAAAATGATACTGGAATTCACTGAATGCCAGAGAAATTCAAGAGCTTTGGTTTTATTTCTGACATGAATGATCTGGTTTGTAATGTCTCTGCTTTACTGGACATTTAGTAGTGGATCAAACTCTTCTCTTTTTGACTTGAACTGGAATAATTCCCTTACCTCTTCTTCCAGCATTATTACATCACAGAGAGTTTCTTCTGCTTCAGTGCAATAAAAAAGCTCTCTCTGGCCTTTTATTTATTCAGACCCTCGGAGGTGACTTGATAAGGATTACTTGATTTTTGAAGTGTCGTTGCTGAAGAGAATTAAGAAAAGCAGAACTAATTGAAAAATACTACCTTCAGGTCATCATTGTTTAAAGAGGATTTTAAAATACCACATGTTTTAATAAAGCCTGTCTTTATTAAGTAGTTAAGGGCAGCAGGAAGCTTCAGGCTGTGATCTCCTTCCGTCGAGATTGCTCTGGCTTTACCTTGTCCCTAGAATATGGCATTGAAAATGTCTCAAACATTTGTGAGTTTGATGGTGTTTAAAATATTTTGCTTGCTTGTGCTATTAACATTTAATTAGCCATCTGTTTGAAAAGGATAACTAATTGAACCCTTGTAATTTTCAGGCTATTACTCAAACCGATAGCCAAGAAAGAAAACAGACAGATGCGTAAGTCCTCCTTTTTTGGTCCTCTTTCCTCCTTAAAAAAAAAAAAAAAAACAACCAACCCTGTGTGGAGAGGAGGAACAGTATTTTGCTCATCATTGGAAATAAATCTTTGTCAGGTAGAGGCTGCCGGCTGTGAGCTGTTGGACTTGATTTCCTGGGAATTATAAAACTACTAACAGTGGTGCAGAGGAAAAGTCATCCTCCTAGAAAATTGGCATGATACACAAATCCTTTAGGAGACTTCCACTCCTTGGTTTGGGAGCTGATTTCCTACTTTCCTGCAGAGTTGGCAGTGGCAACAGCCAAAGATGTAATTATCCCCTCTGCTTGGTTGTTGGGAGGAGGTCACCAAGTGGTGCTTCAGAAGCAGCTCTCAACTCTTCAGCGCTTGATCCTCCCCCTGTACAGCACTGGTGAGGCCACACCTTGAGTCTCGTGTCCAGTTCTGGGCCCCTCAGTTCAGAAAGGACATTGAGGTGCTGGAGCAAGTCCAGAGAGGGGCAGTGAAGCTGGTGAAGAGTCTGGACCATAAGTCTGATGAGGAGCAGCTGAGGGAGCTGGTGCTGTTTAGCCTGGAGAGAAAAAGGTTTCGGTGAGTTGTCACTCTTTACAACTACCTGGAAGTAGAGTGTGGCCAGGTGGGGGTCAGCCTCTTCTCCCGGGCAACCAGCAACAGGACAAGAGGCATAGCCTTGAGTTGGACATTAAGAGGAATTTCACAGGAAGGGTGATTAGACAGGGTGGTGGAGTCACCGTCCCTGGAGGTGTTTAAGGAAAGATTGGATCTGGCACTCAGTGTCTGGTTGACATGGGGGTGTTCGGCCACAGGTTGGACTCCATGATCTCAGAGGGCTTTTCCAACTTAACTTATTCTGCGATTTCGTGACAGCTTCGTGAGCCCAGCTCACACTCTGGGTCATTCGGTGCATGTCCCTGCAGCCAGTGCCCGTGCGGAGCGGGGCCATGCCCAGGACCATGCGGCTCCTGCTCCGCGCCCGCCGGGCCGCGCTTCCCGGCCTACAGCCCCCGCCGCGCCGCGCGCCGCCGCCCGCATCCCGCGCATGCGCCCCGGCAGCGGCGCGTGGGGCCGCCGGGTCGGGGCCGGGCGCCCGCCCTGAGGGAACGCGGTGGCGGCAGCAGGTGGGTGCCGGGGCAGGTGCGTGCCGGGGCGGGCGGGGACCGCCCTTCGCCCTCCGGGGCTCTCAGCCCTGCACCCCCCCTCCGCGCCGGCACCCCCCTGCCCTGCTGCCCCCTCGGGCGGAGCGGGGGCAGAGGCCGCCGGGGCGGCTCCGCTGCTGGGGCCGGGTGCGGGGCGGGGGTGTGCGGCCGCGGCTCCGCTCGCCGGGCTGGGGCGGGGAGCAGGGACGGACCCCGGCCCGAGGAAGGCTCCGTGCACCGGCCGCGCTGACGCAGGGTCTGGCTCCGGGCAGTGACTCACGCTGTGCTTCTCCGTCAGGGCTGCCCGGGGCACGTTCTCCCTGCGCCCCGCTTCCCCCGGCTGGGCTCCCCCTGCTCCCCGGGACGTGCTCTAACCTGCCTCTTGTCCTGCCCGTGGCTGCGACTCCCGGGGGTCCTGCTCTGCCATACTCATCTGCTCTCCACGCCTGCGCCTTTTCGGAGGTGCCCCGGAGGAGACACAGTCTGTCTCCTGTCTGGCTGGGGGAAGAAACAGTCACGAAACACAGATGGAAATATGGCAGTATCCTCTAGGCAATGGGCGCAAATAGACGTGCTGCAGGCCCTGTGATTGTCAGCTATAATAAATGTTAGAAGGAGACAGATGTAATTCTTCGTACCTGGTGATGTAAATCCAAGGAAGCGAAGAGCCACAGTCACGCGGATTTAAATCTCTTTACAGGCAGTGGCTGTGGGCTCCTGGAAGGACTCTTGATGTCTTTTCACAGAACTGGTAAGAGCGAGACAGAAAAAATTTTCTGTGTGTGGATTTACTTTCTTCTTAATTTTTTTTGAGGGATGCCTAAATTTAAGCAGGTGCTTTCCCTCTAAACAAGTTAGTTTTGGTGTTGGTGTGGGGGGGGTTTATGTGATGTTATAACTTCCTACTTCATGATGTCTCAGCCCTACTCTGCATGGCTTGCTGTGATTTTTTTTTTTTTAAGGGGGGAAGTGAGAATAAGGGAAGAACAGTGCCTTCAGGAAATGGAGGATCCTTTAGTGCAAATAGATGGGAGAGTGAGGCAGTCTTACTGGAATTAAGATCAGTGGGTTTTTAGCAGTGTAAGACTGGATCTTAAAATCACTCAAGAAGGAACTGTCAGGCTAGCAGGAGGGGGACACTACTGTGCTTTTGCTGAGCTGTTGATCAGGATATAGTTGCTGGATAATCTGAATTCTAGAATAGTTTTTCAACTGCTACAGAGACTAGAGTGGTGGCCTGGAAAGAAACAGCCACTGGAACAAAATTAAATTTCATTATTTATTTCTGGATCCACACAATGTGTATGTGACTGTCCCTATGCAGAAACAAAGGCTGAATTCCTACTCTGGAGAATTCATAAAATAAAAGGAAAGGAAGAGGGTGAGAGGAGGCATGACATGTAATTAAAGAGGTCAGGATGCTGACTGATTGTGTCATGTTAATACAGTGTTCATTCTGTATTTAACAGATTAAAATTACAAATACTGCCTAACTTAATTCCTGTTTACAATAATATTTTGATAATGTGGTTTGATATTCTTAGGGAGATGTCATTCATAGTGACTCTTCTGAAGGATGAAGGGAATCCCTGAGGGACAGCAGAGAGGAGGGGCGTATTTCTGGAGGAATTGCACTGGTCAGGGAATGATAGAATTGAGGTGAGGAAAGTACTGCACGCTTGCTCAGGACTGAAATAATTCTCTAGTTTTAGGGGTTCTGATAATGTTGTTTAGGTTCTTCTTCTTTGCTTAGCTTTTAACCTGTCACTTTCCCACAAGGTGAGATCTTTTACTAGTCTCAGTGTTCTAAAGGACCTTGACAATCTTAAAAGACAGGCAATAATCAAAATATTCCGCTTTTTAAAATTAATGTGTTATCTAAGTGACATGGTAACAGTAGAGATTATTGGTTAAGAGATCTGTATGAGAGCTGTCAGTCCCATTCTTCGTGAATTGTTTTGTGTGTTGCAAAATTGTTTCCCATGTTTGTTATTTGGGAGGCTTTGACAAAGGAATTGATGATACCATGTTTGAGGCAGTTGCTGTTTTGGAAATGGTTGGAATGATGCCTCTTCCTGGGTGTCAATTGCAAAGTTCTCGCCAACACATCAGAAGTAACAAAAACTTTAAAAAAATAAATCCTAAGGAACATTGCAATTTTATATGCAGTGGTAAAGTTAAGGTGTTTTATATTTTGTTGTATGTGGTCCTACAGCTCCTCTAGCTAAACCAGCCATGACTCTGGCTGGTAATCTCTATCACACTGGTTATTCTAGGTCCTACCCTAATTCAAATGAATGATACAGAGAATTTGCAACTGTCCAGTAGGAGGTGGTAAACAAACAGCTTCATTCTGTGTTGTAAGTGCAGTGTCCTAAGTGTCCCTTAAGAGATGCAGAGGTTTTGGTACTTCAGGTTTGTGGTTTGTGTCCTCAGCGGCACAAAGACTTGCCTAAACTTCTTTCTCTGCCACTTTTTATCCCAGAGTCAGGGGGTTTGATACATAAAGCTTATACAGGCTGAGTATCTGGGAGTGCTGGGGAAAATCTCACTTGTCAGCTGTATTACTGTTGGCACAGTACTGTTGGGTAAGGAAGAAGAGAAGGATGTTGTCTTGCCACATTTGTTTTGTCTTGGAGGAGGTCTCAGAATTTTTTGTAAACTGGAGCACAACCAGTTACATTGGTAACAGAGCAATTTCGTTTCTGACTTAAGGAAAACACCCTGGAAGAAATGCAAACAGGCTTGTTTTATGAGATAGAGGAAGAGAAGAGAGTGTATTGGTACTAGTATGACTACAAGAACTGTTGTTACTGCCCAGTAAGTGCTGGCTGGGAAGTATTTGATGATTTAGAGTCCATAACCTGGCAGTCCTTTTTTCCTCTGGAGAAGAAATCTTCCTGATCCCCAGAATCGGGAAATACCAGAGGTTTTGTTACAAATGTTAACAATCATTGTATATTTTGCTTTTTTCCTCTTAAATTATCTGTGCATATAAATTTCTGCAGGAGCAAGATCTAAGTATTCCGACATAACATGCTAGGTAAGAGCTTTGCAAACAGTGCTGAGAGGTGTTTTGAGTGTTACTAACCTCTTCAGAAAGTTAAATCCTGTAAAGACAGAGCCCTGAAGGAAAAAAATTTTGAATGCTGTGGGATATACTTGCCTTAAAAGCCATTTTCTGGAGCTAAATTAAGTGAGACCTGTTTAGAGTCCTGTGAAGTGAATCTGAATTTTTTTGCGAATACCAGAGCAAATAGTAGCAAAACAGAGCTACAGGAGAGTGACCTGAAATGAGCCCTTCCTGTGCCTCACCAAGGTAACCAGACCATGACAGCAGAACCTCTGCAAACCCTCTGAGGCCCTGTCAAGGAAGAGCTGTTGTTCAGGCCCTTGTTCCACTGTCACTGGGAGCAGTAGGATGAGACCAGCTTGAAAATCAAACTAGGGTGAGCCTACAAGGCTGGTGATGGAGACAGCCTTGGATGGCACTGCTTGTCACTGCTCAGGACAGGAATGTGATATAAAAGACCTCATAATACCTGACTTTAAATAACTGTCAGTAGTGTCTTTTAACTTTTCTTTGATTGTACAGCCCTGCATCTCTAACAGAAATATTTTCTTTCAAGTTTCTGTGTACAAATGAAACTGGATAGTTGTGACTGCTTTCCATGGACATCTCGTAAATAGTTTGCAGTCTTGCAATGGACCAGAAGGTAAACAACTCTTCTGAAATTTTTTTGGAAAAAACAAATTTCTGTAGAGTTCTGCAGAAGTGCCCTGGTCCTGCACTGTGCTTATTTGGGTGAAAATGCCCATTTATTGTGCAGTACTTGATCCCCGTGGAAGATATGTTTAGACACTAATCAGAAACCTTTTGTATATATTTGCATAGTGGTGTCTAACATGGAATTGCCTTTACCTTAAGCCTTGAAGACTAAGGTAACTGCAGGCCTGCCATTTTTGGCACATACATGTTTTCTTGCCTCTGTGTTGGAAGCAAGGAGAATTTTGCTGTGCAGTGAGAGTGAACACCATGCTAGTTTGTATCCTGGCCTGTTTTTTTTAACCTCATTTGATGCAGACAGAAAACCCCAAAACTGTTTTTCCAGTACACAATTGTAATCTTCCTGTGTGAGTTGCAAGGAGCACTCTGTACTCCTGTCACGTATCTTTTCACCACTCTAATAATGGGAGTACTGGGAAAGGGGAAACTCCTCCTCTTCCTCTGATCCCAAGGGTCTTGGCTAACAAGAGGTTCTCCACAGAGATGCAGTTCATGCTTAGCTGGCACACTTTGCTTTGAAGCCCGGTAAAGGCAATTCTGCTCTAGAAATAAAATATCTGTTGATGTGTGGCATATTTGCATTCTACTTAAGTAGGTGTTAAGTAGGGGTGTTTCTGAGACAAGTTTGACACGTTGAACTGTGGTCAGAAAGTCCATCTGTGGTCTGTCTGTCCAATGCATAAGCAGTAGGAAGCAGGGTTCTGCTTTTTCACGTCCTTATTTTCAAAATGGAGATGCAGTGGGAACAAAACTGCAAGTTACTTGTTTTATTGTTTTTGTGTAAACTGACCATAGTTCAGCAGCTTCGGCTCCACCAGGGTTCTCTCTGTCATTGCAGCAGGCATTGCTGGACGCTGAGCAGTGCAAGGAGCAGACCTGTTGCATGGAAGTACCTTTTAGTTAGGTTTCTGCATAGAATTACAAATTTACCTCATTTCCAGTGAGGGTAGGAAACTATAAGGTGCTTTATGGCAGGAGACACAGAGTTCCAGTTTACTTTTTGTTGTCTCTGTTGTTCTAACAGTGCCCTGAGGCAGCTGGGAGGAAACACTTTGCCCTGCCACATTCCTGCTGTCTGTATGTGATCCCAGTTGATGACTGAGCACCACTGGAGTCCTGGGTGGTGCCTCTGCACTCCGTGGTATAACCTGTCAGCAGCTAGCCTGCCTGCCCACCTGGCTCTGTAAGCCTCCTCCTCGCTGCTCTCCAGGTCTCTCATCCCCCTTTTGAGACCTGCACTAGGCTTTTGGTGCACCTCTGGTTCACTTCTAGTGCTACAAGAAGTGGGCTGAGGGCAGTTAAAGTTCCCAGTTCTTCGTTCCCAGTCATGTTGTAGAAAGGAAGCTTGAAGGCCACCTCAGCACTTCCAGCCTGCATTTGTGTGTGTTGCTCAACACGCAAAGTAGTGTGAGGCTTTGTAAGCCTCAGACTGAAAGTTTGGGATGAGCCAGGTTTGCTAACACCATATTGACTCTTTAATCAGTGTCTGTGTGGGATTCCACATTTTTTACAAAGCTGTCAGGGTGTGTCAGGGTATGAGGGACAGGAACTCCCTGCTCCCCTTGGTCAGGTGTGTGTCTGTGCTTTGCTCACTGATGTATTTGTGAAGCTTGGGTTCTCTTCTGACTCTGTGTGCAAAGCAAATATTGACTTGTGGACTAATGGCATTTGCAGCTCCAGGATATGCCTTTGCCCGACCTGAGGGAGACACTGATGGGGGAAGGGAAGGCAGCCCAAGGGCATCCTGCTGAGAGTTTCCTTTGGGCATTTCATTGTGCAAATCAGGATTATAGTTTGGAAAATGTAAGTTTTCTGGTTGTGAGAAGATGAAATTGAACTGCCTGGTTCAGTGCAGAACTTTTGTTGGATTTCTGAGAGAGAGAGGTGTAAATTGGACGCAATCTACTTGGGATTTCAAAAGCTGAGCTGGGAGAGGCTTCTAGAACTACACCTATGTGCATAGCCTCCTAATGGGCACTGCGACTTTGAATCACTTTTCTCTCTTCCAAAGCTTTTTTTCATAATAAAGGAAGAGAATAGAGAACAGTGGAAACCAGCTGATAATTCAGAGGTGGCAATGGGATTTACTGCATACACTGTTGCTTTCTGTTCATTAAACACAAAGGAAAACAGTTTTTCCCGTGCTAGCTTACTGTCAGAAGAGGTGTTGTAACTGTCAGAACAGAGCTGCAGTTCTTGTAATAGTGAATGAAAATTATTCTAGAAAGAGTTGTTATGCTTGTTCTTCTCCTTCTGATGGTACTCAGCAGAGGTTCCTGCACAGTTATTGGTTGTAAAGTTTTCAGGATACAGAAACATTGCTTGGTAAAATGTTTGTCTTCTGCACAGTCTGCTAAAGGTATGCTGCCTTTTTTGTGGATTATTCTTCTTTTTTTTTTCCTTAAAATCAGTGGGGAAAGAACACTCCTGGAAAGGAGTTTCTGTCCCAAAATAAAGCTCCTACTGAAAGGCTCCAGACCATCATTTTGTGCTTAGCACATCCAGGCATTACCACCACAGGCTTAAGTGGAGATCACATGGCAAAAGAGGCCAAGCAGGTAAAACACAGGCAGCAGGAGATTGCTATCTGGTGTTTGCCAGGAGCCAGGTAGTTGAAATCTCTCATACTACAGCTGTGGGAAAGAGCCAGTGTGTCCAGGAGAGGCACAGTAATTCCAAGTGGAGGTAAATTTGCAGGACTCCTTTGCAAACACCAATTTCTAAACACCTGCACTAGAAAATAAACTAATTGGACATAATCCTGCATAGTGTGTGTTTGCAACTCCAACAAAGGTGTTGCAGGTGGAATTCTTCAAATTGCTGTACCTGATGCTGACTGCATGCTTCCCTTGCATCACACCTATCTTCTAGCAGTTTGAAATCAATGGTTGTGTGATTTATTTTGGACTCTGAATTCAAAAAGTATATCCAAATTCAAAAAGTGATTAACAGGTACTATTTGCATTTTAGCAAAAAAATGTTTCATTCAAAATATGAAGACTACCTGTTGCATGACCAAAATTACTTTCTATCAGAAACTTAAATTGCCTTTAAACATTGGAGATGCTCCTTAATGTGTGGGTGAAACTGGTTTTAATTTTGTAGTACTGAGGGTTTGGGAATTGCTATTAATATTTGTTGGATTTAATATGCTTTTTCCTTTGTATTTCTTACTGTTCTTACTTTATTTCAGAAGATTGTACATGGCAAATACCACAGCAATTTCACATATATGATTTTATTAGCTTTGTGGAGCCCCTTTTCTTACTTGCTGTCTCCTGGCTAGGAGAGCTTGAGAGTTGCTCTAGGTTTATATCCCTCAGTTGAAGGAAAGACCTTCCTGTATCAATCCCACATACTAGATTCTCTTCCTCCTTCTGGCTGGTGGTGCCAGCTGTGTCAGGGAACCTTCTTCCCAGTTCCTTTAGTGCTGAAAGGGCTGCTTCAGTGGCCTCAGCACCTTCTTCTGGAGGCACTTGGCTCTGAGGGCAGTGCCCAGGGCAGTGTCTCCATGTGCCACAGCAGGAGCCTTCCCTTAGTGTGATTCCTGCTGCTCACCCTGCCCTTCTGCACAACCACACCAGCAGCAAGGTGAGCCTCACTCTCTCTCTGGGCTCTGTCCCAGATGGGTGCTTGCAGGAAGGTTTCTATGGGAACCAGGGGCAGGAAAAACCTGCCCACCAAGTTCAGTGCTCTAATGTCAGGGACAGGAGAGCAGGCAGGGGGAGTGATCCCCAGCAAGGCGGAGGCCAGGGCATGATGACGTGGACTAGGGAGGGTGTTCCATCTGCTACACCTGTCTTGGGACAAGGAGAGACTCAGCACTCTCCTGCCCTGTTTCCAAGCACTGTGCTTAATTCCCTTATTATGAGTTTTTTTCTCAGCCACATGCCTGGCACCCTGGCCTGGCTCCTTCACAGCAGGTTGGGTCAGCAGTGGTTGTGCATGCAATGAAGATTGATAATGACTGAGGGGAATCTCTACTCACAGGCACGAGGCATGGAGGATGGATTCGGAGCACAGGCAATGAGAAGCGTGGCAGGTGTACCACGTGGTGACTGCATTCCTAATAAAAGCCATTGGAAACAGGGTTAACTGGGCTGAGACAAGGCAGGGGAGAAGGACACCTTGAAGGCTCAGGAACAGAGCAGTCATGGTAGCAATGCAGTGGGAAAAGCATCAAAATGCATTCACAGCAATGTTGAAAGAGAAGTCAGTAAGTCATGTCAGCCAATTTACCTGCTTGGGCTGCATACCCTGTGTGTTCCCATGTAATATGAGCATGCAGGTGCTCATTTTGTAGTTGTTTTATCTTCAACTACTAAGAGAAGAGTTGATGCTAAGGGAACAAATGGGACTACAGCATAGGGAAGAGTAGATGAACAGATACAGACCTGGTGGACATGCAGCTGACCATCCTGTGGACAACATTACTTCTCAGAAACAAAAGCTGGATTTTATTTATTTGTTTGTATGTGATTCTATTTGCCCTAAGAGTTGGTGTCAGAATTGATCAGAGTGTCTGTTCATCTGTACTGGCCTTTCTCAGGCAGAAAGCTGTTTAAATCTGTAAGGAGGAAACCTTATCATTTGTGTTCCCAGACACAGATGTTTTTTATGCTTTTGCAGTGTTGTGCAGCTTCTTATCTTGGAGTGCTGTAGCAAGTTGCTTCCTGGCTGCAAGTGCTCACTGGAAAGCTCAATGAAATGCAAAGGCAATATAACCTTGTACTAATCAGTGCTGGAAAGCAACTTGGATAGGGCCTGTGGGATGAATCCCTGGGGTTCCTTCTTTTAGCAACTTACAGTCATAAGTAGCTTTACTGAAAAGGGAAGCTGGAAAAGCCATCCTAGGTGTGCAAATGTTAGTTTCTCCCTGGTTCTTTCCCAAGGAAGTGTGAGTGACTGATCTATCCCAGCACTGGCTTTATCTCTGGTAGAGGTGGCTCTTGTGTGCTGTCTCCCACACACAAATTGTAAGGTTGATTATGAAGTTCAGAATCTCTCTGATTACTGAACTATACCAATATTTTCCTAGAAATCCCCATAAAAATCTGCTGTTAACTGGTGTTGGGAGAGCAAGGAGGGGGAGCTCTATCGCCTGATTTAGTTCAGAGGAGCCTGGTTCGTGCCTCATTGCAGAGGTACTGGATAGTGTCTTGTCCACATCCACATGCTTCAGGGAGTTGTATTCTGCAGCCCTACTCACTTAACTCCTGTGCTTTGTGGTGCTACTCCTAAAATCTCTTTTGGACTTACTGCATCTAATGATACCTCCTTAAACCTTTTTCACCGTTCCTGTCCCTTCTCCATGGTCAGTGTCTTCAGAGAATGATGAGGTATGGGTTGTTTTCTTAGTTTACATCATTAAATACAGGACTCACGATACGCAGTGGAAAAGGTGTTAAAAGTTGACTTGTTTTTTTGACATTCTTTCAACCAGCAATGCTGTTATTTCCACAAGAAATGACAGTGTGCTCTTTCTAGCTGGTCAGTTGGTATGAAACAAAAAGGAAATTCCAGTCTCTGGAATTTATTTCTTGTGGGAGTGGAACTTAAATACTAAAGAATTTAATTTTCACGTGAGGAAGTTGTGTGTGAGGGGTCTGTCAGTCCCCCACCATGTTCTTAGATGCTAATTGAATTCTCTCATCACCCTTTTTTTCTTTTTATAACAGGAGTGTAACATCTCACCTCTGTGGATAGCATTTCTGGACCTGCTGACACCTGTGCCACTCAGCGCTGCCTAGTGCAATGTCAGGTGAGCACACAGAAACTGACACAGTATCTTCTCCTTTGGTTGCTTGCTCTATCTTCAGCTGAAACTTCATAATAAAGGTTTCTGATTTTCTTGATTCTGTTCTCACCCCAAGATCTCCCTCAAAGTGAGTGGCTTACAATGACTATGAGAGATGTTTGCTGTACAATGGTAGCTTTGGACAGGCAGAATGCTGAAGAATAACTGGAGTTCAGTTGTGGACTTCTGAGACTGACTTCTTTGCTAGGTCTTCTCCTTCTTAGAGAAGTCAACTTTCCCACCCTGTACTTTTTTTTAAACCTTCCTTCCTGGCCCAGCTGATTATTTCAGGGCACATAACCCTGGGGGAGAGTGTGCTTCAAGGCCAAGTAGACCTTTGTCTTGCTGATAGAATAATAGAAGACTTGGGACATGTTTATCTTGCTTCAATTGCAAGACTTGATGTCTGCTTGTATTCCAAGGGAAGCTGTTCTCTGGGATTCTACCTGAGACTGGAAGGGTGCTTGTCTTGAACACAAAAGACCAAGTTTATAGGCATACTTTGATTGCTGCAGCTCTCTGTATATGGTCTGACAATATCCCAGCCCGCTGGGAAAAAAGGGAGTAGCTGAGCATCTATCTGAGGGCTTTGGTTTTCCAGTCTGGTGCCTGAGTGACAGTTTCAGGGAACTCTGGAGTGCTGCTGGTGCTGGTCCATAGGAGGAATTGACTTCTGCAAAATAATATATATTTGGTGATGATAGCCCTGGCTTTTTGCTGATTACACAGCTTTTCCAAGCAGGTGAATGATCATATGATGCCGTGGAACTATTTCTCTTCCCTAAGAATCACTTTCTTAGAGGAAACTCCATTTGGCCCTTCTGCCTCTTTTGCTCAATAAAAAGGAACAAAACCATCTGAAAGTACTGGCTTCCCTGGTGAAGTGGGAGCTGTCTCAGTGTTTAGAGTAGCACTAGCAGCAAACTGATGAGTGAGTCTTTCCCATGCTGGAACAGACTGTGTGGAGTGTATATCTTCCAAGGGTGCTCTTCCAGGTTTTCACTGCTGTATGTTGATCTTTTTCTGTTTAGGCCATCACACTCCCTCTGCTGGAGGTCCCTTCTCAGCACTCACACCCAGCATTTGGCCTCAGGAGATCCTGGCAAAATACACACAGGTACAGTGTGGAGCAGGTTGGGGTTGTACTCTGGCTCTGCAAAAGTAGAGAGAACCTGGTGTTTTCTGGTGGTCTTTGAAAGCCATAGGGAAAAGGAGGGAGAGGTGCACTTTTCCTCCAATGATTTGGTTGTTGACTTCACATGTTTTGTGGTTGAGTTCTGGCTCTTGCAAGAGGATCTTGCAGGACACAAAGAACTTCTGTGAATTATTTCTCTGCTGTTTTGCAACTATTGCTCCACTGTAAAAATGTTGACACCCTCAGGGAGCCTCTGTCATCATCAAGCTACTCTGGATGGCTTGTGCATGGCAGGAAATGCTGGCCTCAAGCTTGTCACCAGGTGGGTAGAGCAGGAAGGAAGGAAGCAGCTGTGGAATTTTGTAATTTAGCTGTAGTGTTTGCTGAAAGCAGATTAAAACTTTTTGTGGAGTCGTGGGCAGTGCATGTTGCTTCTTGGTTGCTGCCCAGGTGCAGTGCTTGTGAGAGTCCCCACAGGAGGTGCAGGTGGGCTTGCAGGAAAGGAGAGAGAGCAGTAGGTTTTTACTCCTAAAAAAAGCCTGGAGGTAATCTCCAGTGTGTGTCCCCCAGTACCCCCCAATGCCAGCCATGAGCACAGATGAGGAAGGTTGAGATTTGGGTCATGGACCTTAAGTTTCTTTGGCCTATAATTTGGACTTGCATCGCAGGTACAAATCCCAGTTTTGCTTGCTGTCTTTCAAAGGAAATTTTAAAGCAACAGGCAGGAGATGGTGCAGGGAGCTGAATTTACAGTGTGTGTGCAGAGGTAACAGGAAGGATGGCTGTGTATCAGTGATGCAGACAGTAGAGGCCACTTTAGCTGGTCCTCTGTCCATGAGGAGGGCTGCATGTCCCTCCAGGTGGGCAGTTCTGATCTTGATAAGATGCTGAGCTGAAGTCCTGCTGGGAAAATCTGTATAGTATTTTTTCATGGAGAAGTCAAAATAGAAATGTCAGGCAGCATCTCCTCAGCGGGGAATTGTGCTGGGCAGCTTTAAAAATTAATGGGCAAGGTGTCCAGTTGCTCAAAGGGCACAGAGTGGGCAGTGGTGGGATGAGGCAATATCTGTGTGTCTCTGGTTATTCAGTGATAAACTGCTGAAAATGTCTGTTTTCCTTCCTCACATTTCCCAGAAAGAGGAATCCGTCGAGCAGCCAGAATTCCGCTATGATGAATTTGGTTTCCGAGTTGACAAGGAAGGTAAAACCAGTCCTGTCCCTCCCAACTGCATTGTGTCCAGCCCTTCCCATGCTTTCAAGTGTGGCAGGATTTTGCAACCATTCTGTGCTAAGTCTTGTCTCCTCACCTGTTTCTGTATCCTACTATTTCTAAACAAATGCATTAGATGTGCTGGCCTTATGGAAGTCAAGAACACAGACTATGCAGCAGTAATTTCCATCCCCTTATGCTGTGCCATGGGGAAGAGAGAGGAAAGTTGAGGAGTTACCATTTCCATTAGCAGCTGCATGCTGGAGAAGGGCAACTTTTCCTGTTCACAGTGGGATCTCCATTGTGTTCAGTAGCACTGCAAGGTCTCATAGCAGGCACAGTGAAATGTGCTGTCTGCAGAAAAACTCATAGCCAAGGTGAGTGGCAGTATGTTCTGCCCACTTCAGCATCTCAGCAAAGCGTGGGGCAAATTGTTGGGGAAAAATCCTAGTTTTTCTGCAAGCTATGGAGGCAGGCAACCAAATAGAAGGGGGCATGAAGTGCTATTGAAGCTAAGCATTGAAGTACAACAGCTGGCTGCCTTAGCAAAGAGGAAGAAAAAGGAGTGGGAGATGTAGGAATTGTTTAATGTGCTCTGGGGGTTATAATGGAAGGGCAGAAGTTGTTTGTGTGTATGCCCTGGGGCACCTTGAGGCATAGAGGATCCTCTTTGAAGCAATGACCTGAAGATGAGGACAGAACACAGTGATTTTTTTTCAGCCAGAGCATTTGATAGACCTGTGCGTTATAAAACCAGCAGGAAGATTTGGAGCACATTGTTGGGATATATTGTATGATGAAGGACAGAGTGCCTTGTGTCAAACCTATCCTTGTGCTAAAGTGTCTATTTTAGGAAGCCAGCCTCAGGTTAAGGTGCTCTTTCATTATGAATTTGGAAGTGTCCTTATTAAAGCATTTTTGGTGATTAAATATCCCCAAAGTTAGCATTTTGCACCTCATTACTTCCATGATCATGCAGCTTCTGCTTTCCAGCTCTGAGGCTTGCTATTCTTTTGTCAGCCTGATTTACAGATCCTTACAAAACCCAGCAGGATGACTGCTGCCAGGATCTTGTTTAATTCCAGCCATACTGTGCTCTAAATCATGAGTAAGTAGAGACTAGAAGCCTGCCGACAGCTTCTTAGTTCTCAAGGTCCCAAGCCTTTTGCTTATGACCATAAAATTTGCTGCATAGAGCAGGCAGTTAGAAACCAACCTTTGCCTTTCCACATTCTGACTGGAAGATATGAAATGTTTTGAGTGTGCTATTTTCAGATGGCCATCCTATTCCCCACCCTGCTGTGTGTTCATTTCCTCTCCTGTTCCCTCTGTCATTCCTTTCTCCTCCTTTTGCTGAGGCAGATGGTGCTGAGCCAAACTCCAGCAAGCTTCTGGGGGTCCCACTGACGGAGGAACCACAGCAGAGGCTCAAGTGGCAGGCTCATCTGGAATTCACACACAACCATGATGTGGGTGACCTCACCTGGGACAAAATTGAGGTCACCCTTCCACATTCAGACAAGCTGCGCTCCCTGGTGCTGGCCGGCATCCCACATAGCATGAGGCCACAGGTGAGAGTGCTGCCTGTTCTGGGCAGGCCTGGAGTAAGAGGTCATGGAATGGGATCTCTTGGTTGAGAGGATGCCAGGTTATGGCTTTCTGTGGCTGTCTGAGTGACTTCTATCTCTCTTCACCCCGTCCCCCCAGCTGTGGATGCGCCTTTCAGGAGCTTTGCAAAAGAAGAGAAACTCAGAGATGTCATATCGAGATATTGTGAAAAACAGCTCTAACGATGAAACCATTGCTGCCAAACAGGTAGGAGATAGTTCCTAGTGCTGAGTGGGAAGAAGGGCAACATTTACTGTGTGAGGAAGAGACAGGGTGTCTGCCTGACACCTGCAGTAGGAGCATGAGAGGATGTGTGGTTAAATCCTGCTAAAGCTTAATCCTATGAGGCATATTTCTCCTCTGTTTTGTTGGAATAGCAGTTGTTTAGCTCTGCTCTTTCCTAGGACAGCAGGGAAAGGGTTTGATCCATGCAACTTGCAGACTAGAAAAATTCTGCAGTTGCATCTCAGCAAATATCCTGATACTGAGGGAAGGGTGAAAGGCTGACAGATGCACCTCTGTTGAGGTTGTGGCAGCTGCTTTCAGGGCCTGTCTTTATTCCCTCGAACACAAAGTTTCCGAACACCAACAAGACTATTAAAGGGTGTTTTGCCTCTTCCTTTTACCTCATGGATTTGGACAGGTTGTTGGGTTTTCTCTGGAATACATTCGTTGGGAAGCCATGCTTGAAATCCAAGCAGATGTAATTCCCAACTAGTGTATGTTTCCTATTGTCAGTGGTGAAACTAGGGTCTGGGTTTAAACAAGTGTTTCTAGGGGTTCAGCAAGCCACTGTCTGCACTGGCATTTTCCCACATGTCAGGGAAGGCTGTTAAACTGACCCCAGATGCTTGAACAGGAACACCTTCTTTGATGCCTGAGGACTTACAGGTGGGTGTGGGGAGGCAGAGTTCCCTGAGGCAGGGGGCCAGGGGAAGTGCAGAGAGCTGAAGGCAAGTTTTCAGATGCTGCAAGCTGACTCTGTCCTTTTTTATGGCTGCCTGACAGATTGAAAAGGACTTGCTACGTACAATGCCCAGCAATGCCTGCTTCTCCAACATGAACAGCATCGGGGTGCCACGGCTGCGCAGGATACTACGGGGACTTGCCTGGCTCTACCCAGACATTGGATATTGTCAGGGCACTGGCATGGTAACCTGCTTTCAGAGTGTTTTTGTGATAGGGATCAGTTTGTCTCTGATTGCACAGGAGCAAATTATTTGAGGTAGTGCTGCCAGATACTGTGGTCTCCAGATGAGCTGAAGAGAAATCCCTTCCACCTGGAACACTTTTCCTAAGGAAGGGAGAGCAGAGTAGCACCACACATCCAAAGATATGGAAGACTGGCCCATCTGTTGGGGAGGGGGCAGTCGTTATACTGAGGAGAAATCCCTTCAGTGGAGACTGCAGGAGAGCTCCTGAAGGATTTTTGTCAGCTAGATACTGGTCCATCTCTCCATGTGAGAAAGTGGGGAAAGAGTTCTAGTCCTCTAAGAACATGCAGTTTTTCTTCCTTCGAAATTCTAGGTGGCTGCCTCTCTGCTGCTCTTCTTGGAGGAGGAAGATGCCTTCTGGATGATGTGTGCTATCATCGAGGAATTGGTTCCTGCCTCCTACTTCAGCACCACCCTCATGGGCGTGCAGACAGACCAGCGTGTCCTGCGGCAGCTCATCGTGCAGTACTTGCCCCGCCTGGACAAGCTGCTTCAGGAGCATGACATTGGTAAAAGTGTGCCCTAGAAATTTCTTGCCAGGGTGACATGCAGACAAAGAGTATTGTTCTTTTTTCACAAAGAGGACGATCAGGGAGAGGAGCAAACCTCCTGACCCTGGAGGCAATGCATGGAAGAAAGCTCTTAGGGAGAGTCCACCTTCACTGGTTGACTGACTTCCTTTGTTGTGATTATTTTCCATGTCTCTGTTTGCAGAGCTCTCCTTGATCACCTTGCACTGGTTCCTCACCTCTTTCGCTAGTGTTGTCCATATCAAGTTGCTGCTGCGTATTTGGGACCTCTTCTTCTATGAGGGCTCTCTGGTGCTGTTTCAAGTCACTTTGGGCATGCTAAGTATGAAGGTAATTCCCAACTCCTCTCCCTCCTTTATAGTACTTCAGTGTTTAATTCTGAGATTTAGGGGCAAGAAGGTTTTGTATCCACTTGCTGTGTGTGGTTTGAGAGTTAGGTTAGGGAAGTTGTGGTTAGGGAAGATGACTTTCTGCTGCCTTCAGAACTGGAGGCTATGAAAAACTTCTAAGGCACTTCACAGAAATTAGAGATTGCTGTTTCCTGTGCATACCTCATTTGCTGCCACATAATTAAACCTCATCAGCTGCCACCCTGTAATCAGTCTAGATCCCAACCTGAGGGTCCATCTTATCTAAGCCTAAACTGAGATACCTCTTGATTTTGCACAATCTAGGAGGAAAGAGAAAGCCAAAGCTGTGATCATCTGGGAAGTTTTGGATGGCATTGCTTGAATGCTCCAAGAGATGAGCATTGTTCTGACGGCATTTGATTTAGCTGGCCTGGTCTTTTCCTTTTCTATGTAAAAAAAAGTTTTGTATTCAGTTTGCTGTGTAAAGGGCAAGGGTGATCCTGCTGGGAATAAGGAGAAGGTAGAGCACAGTTTGACATAGTAGGTGCTCTAGAGTGCAGCTGCCATTCTCTTATCCCTTGCAAGATCCCTGATGTGACCAGTCCTAGTGGTTGATGCAGAATAGGTTTGAGTTTGGTTTTCCATGCTGATTTGATTTCATTTCAATGGTGAATGCTGTGATTCAAAAAAATGCCGGCTAGAATTCTGGGAGGAGAGTGCAGCAGAGCAGTAAAAAATGTTCCCATCTCAAAGTAGCTAGGACTTTTCCTATTGAGGGTTTTTTTAATGCAGGTTTCTAGTTGTACCTGCCCAAGCTGTACACCGAGTGTAAAATTGCATCTCGCAGGCTCAGGAGCACAGCTGTCACGTTCACCCTTCCATGAGGCAAAAATGACTGTGTTGTTGCAGGAGGATGAGCTGATCCAGTCTGAGAACTCTGCCTCAATCTTCAACACACTGTCAGACATCCCGAGCCAGATTGAGGATGCGGATGTGCTGCTGCGAGAGGCCATGCGCGTGGCTGGCTCCCTGACGGACGTGGCGGTGGAGACGCAGCGCCGCAAACACCTGGCCTACCTCATCGCTGAGCAGGGGCAGCTGCTCAACTCCAGCACCACTGTCAACAATCTATCCAAAGTGAGTGCAGAGTCCCACTGCCTCTCTTGCTCCCTTTTTACCGTTCCTTATGTATTCCCACCCAACTGCGGTTTGTGAGCAAGAGGTCCTCCTGTTTGAGAGGAGTTTTGGTTCCAGGATAATTGTTATCCAGTGAAGAAAATGTATTGGAAAGTTCTATACCCGTTAATTGCTGCCAGATCTGTCCTGGTTGATAAATCCCCAGATGAAAGAGATATTAGCATTGATTGTAATTATTATTCATGAGGGTGATGATGAAATGTGATGCATTTCATTGATGGAAACTGAAAGAAACAGCATATACTTTTGTCAGAATTTGCTTGAAGTACACAGAGTAGGAACTGGATTTAATCCATTAGTAAGAAACTGGTACACCAAAATAACCTTGGAAGGTAGAGTCAGAAAATAGCAGCAGATGCTTTTGAGAAGCCAAATTAAAAATGCACCTGTGTTTAATTTTGGACTAAAATCTACAGTTGCAGACAAGACACTCAGTCAATTCTATAATGTAATAGCCACTGAGTTAGAAATTTATATGCAATTACATGTGGAACTGTTTTTTACAACAAATAGAATTAGAGTTAAAATTACTTATGTGGATTGTGGTTGGTTCTTGAACTTCAATTACACTTTTTTAATATTTAAGGTATAAATTACCTGCTGCACATGGAGCAGTAGAACTGATTCAATGCCTTAGGACTAGAACAACTCCTGTCTAAAACTGCCAGTTCACTGGCCTACCCCTTCTAGTGGTAGCTGTCAGGACCCCTTGCCCAGAGCTGAGTGGTGTGGAAAGTTTCTTTATTTTATTTCTGAAATCTGTACTAATGTGTGCACTTTGTTCTCTCTCTTCCCTCTCCTTCAGATTGTGCGGCGCAGGACTCAGCGCAGGAAATCTGGCATCACCTCTCTGCTTTTTGGTAAGGACAATCCTGCGCCTTTCATGTATAGTTGGTGGCTATAGCAGCTTAGGAAGGAGGGGAGCAGGCAAAGCAGGGAAACGTTGGGACAAAGGGCTTGGAGAGAAGGGAGTCAGAACTGAAGGATGGGAGGGAAGAAGTGCAGTGTACTACTTGCTTTCTTTGGTCTGAGCTCAGAAAGTAAATTTTAGGTTAGACAGTCCATGAATAGTGACCAACAGGAGGTGCAGCTCAGCCCAGCTATAATGTCCTTCTCGCACTGACCAGCAGGTCAAACGCATTTTCTACCAGACCTTATGCAGTCCACAGGCTGGATGTGGTACTCTCTGATCTTACTTTGCTCAGTTCAGGAGCATCTCTGAAGATCTGAGACGGCAGGATGTCTAGTGTGTCACCCATCAATATTATAAATGAAAGCATCATTATATTTCCCTTACTTATTCTGAGAGTTTGATGTTGTGAATGCTTTTGATTCTTAATTTTCTTCACTTATGAGCCAAGCCAACATATATGTAGAAAGGGCATAGGCAGAATAGCTTTTGCAGGGGTTTAAGAGTAACTCATATCTTGACTCCATAAGAGCCCTTTCTGCTGTAAGCCTCACTGTAATCACCTTACTTGAAATAGGCTAGCCTTCTTGAAATTGCCACATGTCACCACAGGAATTGTTTTTTCCGGAAGAAGACAACATGCTGAATTTACAGGGCTCAAACAGTGTTCCTGTTGTGGTTGAAATGGCCTGAATAAATCTAAAAATGGGCTTTACTGGTCTTTACAGAGAGGAGTTTTTCTGATGTTCTCCAGGAAGCTGATATATTGTCACAAGCTTCTTACAAGCACATAGAGCATTACATAGAAAACTTATGGTAGAATACCCACAATGCTGTAAAGTCAAGCATGCAGAAGTGAAGAAATGCAGGAAAGTTGCTTGTGCAACCTAAACTCAGAATTTTTGTATTTAATGTCACCATACAGTTGGTACAGACTGAACTGGCAGAGAACATGGCTGCCACATGCACCTTTCTTGTGTCTCAGATAGTCTCCTTCACAGTTTGAGTATTTTTATGAAAGTAATAGTTATGCACATGCACAAAGATAAGCTTTAAGATCAAACTTCAAAATATATCAGTGGTAGAACAGAGATAATTTACAGGGTTTTCTCATTTTAGTGGGGCTTCTGTACAATGACTATCATGTGTTTTACCTAGCATTATTTTTAGTATTTAAAATGTTCGTTAAAACTGAGAAGTTGTCATCTTGCAGCAGTTGACCACAATGGAAAAATTCAGCCCAAGTGAGAGGAAGGAAAGCTCGTATGTGATAAATTCACCCTCTACTCGGAACTGACAATCAATCCTAAATGTAAAGTCTGCTGCCTTTGATAGTTACTGTGTAGCTACTGATGTTTAGTCCTCATCTGGGAGGAAATGAGAACTTACCCAGAGTTTAATTCTTCTTCCTTAGAGTGAATTTAGATGTGGTAGTAACTTGGGCAGGAGCCGTAGAATCACAGGAGCAGTATTTAGAAGAGACCTCTCAGTGTCTGTATTCCAGTGTCTCCTGCTTGAATGCCTCTTGCTCATGCTAGATCAGGTTGGTCAGGGTTTTCTGTAGTTGAGATTCAAAGAGTTGAACCAGATTTACAGTGCAAAAAGAGAAAGAAATAACAGAAGGTAATTTGGTGGAGAGCAAAACATGCAAGAGGTGTTTCCTGTTGCATGGGCATTACACCAAGGGAATGCAGAAGAGCTTGTCCTGTGCAGAGCTGTGCAGCTCATCAGTCTTTGCAGGCTCAAAGCAGAGCCTTCTCACGTGTGGCTGAGCATGCTCTGTGGTTTCCTGTTTGGAAATGTGGGTGTTGAAGTTTGAAAGTGTACATGTTGAGTGCAGTGAGGTGAGTCTGGGGGACGTGCCCAGGACTGCTTTCCTCTGTACCATGTCCACTCTAATGCGGGAGAGTGTGGAACTTGCTTCCCACATCCCCTACTTGTGTTTGGCTGGGATTGATCCGAGTACAGAGGGAAGAGCATGGTATCTTGGCCAGATGGGACTGAGAGATGACAGAAAGAATCAATGATCTATGTAAATGAGAGCAGCCCACAGAGCTAGTGTAGCTGTGGTTTAGTTTCTTCTCTAGTCACATTCTATTTTAGCAGCATGAAATTTCTGGGAATCCCCGACGTCTACGTGCTCACCTCTCTATTCGCAATCTTTGCATCTCTGAATAGTAAGAGTTCTTGCATGCTCTGCACCTACCCCTGGATACAGAGGAGGAGATTTTATTATTTTTTTATTGCTTGGGCTGGGAGTAACTATGCCTCACAATTTTTCTAGTCCAGAACCAAAGTTCAGTTTTCTCTAAAGCTCTATGTATCTGATGTATCTCAAATAATTTAATGTAGCAAATAGAAAACAATTATAAAAATAATTTTATATCTAATGTTCTGTTTTTATTTGTGTTCCTAAAGTTTGGTCCTTTTTAATTAGGATCACATGATTAAAAGATACTATTAATCACTTTTCAATTAGCAGAAGCTTAATGTGTATATAGCTGTTGTAGCAGCTGTAGCTCAGGCCACACTTTATTCATATTTTCTATAATGCTGCTAGAAGATAAGCAGAGTACTAATTTGCTAGCCAATTATTTACTTGTCTCCTGAAGAAAAGCTGTGTTTGTATAAACATTGGAGTTAAGTGAAAAGTACATTAGTTTAAATGTTAATTTTGTTAATCAAGCTACCACATCTTCATTATATTATAGAGGGATCAAAAATAGATATATGAAAGTACACTTTGGATTTATTACAAAATTTTCTTTTAGAAAAAGAAGCAAATGGTTCATTGTTCCCAAACATCATGTACCCAGTATTTAAGGCATTCAGATACATTAACTGTCTAAAGAATCCATCCCGTCAGGTATCTTTTGGCATAAGATAATAGACATAGGCTGTCAAAACTCCTGGGGGGATTAGTGATAGTTGAAAGATGCTTTGGTAGTTTTTACTTTGGGCTCATGACCATTTCTGTACACCCCAAGCATTTGAAGTCTGGCTCTTAGGGAGGTTGAGGTCTGACTTCATGACTGGCACAGGAAAGTGGGCTGTCTTGGTTTTTCATATCATTTCCAAGATTTGGTGAAGAATGTGCTCTCAGCCTTTGAGTTACACAAATATCAGAAGTAATTAAACCAAAACCTGATTCAATTTCAAGAGAATTTCAGTTGAAGGGAATTATTGCAAGTTCCTTAGTCTTGTGTCCCACCTTTCAGCTGACTGAATACTGTAGACACTTTTCTAAAGTAGTACCTTGGTATACTGAGTTTCCCAGACAGATCAAAGATGACATATTCCAGTTCCATATGCGGTTTGAAGTACCATCTCCTTAAAATTTGATGCAGTCAAATTGGTATTTTCTATTTACATTCTTGAATAGATTGG
Organism: Sturnus vulgaris; assembly: GCF_052056855.1. Taxonomy (NCBI): domain Eukaryota; kingdom Metazoa; phylum Chordata; class Aves; order Passeriformes; family Sturnidae; genus Sturnus; species Sturnus vulgaris. Next base: position 29,389,932 of record NC_142247.1, on the reverse strand, counting down.
CAGTATCTAAACTGCCTTAGTTTAGGTACTTCTGAAGTTAGGCTTTTTTGGTTTCAACAGAACTAGTAATTTCTAATGGTAAGAAAAAAAATAAATACCATATACTTGCTTTCCTTCCCTTGCCTTCCTTCTGGCTGCATGGGCTCCACCAGGTGATGATGATCTGGAGGCATTGAAAGCTAAGAACATCAAGCAGACAGAGCTGGTGGCTGACCTGCGTGAGGCCATTCTCCAGGTGGCACGACACTTCCAGTGTGTGGATCCCAAGAACTGCATCATTGTGAGTGGAGATAGCTGGATCTGCATTGCTGTGTGCTCCAGGCATGGGTTTTGAGTATTCATCACAGGACAGGGCTATTCAAATGCTCCTGAAGTGTGGGTTTGAGAAAGAACATGCCAGGTGTAATGGCTGGAGGGTGAGGCTTGCTTAGTCCATCTGTGGTGGAGGAGGGCTATGCTGAGAGTTGTCTGCTGGCTGGGGGCAGGGAAAGGTTTGGGAACAGAAGCAGGCAAGCTTTGGCAGATAGCTGGGAGTCACCTGTGGACTTTGATTCCTCTCTGCTCTCATGTGCATGCCTGCTAGGATCTGACCCCGGACTACAGCATGGAGAGCCACCAGCGGGACCATGAGAACTACGTGGCCTGTTCCCGCAACCGGCGCCGCCGAGCCAAGGCGCTGCTGGATTTTGAGCGTCACGATGACGATGAGCTGGGCTTCCGCAAGAACGACATCATTACGGTGTGTCAGCCTGGGGACAGGCACTGAGACGGGGGACAAGCAGACCCAGCTTGTCTGGGACGCTGCACTACCTCTTCTGCAGGGAAAGAAGGGAGGAGATAAGCTCAGAGCCCAGTTAGGAGCCCAAGGGAAGCAGCTGGTGCTCCTAGGGACTGCCCGGGGATGAGGCAGTGTGTTCCTGTCAGTGTTGTCCTGTGGCTGGTTCTTACTTCCACTGCAAGGTCCCTTTCCTGGCTGCTGTACAGCTGTGCAAAAGACGGATTTGGTCCTGCCCAAATCCCCATTTAGCACACTGGATTGTGATAAGACTGTAAAAGCATTCATTTGCATTTAACTGTGAGCATCCCATCTGAAACTGGGGAGAAGAGGATGTTTGCAGTAGCTTTGTGCCCTTGAAGGCCCTGGACCATGTGAGAAGAGAACATTGGCAAAGCAGTTGAGAAGAAGGCAGTTCCTCGTTGTGGGCACATGGCCAGGCAGCTGTACTCCTGCCACTGCAACTTCTTCAACTGGTATTTTCCTCTCCCTCTTTTTCAGATCATTTCCCAGAAGGATGAGCACTGTTGGGTGGGAGAGCTGAATGGACTGAGAGGTAAGAACAGGATGGGTTGCACCGGGGAGAGTAGAGCCAGATGCAGAGCATCCATTCATCTACAACAACTGCTCTGGCAGTAAAGGCTCTGCCAGGTACCCGAAGTATCTGCCAGGGCCAAAGGAAACATACGAGAGCAGTCATGTAGCAGTGACCCAGTTACTTCTTGCAAACATCAAGTTTAGGCTCCATCCTCCTGGCACAGGGTGGTTGGGAGCATGTCACCACTGCTATGTGTGGGCAGTGTCCTGTAATTGGCTTTCTTGTGCAGCTGCCTTAGTTATTGTGATTTTGAGGCTGCTTTCTTCCTTCTTTGGGGGTAGGCCCTATGAACACTGATTTATTCTCAGCTCCCACCGTGCTTTGTGTAAGGATTTCTCATTATCTTAGGCTAATCTCTTTGTTCATTCTGTGTAGGTTGGTTTCCTGCAAAATTTGTGGAGATCTTGGATGAGCGGAGTAAAGAGGTAATTAGAAACTACACAATTGCAAAAAACTTCACATGAAGAAAAAGGTTTATGTCATAACTGAAAAAAACACAGTTGAAAAGAGCCATAGATTTCCCTCCTTAAGTCTGTTTGCTTTCTCTGGCCATTGAGTGCTTTGTGATGATGTGATCAGGTCGCTTATCTTCCTAAGCTTGTTTGCTTAACTTCCTCATGCTGACCAAGTGGAGAATGAAGGCCCCAGATGGCTGTCAAGCCACCTGTGTTGGCTGCCTTGGGTTGCAAGGACCCTAGAGATGAAAGCTGGGAAAGCAGCAGGGAGAGAAACAGGGCAGTGTTTCTGTCTGCTCCCAGCTGTGTTCTTTCACTCCTTTGAGGCTATACCTATGGATCCTGCTCATGCTTTGTGACCAGACAGTAAATTCTCCCCAAGCAGCTGTGCCCAAGGGCACATCTGTCTTAGTTGCTCTTACATCTGGCAGTGATGGCATGGCACTTATCTATAGCAGATACTTCAATATGTCCTCAAGGTTGGAGTAGTATGTATGAGACAAACATCAGCAGCTGTTGACTTAAGCAGTTTTCAGGGGAAGTGGAGAAAACCTGGTGTTCTCTCTCTTCTCAGCATTTGGGGAGTGAGGAAGAGCTCAAAGGCTGACCCAAGACCCCCTAGAGAAGGCCCCAGAGAGATGTCACTGTTGACATATCACTTCCTTCTCACTCTCTCAGGGCTGGCTCTGTAGATGCAGATCACTTCTCTGCGCATAGAAATGTCCTGCACTGCTGAACGTTTCTCCTCCTAACTGTGGAAACAGAGAGGATCCCATTTTATGGGAATGTTAACAGAGTGACTGTGTGATACCTCAAAGTGGTGTACCTCCTGACCTGGAAATTCCTACCTGGTGCTGTTTGTCTTGACTTTTAGCAGATTACAGAGTCACAGAGACCCTCAGTGCAAGTCCCTCTCCATACCTTAGCTCAGCCAGCACCACACCATCACATTCCTATGTGCTGAATGCTGCTGTGATGGTGCTGGGGTTACCTGTGTGGTCTCCTGAGCACTACCTAAACACAAAGGTCCCAGGAGGTCCCCTGCAATAGCACAGGACAAAGAGCATGACAGGTAGATGGGGGGGAGGGGTTCTGGTAGGCACCTGGGGGTGGAATTGGTTTGTGCAGAGGTGTAGGTGAGTGGACCACCTCCATGCTCTGCCCCCTGAGAGCTGGCTCTTCCTGTTCCTCAGTATTCCATCGCTGGAGATGACTCTGTCACAGAGGGAGTGACAGACTTGGTGCGAGGGACACTCTGTCCAGCCTTGAAGTCCATATTTGAGCATGGATTGAAGAAGCCATCTCTGCTGGGAGGAGCCTGCCACCCTTGGCTGTTCATTGAAGAGGTGAGATGTTCCTTTCATGGAGTAGTCTTGCCAGAGGGCTGAGGTGATGGGTTATAGGGCAGGTGTGCTGAGTGTCCCTCTGTTCCTCCAGGCTGCAAGCCGGGAAGTGGAACGGGACTTTGACTCCGTGTATTCTCGCCTCGTGCTCTGCAAGACTTACAGGTCTGTGCCCTGCTTCTCTCTGCTCATCAAGCTGATCCTGCTATGCACCTTAGCAAGGCTCACAGTCTGCCCCATCTTCCCGTGGGTATGGTGTCAGCAGGCTGCAGTGCCTGTGCTGACCTGGGGCTGGCAGTGGCTCTTGTCCCCTCCCCTGGGCTCCTGCGTTTGCTTCTGGGTCTGTATCTGGCTCTCCCATGGCTGTGGGGGCATCACTGGGCTCAGCAGTAGCATGAGAGCTGTTAGGGTATGAAGCAGGAAAGGTCTGTGTGTGCCCAGGGTGACTGGAGCTAACTGAGTCTCTGATGTGATCTTTACAGGCTTGACGAAGATGGCAAAGTCCTCACTCCAGAGGAGCTGCTTTACCGGGTGAGTACTGCCCCAAGTCCAGCCAGACCCCAGCTCCTACTCTGGGGATGTTTCCTGTGGAGACTGCTGGGGGGAGATGCTCAAGAGTCTCCCAGACCTTCCCTTAGCCCCTCTGGGGTAGGGGGCACTGGCGGGGGTGGGAGCTCCAGGGAGGGCAGCATTTGGCTGTGTTGCTGAAGTGGCTGCCCAGCAGTAACCACACTTTCCCTCCCTGCAGGCAGTTCAGGCTGTGAACATGACACACGATGCTGCACATGCACAGATGGATGTGAAGCTTCGTTCTCTGATCTGCGTTGGACTCAAGTGAGTCATCTGGCCCTGGTACCCTCTGCATTTTGGGTGCAAAGAGCTTGGGAAGGGACAGAGTGGGCTTAAGGGCAGCAGTAGTTTCAATCTTAGGCCACGGCATTGTTTTCCCCGCCCCTCACTGCAGCCACTGGGTGAGATTCGTTCCTTGTGCATTGTGCTGGCCTGATTCCTAGCTAGAAGAAGGAGCTCCTATTGTTTGGAGTGGCTCACACAAGTTTACTGGGTTATCCTGTTCCCACTGGGGACAGGGCTGTGGGTGGGGGTCCAGGCTTGGGCTGAAAATAGACTATCCCAGAGGGATGGGGTTTCTTTCCCTGGCTGCTGCTGATTAACAGGCCTCTACCCCATTGTCTCAGTGAGCAGGTGCTGCATTTGTGGCTGGAGGTGCTGTGCTCAAGCCTGCAGACCGTGGAGAAGTGGTTCCATCCCTGGTCGTTCCTGCGCAGTCCTGGCTGGGTGCAGATCAAATGTGAGCTGAGGTGAGTGTCCCCATGCCATTGTCTGGAATAGATTTCCTCCTCCTCTGCGGGAGGTGGCCCTCACTATGGCTGAGTTTGAGCCCTCTCCACTGAGTTGCAGTGTGGGCTGCCCAGACATCCCAGCCACAGAGATTTCCTGCTGCGTGCTGAGGCAGCAACAAATCTCTGGACAGTTTATTGTGTCTGCCTGATCCAAGAGCAGAGCTTGGCTCCTGGAGACCTATTGTGACAAGCAGGCAGCCTTTGGCTGCCAGCAACCTCCTGCTGTACACCTACTCTGATGGAAAGTCTGCCTTTTCAACCCCACTGCACTCCCATGTGCTTTGCCTGCCACTGTAAGTCGGAGCAAGGATAAGGGAACGTGCTAGGGAGACAGTTGGACAGTCATTGGCTGGGAAGGAGTCAGTCACCCCCTGACTCCCTGGTTAGGTGAGGGAGTGGTGTCAGGCAGGGGCTGAGGGCAGCTTTAGTGCCTGAGGTCACACAAGGCAGTGTGGAGCACAGGGCACACATGCCTGTGACTCCAGGCATCCATGCTCCTGGCCCTCCTGCACTCTGCAAAGCCAGCTGAAATCCTAGGGAGCTGGAGGGCAGATCCCCTGTCATCACCACTTCAGGCTCCAGCCTGGTTGCTGCCGCCGTTCAGTGGGAGCTGGCTCTTGTGTCCATCACCCAGTTGCCTCGGGCCACAGTAGGAGCACCTGTAGCCAGAGCAGGCCTGTGTGTGCACACTTCAGGGTGTCATGTTCTCAGGGGGGATTTCTGCCACCTCTGGGCTGCTGTGTCCCACAGCTGCTTTCTCACAGCATAGGGGCAGTGCCAGCTGGGCACAGCCAAAGGACCGAGTGGGATTGGTTCATGTCTTAGGTCCTACTTCTCCCAGCCAGCAAGGAGGCTCCCCATACCGAGCCCTTAGAGCACTTCCGCTGCAGGACACTTCTCTTGCTCCAGGGAGAGGGAGGGCGCTGCAGAACTCTGAGGTGCTACAGGCAGGGGTCTGCTTTTTGTAGAGGAGCCTGCAATCTGCCATTGCCAGCTGCGTGCACCCCTCAGCCAGGTGTGTCTGCAGTCCCCCAGAGCCCCGGGCTGCCTGTGCCTCCATGTGCTGCTGCACCAGGCTCTGTAGGGGCTGCACTTGTCACATCTTCAAGCTCCTTCTTCCAGCCTGGGCCTGGATGTGAAGCCCAGCAAGGAGGGGGAAACAGGGAATGAGTGACTGCTGCTTCTTTTAAACACCATCAGACAAGGAATTTCATCCTTATAAGCTTAGTGGCATGCCAGGACAAGCTGAGGAGACCATGTATTTGTGTCCCTGAGGCAGTAGTTGTGGGCAAAGGCTGGGAGTGTGATCTGGGGCAGTCTGTTTTAGCATTGCTCTCTTCTGTTTTTGTTACAGAGTCCTCGGCAAATTTGCTTTCAGCCTCTCTCAGGACTGGGAGCTGCCAATAAAGAGGGAGGTGAGTAAGTGGCATCTCTTATTCTCTCACTCAGCCGGGGCTTCACTTACTCCTTTCCTCTCCCAGCTCTGTGCTTCAGCCCATCCTCTGCCTCCTCTGGAGCCAGTTCCAAAGGCTGTGGATGGGGCTGCTTTCCCTGCCAGGGCAGACTGTGCAGCAGGAGCTGTGTGGCAGTGCTGGCTGAGGGGGCTACATGCCCTGCCCAGCTGGGGCAGAGGGAAGTGACAGGCTCCCTTTCCCCAGTGCTCTCCAAACCAAAGGGCCTCTCCCTTTGCCAGCTGTGCAAAGGTGGGAAGTGCAGGAAGCTGCTCTGGCTGGATGCCAGAGGCCTTGGCATGCTTAGATCTGCCCGTAGATACAACCTCCTGTTTTCTGGGTGTGATGCATTGACCTGGCTATCTGTGTCATCCTGCAGGAGAAGGAGAAGAAGCCACTGAAGGAAGGGGTGCAGGACATGCTCGTGAAGCACCATCTCTTCAGCTGGGACATAGATGGGTGACCCCCACCCTGCCCCATCCTGAGGACCTTCTCGATGGCGCACACTCCTCTCCTCCACCCTCTCATGTCTCACCCCCTGCCCTTCCCCACCCACCCACTTGTATCTGTGACAAAATCCCCCACGGGGGCTGCCAGACCACCTGGAACAGATGGATCAGTGCCAGGAGGCTGAGCTGCAGACCCGAGGGGGCTGATGGTTGAGGGTGATGCTGCAAAGGGACAAGTGTGTTCTGGCTGCAAAAAGCAAGTGCCCCCTCCCAGTTTTCCATGTCTCTGCCACCCCCATCTTCTGTTTTCCTCAGCCCTGCCTCCCCACCAGTGCCCAGGGGAGCAACCTGGCTGGAGCCACTGTGCACTGCCCCATGGGCTGGCAGTCACGTGGGGGTGTGAGTATGTCTGTGGCTGGAGCTGTGGGGAAGAGACAGCCCTTTGTGGGGTGGCTTGGATCCATGAGAGCTGGTGCCATTGACAGTTGGCACTGCAGCTGCATGTGGAATTGGGCTGGTGAGAGACTCACTGCTGTACAGGAGCAGGGAGAGCACATCCCCTCCCCATGCCAGCCAAGAGCTCCCCTCTGCTGGGGGACATGTGGACGAGTTCCTTTGACCTGGAGCTGAGAAGGGGGAAATGGCATCAGTTTCATCCCACCTCCCTGGCATTGGTGTGGGGTGTTGACAAGAGTTGCCCAGATTTACCAGCCTGTTACCACTGTAACAGCCTTAGGGGATGGTCCTTGTCTCCTCTGGGAGCAGACAAAAACCACCTCTCCCCTAAACAAGAGTGTTTCATGCTGTCATTTTAGTCTCTAAATGATTTTTACTGGTAACCAAAAAGCTGTAAATTTACTCCAGGAACATGTATATTTTGGCACCGTTGTAGCTCAGGACAAGGTTTAGGTTGGAGCTGGCTCAGGGAGACTAACCCGTCCTCCTCGCCCTGCGATGGCAATGGGGACGCAGGTCAGGAGTGGAGAATTGCTGCTTTGTGGTGGTGGCTCTGGATATGGAGTCTGTGACTTTCTACTGAAAGCGCTTGTCTGTGAGCACAAACTACTGATGGGATGACACTAGATTCTTACTTTCCTTTATTTGGTGGGTTTGTAAATAAAAACTGCGTCTTCGGAGAGTGCTGGGCTTTGTCTTATTTTTTGACAGGGCCAGGACTCAGTTTAATTTTTCCTTTCTGCCATTTGACAGATCTGCTGCTGGCACTCTCTTGCATGGGAACAGCCCACAAGGTCAGGCAGCAGCCAGAGCAGAGCCAGTTCTGCTGCCAGCAGTGGCAGTCCTGCCTCACCTCTGAGCCACCAGCCCTAAGAGCAGGTCCACAGCAGAGCCTCAGAAAGCCAGAAATACTGGAAACTACAGATTGTAGGGACACTGCAGGGGGAGGACCCTTAGGAAAGGCAGAGGGGCTAGCAGAAAGCAGGGCTGGGTGGTGGGGACAGCAGTGTTGTCTGTTCAAGGAGTGTCTCTGGAAAAAGCAGGTGTAGGCTAAACTGCAATGTGGGACAGTAACACGGCACAGGCCCTTGGGAGAACTGTATTTAGAAGTCCAGGCTCATGGGAGGGTGGAAGTTGCAGCATATGTTCTGATTTGAAAGTGTTGTCAGTGAAGGTAATTCCTTTGGAATGTGGCTATGGAAGGGGCAGTGTCACCCCACCACCACCTGTGGTCCAGACCAGCCTGCTGGGCTGGGAGAGATTCTGATAGCTGCTCCTGGTAAAACCTGCTTCTGGTTGCAGGGTAGGTAATTTCCATACACTGAGGGAGTCTCCCTGCAGCTGAGAAGGATAAGCCACCACCACTTAAGCTGCTTTTTTCAGGTTTGAAAAAGATGCAGAGGGATCACCCACCCTTAGCTGGAAAAGGCAGAATGGCCCCAAGCCCTCCCACCAGCATAGCAGAGAAGTTTTTGAGAACATGGCTGTTTGGAATTTTTTTAATAAAATGGATTTTTTTTTCTTCAAATATTTGTAACTGAAAAAATAATTCAATTTAAAGATCCATTCTCTCCCCCATTAACTTGTCACTTTTATCCTTTTCCAGTTGAATACTCGCTCTGGATCTGATGCCCCAACACCATCTCACTCTGATGGTGCTGATCAGCCCTCGCCATTGGCTGCATAGTGGAAGGGAGAGTGCGTGCTAGTCAAATACACATTACAAACAAGTAGTGGTTACAGCAGAAAGATTCAGGATTACATTCAAGGTAGAGGCAGAACATCAGACTTTGTTTTTCCCAGTGGGTTCAAAAATGTATGTCCGGGGGAATACCTCTTCCAACAAGAAACTATTGAACTATTATTCAAAGAAATAATAGTAAGAAAGCAGAGAACTGGGCAAGCCTGCTCTGGGCACTGCTTGGGGAAAAGACTTTCTAACATTTCCGGGGCTGAGGCACCACCTTCCCCTTTGCCCACAGGCACAGGATTATTGTTCACTCTCCTGCCAGAAGCCCCTTGTGCAGAGGGGCTTCCACAGGTCAGCCAGGCTTCTCAGGACACGAGGCTCATAGTTCTGTTTCCTCTGGGCTCCTCGAAGCTCTTCAGCCAATGAAAGAATGTTAGGCAAAGTCAGGGTCACTAAATTCCTACACTTTCACACCTGATGGTGGATGGGTGAAGGTGAAAGGGAGCAGCTGTGAGCTCAGCCTTTCACCAGCAACCTCTGGGAAGGGCTCCACTGGTATCAGGCATTGGCATCTCTCTGCCAGTGACTGGAGTACCTGGCACAGGGCAAGGAACCAGGGCTGGGTAAGGCCGGGACTGCAGCTAGAGTGCTCCCACCTTCCTCTAGGAGCTCATTGCACTTTACTGATAATTTCATTCTTTATTTAATGGCTGCAGATTTGTAATTATTTGTACCAAAGAAAGTACACAGCTGGTTTTTGTGGGAGCTACTGCAACTATGGGCTAAAAGAACCTGATTTTGCTTGAGTCTGACAAACAGGCAGCCTCACGTTTTCCCCTCAGCATTTTGGAGATCCTCCCACTCCCTCCATACTCCCTCCTTAGAAATTCCTTGCCTTCTGCCCCCACAGCTGGGCAGCTTGCCTGGCTGGTGAAAGCTCTGTAAGGTGATTGCTAAGTACTCACTGCTCCCAGTGAGCACCTGGGCTGCACCAGGAGAGAATGCAGGGAGGGCTCAGGAGGATAAAGGGGGTGCCCACCAGTCTCTTTTACTCTGATTTTTAGGGTGTTACACTGTAGCTTGAGGAATAGAAACCCTGTGGGAAAGGGGGAGAGGGGTGGTGTCCTCCCCAACCCGGACACTGAGGGAGGGAATAAGAGGCTCCAACTTGCTTACAGTTCAGGGCCAGAGGAAACGACAGAAAGGAAGCTGCCAGCAGGCTCCCCCTGCAAATGATTAAGAAAGTGGCTCCCCGTGCAGTTAACAAGCAAAGGGCTCAGGAAAGCAAGAGTATCTCCCAGCTGCAAATAGGGATGACCCCACACAGCTGCCAGTTCAGTGGCTGAGGGAAAGCACATTGTGCAGGGTTGGCCTGCCTGCTTCACCACAGAGCAGAGGTACCAGCACCTCTGTGGCACAGCTTCCCCCTGGGAAGAGGACTACGTACCAAAGTTGCAGGAAAGCAGCACGTGGCTCACAGCTACCTGTCCCCAGCAGGAAGCTCTGCGGCCCAGCATGGGGGAAAGGTGGGGACAGCATCCTCAAGGAGATACTGAGACGGATGGTAGTTGATTCTTTCATTGCCTGACCAGGTCAGTACCTCAGTCTGCACAACTTCAGAAGCCACAGCTTCCCCCACCTCACTCAGCACGAGCAGCCTGGGCCCAGCTCAGGGCTAAAGCAGGGACAGACTGTGGCGAGGTGGCTGCATCCACGTAAGCCATGTCCCACCTGCTCAGTATGGCTGTGATTTACTACTGGCACAGGAATTCTCAAGTAACAGGAGTGACAGCACAAGAGTGAGCCATAGCCTGGTGTTCCACCACAGAGCCCTGCCCAAGGAGTAGCATTGTCATGCTGAGGTCCTGGGGACTTGTCCACCCACTCCTCAGTCTGCAGTTCCCTCAAGGCACCAGCTTGGGGCCCTATAGAGATACAGGGCACCAGCTCAAAGTAAGCAGCCATTTACTTTTGCCTTTTACCCTGTGGGACTGGAGGGAGGGAAAAGCAGAAGTCAGCTGCCCAATACTTGCTTTCAGACTCCTCCCCAGAAAGGGGCCCTCACAGTCACTGAGCTGGGACCTGCGCTGTGCCAGACAACACCCCTCTTGTAGTCCCACTTCCCCTTCCTCACCTATGAGGTCCAACATCCATCCCCAGCTGCTGCTTTCCACTGGGGCACGTGCTACAGTGAGGCACCAACACAGCAAATGCAGGAGACAGATTGCACATGGCCCCCAATGATATGTTACTGATTGCCAGCTGTGTCCCTCACCCGCTCCCCAGGACACGCAGGCACTGTCATGTCCCTGCTCAGGCTGACTGCCCTGCTCACCTGGGGATGTCATGAATGCAGTGGGAGCTGGGGGCAACGGGCTGTGCCTGACAGCAGTTTTAACATATAAGGACCCGATTTTAGCACCTTAAAAACTGTTTTGCAGCCAAAAGCAAGTGAAGTGAGCGGGCAGGCTGGCAGGCCTCTGCCAAGCTCAGCAATGTTTGGGAAACCAGCTTAGCCCAGGTTACCAGGTTGGTGGGGAGCCCTGGTTCCCTTTGGCTACATTTAGAGTAGGTGCCTGTTCTGCCCAGCTCCTCCCAGCCCTGCGGCAGATCAGACCCTCCCCTGACAGGGCAGGTGGTGCAGAGGGAAGCTGCTCTGGGTCCCAGGCAGCCCTCCTGCCTTTGTGTCCTGCTCCAGAGGTAGAATCCCCTTCCATAACCGTTAAGACCGTGCTGGGGCAGCACAACCCCCTTTATCCACCAATCCCAGGAAGGCGCAGAGTGCTGCTGCTGGAAAACAGCTCAGGCCCAGTCATGCTCTGTCCCACGTGAGGGAACAATGTGCTGCCACTGCTCCTGCCTGGAGGAACAGGGGCTGCTGGCTCTGCTCTCACCCTGGCTGGGCCAGGCTGTATGGAGCGGGCAGGAGGCCGCCAGCCCCACAGCTCCTCCTGCCTCTTGTGCCCGCCCCCTCCCTCAGCAACCGTTCTCCCTGCCCTGGCCCGGCCCAATGCCAGCTTCACACAGCAAGGACACTGTCAGGGGAGGAGTACAAATACTAGGAGCTTCTTTTTTCTCTTTTTTGGTTGACTGGCCTCTTCCCTCTGCATGCCTCCCACTGTGCCTTCCCTCTGTGCCCTCCCACTCCCATTCCCTTCAGTCTCTGCTCACAGAATTACAAGCAAGAATCCCAGTGCAGCTGCAGATCATGTCCATCAAGAAAGTCTGTGGAAAAGAGGCTGGGAGCCGTGGTGCTCAGGGGAGCCAGGCTCATGACAGAACCCCCTGGCAGCTCCAGCCAGTCCATGCTGTCCAAGTTAGCCTCAGCCAGATCCAGGGCTATGCCCCCAGACGGCTCGTGAGCAAAGTGCAATTCCGAGGTGTCCATAGGTGAAGGCGGGTGGTCCAGGATGGCCGAGCTGCTCAGCATCTCACTGTGGAGGTCATCAATGAGGGACAGGGGCTCTGGCCCATCGTGGCCTGCCGTCAGCAGCGGGAGGCCGGTGCTGCTCTCCAGGAAGTCCTCCAGCCTGCCCACGAGCACCGGCTGCCCCAGGGACACCAGCACCGCCAGCTCGGAGGAGTGGTGGCCGCTGGGTGGTGGGGAACAATCTGGGGCCGCAGGTGCTTCTTTCCCAGCTGGGGACGACTGATCCTTGAAGTCAGCAGAAATCTCTGTACAGGGAACAAACAGGCCAGGGTAAGGAAAAGTCTGGCTGAACATCAGAAGGATCCCTCCCACCCACCAGGGCCACAGACACCCCCAAGACCAAGCCATCACTGACTACCAGCTGGGATGAGGAAACATCCTGTGCCTGTGCTTGCCTCACTATGGGGAGTTTTCAGCCCACCTCGATGAAATTCCATCTCTGTCCAGTATCTCAGAAATGATGTGCCCGAATTTGATGCAGCAGAGCCATCAAGAATCACAGAATCATATGAAGCCCTGACTGACATCTTCCTCAGTGCCTTAATGACTACTGCCAGTGCTAAAAGCACTGGAAGGGACACCGGAGAAAAAAAGCGGAGCCGTGACAGACTTTCCCCTTGGTGCTCTACAATCCTCAGCTTCAGACCCAAGGGACTATGGGAAATGCTGGCTTTGTCTCCTTACCTCCACTTTCAATGAGGATATCAAACAGGTCATCCATCTGCTGACTGGAACAGCCATTCTCCTGGGAAGAGCAAGTGCAGGATTAGCCTCCTATTTACCAGGGGAACTTCCACCTCCAGCAACACCCTTGGCTGCTGGTTCTCCTCCCTTGCCCAGGGACGGGGCTGTTTTCTAGCACGAATGAGCACACCATGACACGGCACCAGAGTCCTCTGTAACCCAGGCTGTTACTGGCTGGGAAAGTATGGTCAGCAATGGCAATGAATGGCTTGAGATTACCTGTGATTTAGGGTCTACCCCAAACCCTCCAGAGGAAGTTCAATGAGGAAGGTGCAGTTATGTCTCCATTCCCTATCACTGACCCACATCAAGAAACTGAGTAGAATAGCAACGTTTTGTCTGCTCTACAAGGAAACCAGGGAGAGTAACTGCTCTCACCTGGGCCTTTGGCTGTTGCTTCATTGCCTCTTCATAACCTGGTGGTGGCTCTTTTACTGGGACCGAGGGAACCGGAAGAGGAGGTGGAGGAGTTCCAAAAAGCGGCGTGTGCTGTTGCTGCTCCAGGTCCATCTGGGAGGGGGAAAGGGCGGCAGGAGAGCCAGGCTGTGATGAGGACTGTTTAGAATGAAGGCAGAAGAGGGAATGAATGTTAATCAGGGAAAAGTCTACGTCAACTCCTGTCTCACAGCTGCTTTGAGAGACCATCTCCTCTCCCTGTGAGCACTGCACAGCAGTCTGCACTGCTCTGCCCACAGCAGCCTGCCTCCTTCCCTGGACTCTGTGCACTATGCCCTGGCTGCAGAGGAAGAATTTCCCCTCCAACTCACAGCTGGAAATCTTTAGCCAATTTTTCCAATGCTAAAGAAGCCACGCCACAAACCACCTTCTCACTTCTCCTGGACGGGGAGAGCCTCATCTGTCCAGGCGGGGGATTCCTGCGGCACTTCGGAGAGAAAGGGCACTTCCCTTGTGTGTTCAGCCTACTCTGTGCAACATATCCAGGGCCTCTCTTCTACCCGTCTCCCTCTGCAATGCCTGCTTTGGGGTCACAAGCCAGTTTCACTTAGCAGCAAGTTTCACAGCCTGATGATAAGTGGAGAGCACCAGAGCACTGAGCAGCACCAGAACTCCAAAGGAAACCCCAGGTGTTGCAGGAAGTGGTGCTCATGACTCAGCTTTAGCAGATGAATCAGCACATAACTGCCCATAAGAACGGCTGAAACGAGGATCAGGCCTTTCCCTCTACAGCAGCTATGCATGACCCACATGGAAACCTGCTCCCCTGGAGCAGTGAACTCTGGGGCAGCAGCTGAATGCCACTTCCAACACATGTACGTATTGATGCCCTTGCCCATCCTGTTTTCCCTGGAAAGCTGCTCATCTTTCTGTGACCCACAGGTAGAGGAGCGACCAAAGACCAGCCCTGCTGCGATCCACTCTTTCTGAGAAGGGCTGGAAGCCATGGCTGTGGCACAGGCCACTGGGACATGCTGGGAGGGTATTTTTTGACACATCGGATTGGCTGGCTTTGCCAAAAGCACCAATATTCAGGGACTGCTTATGGAAACCACAGGAGAAGAAAAGCTGCAGGTTTGGAGGTGCTGAGAAAGACAACACGGTGTATGGCCAGCTGCCCTGCAACCACCTGCAGACCTGGCTTCTGACCCCACAGGGAGGCAAAAGGATGGGAAGAGTCACTTCAGATATCTGTGCAGCACAAAAGCTAAGGAACTCTGAGGAAAAAGGTGCCTTTATTTACCTTCTACACATTCTCTAAGGTCTCAAAGCAAACCAAGGCACTGCCCCTTTGCAAAGTAGATACCTCACTCTAAATATATTAGAAATTACATCTGTCTTCATATCCTTTCCAGGAACTGACTCAGAAATGATCCTCCAAGCTCTAAAAACTCTTCATAATCTTTCTGTATCTTATCTTAATTACAGGTTAGAGAGACAGCTAAGCAGGCTAGAAAGGGAGGAGATGTACAGCAGAGCCTCTTTAAAGCCAGCACCTGGAAAGGGTTAAAGGCAGAGGTGCCCTCTTTCCTGAAGCAGTATAGCACTTCACAAATCGGTGATTAACTGGCATGCTCAGGGCAGGGGAAGGGGAATGACAGCATGCTCAGCAGTACCAGAGACTGAAAGATCACAGCCCTTTTGCTCCTCTGAGCTCACATGCCCCTTCAGTAGCAGCCACACTGCCCACACCACCCTCTCTCCATGCAGCAGCCACCGTTTCTGTTCAGCAGCACTCCTTTAAGAATCTGGGACACCTCTATGAATCAAGGCTGCCCACTCCAGCCCCTCCTTGTTTTCAATCCACAGACAACATCCCCTGGTATGTAGCATGTTTGTACCCACTGCCTATGGGAACAAGCCCAAGGGAGAAAAGCGAGCAGGCAAGTGAGATACCTTAGACTGGTCTGATCCTCTGGGCTGCTGCTGCTGCTGCTGCTGCTGCTGAGTGGGCTGTTGAGGGGTGTTTGCAGGTACCTGACACGGCAGTTGGCTGGAAGTTTTAGCGGGTGATGATTGTACACTCTGGAAAGAAAAGGGTATCCATAATAGGTTATTCCCCAGACATGACATGGACACAGGGCCTAGGTTTCTTACAGGCTATATAAGTTTGCTCTTTCCCCACTCTTTATTCTTTAGAAAATTCAATCCTTCTCTTTCCCTGAGCAGAGAAATCAGACTGGATGCGATGAGGAGTCCTAAGAGAGGAAGTAGTACCAGCCTAAATCCCTGAGCCACCCATGACACGCCTCAAGGACTGCCAGACTTGACAAAAGAGCTGTGCCCTTGTGGAGCAGCAGTGGAGCTCAGGTGAGATACTCTGGGGTTGCAAGGCTGACATTGGATGCTGATGTTTAGACAGCTGCAAACATCTCACCTGCTATGCAGCAAACACACTCTGCTCAGTGCCTGTCACTGATGGCAGACACTGCCACTTGCTCTGCAGAGAATCAAAATTATCTTTGATGTCATGGAAGGTGCTGGGGTTTGACTTGCGCCATCAAACCTGGGCATATTTATCCCTTCCTGGAAGGAACACTCGGAACACTTCTGTTAAGTGCTGAGCTCATGCCAGCAGGGGAATAGTAAATCATCTCTGATGAAAGACTCTGTTAACACTGAAATACTGACACGCACTGAAACAAAGAGCAGCCAAAAGCAAACAGGCTGCTCCCAGGGTCTGATTTCAGCTCTGGTAGATAAGATGACCCATCTATCACTCCAACTACGATCTCTACAGTTAAGGACAAGAGATGAAATACACTCTGCCCATTTTACTACCATGTGTTCTTTTAGTTGCTCTTTTAAAAACTAGTGAACTGTGGCAGCAAACCCTTGTCGTCCAAGCCCGAGGTCTGCCTGACAATAGGCAGAACCATGTGTTTGGAAGAATGCTGAGCAGCCTGTGATGCACAGAGCCAATCTTGCATTGCTGCACACAGCTCATCATTGTCAAATTCCAGTCTTTTTGCCGAAGATCTGCTTACACTGCTCTGTTTTACAAAGCCATGACCTACCACCAACCACCGTAGCGAGCAACTCAGCCCTTTCAGTATTTACTGCACTGAATTTCCACCCTATGGAAGTCATCCTATGGTAAGCAAAGTGGGATGAGGAGAGAGGAACCCAACTGCTCGCAGCAGTGATGGGATCCCACCCTTGCCTACCTGCAAGGGTGGGCAGCTGCTCCCTGCCATCCAAGGGTGGGGAGAGAGGCCCTGCCTCTCGGCGCTCTGCTTGGTCACGGTGAGGACGATGTGGGTCCCTGTGGAGTCAGTGATGAGGGGGGGGGGAGGGGTGCCCTTGAGGTCGCTCAGGGCGCTCCCTTGCTCGCCAAGGAGAAGCCGCGGGCTGTGGGGCTGGCACGGCGGCTCTGCTTCCGTGGCTGGCACCTCCTGCTTCACCATCACAGCTTTCTTTGGCACTGGGCTTGGATTCGAAGTGTCCATTTGGCTAGCGGTTGGTGCAGGGCTGAATTGGTCTGTTTGGCCACTGGATTGCTTCGCAGACTGGCAACTCAGGAAATCGTTTTCAGTCTTGACCTGGGTGCCAAACTCTCCTGGTTTGGAGGCGAGGGCTGTTCCTTCTTCGGCGGCTGTTGGGGTTGGCTGTGACTGCTGAGAGCGTTTCTCCTGCTCCAGCTGTAGCCTAAGCATCTCCACCAGCTGCTGCTTCTGTTTCAGCATGCGGGTGAGTTCCTCGATCTGCTTGTCCTTCTCCTGCAGCATCTGGTCTTTGTCCCTAACTTCTGCATCTCTGCTGTTAGCAGCACTACATCGCTCTGACCTGGGTGCTGCATTTATGCTGCAGGAGGCGGACTTGGAGCTTTCTTCCTTCACCAAGAACTGCACTGGAGATGTCTGCAAGGTGAGCTGGGTCAGAGGTGAAGTCACCATCTCTCCAAAGGTATCTCCAGTGCCCGAGTTTTCATCCCCTGTACTCATTTGCGAGCGCTCGGAAGGAGTTGGAGAAACAGGAGGAGTTGAGCCTGTGCTCCCAAACTTCATCACGCCACCACCAGTAACTGTGGCCACAACTACTTCTGCTGGTGCAATGCCAGTGGTGACCAGGGCCGGCCCTGTGCTCAGCCTGGCAGTTGGGAAGGCCACTACCACTTTGGCAGCTTTAGGGAGGACAGCTGCTGTGCTGGGCTTGGGAGTGGGGGTTGTTTGGCCGGCTGCACCGTTCTGCTCTTGGTAAGCTCGGAGACGCTCAATCAGGTCTGTCTTTGTGCCCGAGACAGGCAAGGCCCTCAACTTCAGCTCTTGCTTCAGCTCTGCTACCTGATATGGGATGAAAAAAAGAGGACAACATTATGAGAACTTCTAATTAAACCACTATCAACAGAGCTATGAGACAAAGGACTAAACTGATCTTCCTGCAGACCAACAAACTTGCACCTCAGGTAAGACTGCAGGGTAGCAATCCCAGTTGTTATCACTAACTCCTGTCAGTCCACCTCAGCCCTGCTCTGGGGCAGCAACATCATTCAGTACTGCCTGCTGACAATGGCAGAAAGGGTCTGTGCAGCTTCACAGGACATTCACCTTCATCTCATCCAGGTTGGCAGGGAGAGGGCCAGGCTTGCCCACCGCAGCATTACTGTTTTGTCTCATCAGCCCACTGGAACCAGAAGATACTGAGGATGTGCTGCTGACTGTGGCAGAGAGATTGCGTACAGCAGGGGCACTGGCACCACTCTGCTGCTCTCCTGGAGGCCTGCAGGAAAAGAAAGAACACAGACATCAAAACCACACTGGAAAGACACCAGAGACCCTCAGTATCCACAAACATACACGTTCAGAAACGTCTGCATCACTAGTGCTGTCCTAGACTCTGAAGCACACCAACACTCTCGACTACATCCATGCCCCTTGCTGTGCCAACCGACTTCAGCTGCTTTTGTCTGATTCATCTTGCACCAGCTCTTTTTGAGGCTCTCTGGAACCTACAAGACTGAGTGTGTCACACCCAGTGGCCACCCCGACACCCAGAACACCACGTCTCTGGTAGGAGAGCTGGTAAGTGCTTGCTAAGAGAGCTGCCACTGCGGACCCGTACTTAGGTGGGGCTGGCAGGATGGTCTGATAGTTGTAATGCTGCTGCTGCTGGTTGAGGATCTGAAGCTGGAGAAAGAGCTGCTGTTGCTGCAGTATTTTGGCATAGGATGAATCCATGGGAGGAGCTCCCTTGTCTTGCTTTTGGTCCGGGGGAATATACTGATGATATTTAAGCTTCTTGACTTTCGGCTTCAACTCCTTGGCTTTTTTACTGCGCTGGGACTTCTCACTAGCAGATTTGGGCTGGCTTTGCTATTTAGAAGAAAAGGAGGAAGCAAGTAAGAATGGAAACATTGATATAACGTAACACCCCATGTAACCCAGAACACACACTGGGATATTAATTTTGAAATTCTCTAGTTTGCTCACCTCAGGGTCTTTCCATGCTTCCCGAACTGAGACATTATAGACACCGCACTGGCAGCAGCTTATGCTGCACCATAATGCAGGTCACCTTTCCCAGCACACCAGATCATTTGCTCATCCAGGGCAGATTCATTGACTCTAATTACAGATAACACTCATTGTTTCAAAACATTTTTCATTCAGTATCCGTTATACAGAAGGTGAATACACCATGGAACAGAAAATCCCATTAAATATGTTACAATTAGTGTCACGGTATGACACTAGTGAGAAATGTTTCCTTCCTTGGCATCTGTTAATCTAATAGTTCCAACTCCAAACCGGCTTAAAAGTAACCTTCTTATCTTCCTTCAGACTACAACAATGAAGACATTAGCCAAAATAGTACCTTAATGAGTGTTGGTGGGGGCTTGGCAGCAGTAAGAGCCACTCCATTGGTAAGACTAGGGGGCAGAAGAGGTGGAGGTGGCAGTGGCGGAGGTGGCTGCTCAGGTAGGAAAAGAGTTTCACTGGAGTCTGCACTGATCTGCAACTGGGATGAACCCTGAAGGGACAGAAAAAGGCATAATGAATACACACGAGAGGAGGGAAATAGTTTAACAGAGTGCAGGAAGTGTCCACTTAGAAGGAAGGAGCACAGGCTTCAAACCTTTAATCGGACTCCTTTAACCCACTGCTTCAGTTGTCCCTGAGAAGCAGCACAACTTCTTCAGGCAGAAAAGGAATCAAAATCCAGCACCTGTATCTCCCAGCATTCCGTGCTGGGATCAGTTGCACACAGGCTCTATCACCAAGCAATGGCTCTCCATTTCCCCACAAGGTACCACCATGAGGGTTTGTGAATAACCAGAGGAGGATGTCACTGACACCACACAGAGCTAAGACCCTTTCTGAAATCTCACAGACTATACCTCTTAGGGAAGCCTTAGTCTCACTTTTTAGGCTCCTCTGCCACAAACCAGCATGAAGCTCCAGGGCACTGCAGGAGACCTCCACATTCTCACCTGAGCTAGTGATGTAGCAGTGGTGCTAGGGAGAGGCTCACAAATCCGAGAGTCCATCGGCGATGGGACAGACCCTTGGGACTCATGGCTGGCTGGCTGTTCTGGGGAGAGGGCATCACTGCTGTCCTCATCAAAGGAAGAATTGTCTGCAACCTTTGGGTAGTTCACCTGTCCAACTAAAAACACGAACATCAACCGTGGTCTGTAAAGTGGAATAAGAAATGACTTTGCTTGACACTAGATGTTTCACAAAGACAATGATGGCATGGAGAGAGTTGTGCTTAAAGCACCAGCTAAAAATGAGAGAACAGAGTCCTCAGCTGGATTGGGTTTAAGTGTTTACATTCACTATCTATCAGTATAATAAAATAATGTGGAGTGGGGTGAACCATTACCCTTGCTTCCTAGACAGGAAAGATCAGTGAGTGTAAGATATTCAGGTCTGCCCAAACCCAGCTCTGTGGCATGGCTTATTTCATTATCATCTGGCACCAAAGAAGAAAATTGGACAGCATAAGGTTGAGTCATGGCTTCTATGGTGTTCATCCTGTATGGTGGAAGGTAGAATTTCTCTTGGATTCTTCTGTCTTGGAAGACAGAATCTCAAACTGTCCTCTAGTCTTACAAACAACAAGGGCTATGGATTAAGTGGTGGCCCTGGCTGCTATTAGCCTTTCTGTCCATCTACATGCCCAACAGATAAACTCACATGAGTGTACACTTGGAACGCACCAAAGTTTTTTTGGACTACATTTTCTCAAATTAATCCCGCTAAGCGGGGAAATATTGTCATTTGCACCTCACCTAAAACCAAGAGGATTCCAGAGATGTGCTTTGCTCAGTCAGAAGGAAGTCACATCTCTCATGCTTCAGTTCACAGGTTCGCCCTTCCTCAACTACTTCTTGTTCAATAGTGAAGCCAGGTTCTCTCACAACACTGTCCTTTTCCTTTTTTATGGAAACTATTCCGTCTCACTCACAGTTGTGTCCCATTTGTCTTTACAGTAACAGTGCATGTTTGAGGGGATGAATAACCACAGACACACAGACTGCTCAGTCTGGGGAGACAGGAAAGAGCACTGCTGAGGCAGTGGGAAGGCTATTCCTCAGCATTCCTTTCAGCCCTTGGAATGGCACTGGCATGATTTACATCTGTTCTGGTTTATTTTTAAAGGGGTTGAATCCTCTGAAGTTTTTGAGTTCACAGACATCTTTTGTTTCATCACACCTGTTTATATTCTGTCTCCCCTCCTGATCTAAGTCAGTGGGTTCCCCCTGACCAACGTTGTTGACATGTTATCCTGAGAGAGGGATTTTAAGGAGACAATCTAGGGAATTCAATCTTCAATAGTCTTTCAAGTCTTTAGGGTATACTATTACTTCCATATTATTCTGGAATGTCCGAATTCCCTGTAATTCAATGTCTCCATAGCATTATCTGGGCCAGAGGGAGATCTTCTTTTCTGAATCCTCAGGATGAAAGCCTGTGATTCTGGGCCAGGAAAATGAGACCAGCCATGGGATTGCACTGTCTTAGACATGCAGGTGAGTTGATAGGTAATCACAGCCACATGTGGGAAATGCCCTCCACAAAGATCCTCCTCTGACCTTACCAATAATAGCTTCCTTTAGGCTCGATTCCACAGGCAAGATATTCTTCTCCACCAGCTCCATGGGCCCTGGCCTCTGTGCTATCTTCTCATTGAGGTCATCTGCCAGTCTGGCTCTCTTCAGCTTCAGCTGCTTAGCCTGCAAGGAGGGTTCAGCTGAGGTCTCTGTTTGGGGGAAAGTAAATAAAATGGAATCAATCCAACAATGGTCAACCCATGCCCTTCAGCAGTATTTTAATTTTATTCAGAAAGGTAACTGTAGATAACAGTAGGTAACTGTACAGAAAAACAGTTGATAGATAACAATAGGTAACTATGCACTACAAAGATATGACAGATGATATGTATATTCAGATTATAAAGATAACTACAGTAGCCTTTGGACAAATTCACTGTTCTCAAACTGATGTCACTCAATTCTCATTCATCTTTTGCCCCTGGTTGTGCCTCAAGCTTGGTGCTCAGCAGCATAGCACTCCCTCTCTGAAACTGACGTTCATTACTAATCAGATCAAATCTGCCTCACTCCCTTTTGGACACTTTACAGTGTCTTCCTTTAGTAAAAGAGCAATCCATGGTCATTCTATTTTATTGCTGCTCAGCTACACAAGACTGCCCAATTGAATTCACACAACAGATTTTTCTGAGAATAATCTCCGAGCAAGCGGAGTTGAATCCCTCCTAAGGAAGGGTGCAATGGGCATGATCTGCCTGCTCCCAAGTGGAAGGAAGCTTTAGAGGTCAGAGACAAAACAGAAACCTGTTAAAAAGGTAGTTATGGTAAAATTTATTGTTGATGTTTGCATGTTCAGCACTTGCCATACCTTCCAGAATGTGCATCCTAACCAGCTCTGATCTCTCTGGCCGGGACCGGATTTTACGTTTCAGATAGTCCTCTGTCTGTAGCAAAAACAGACAAGCAAGAACCACTTTCAGCTGATCAGACACAGAAGAGAGGTAACCTTAAGCAGCACAACGAAAAGAAACAACCATCTTTAGCTGTTACTGAGATCTAAGTAAGCACAAAATGGAGAAAGGACCTATCTCCTGTCCCAGAGCACACGGAGAATGAGCTTACTCTAAAGATTGCCTTCTACAGTAATTACCTCAGTCAATTGTACAATGCTGCTCCATCTCTCCAGAATGGAAATTGGTAAGGACTTCCTCAGGAGCTGAAGTCCTCTTTTCCTGTTGTATGAACCACCACTAACTTGTGTCAGGGTAACACCCATGAGACTTCTTTTTACATTAAAGATATATGCACTGGTTCCATTGTTCACAGAAAATACTTTCATGTACTGCTAGCATTCAGGGCTGACTTGTGGCTTGGGCATACTCTTTAATTTGATTAAAGATATGTTATTTCTTAAGCTAAAGACCCCATGCAGTCCCTTGAGGAGCAGAATGTAAATGCTGTGACAAGGCTTATTTCACTTTCAGAGCTGCTTTTAGCTCTGTCTTTGGAGAAAATGCTATGGAGCAATGAACAGAAATGACCCTGACAGGCTGAACGTGTTACTCTTTACACTGCTGAGGAATGGAAATCTAGAAGCAGTAGGTAATAGATTGCTAAGTACTGGACATCAGGATGGGCCTTCAGAGAAACTGCACCATAGTTGCTCAACTGCCCACATAAAAATATTAACTTAATAAGGTTTTAGGCAAAAGCCCTTTGTTACTGGTCTTAATGCAAAGTCCCCCTTTGCAATCCTTCCAACAGTTTAAAGGGCCTCAGCTGTTATTTTGCTTTCACTTTTAAAACAAAACTTAGTCATAACAAGTTTCATTCCACTGCAGGCTAATCAGAAAAAAAATATCCCCAGAGGCCTTCTGAGGAACAGAAATTATCAAGAAACTCCCCAGTTAGAAATACTTCATACACATGAAGTACGATGCCTGGCTTCCTCTTTCTGTAGAGCCAGAAGTCTATGATTTCAGTGTCACAAGATTTTTTGGGGGATCCTCTCTATTAAATTTTCATTTTTACCTAGTCTCCTAGATAAAAATTGCATGTGCAGGTAACAGAGAAACTTTCCTCAAAGATGGAACTGACTGCCACAAGATGAAAGCATTTAATAGCATTTAAAGGCAAAACAAACACCATAAAAATAAAAATGTCAAGTGCGTGGACAGTGGGGAAGAAGAGTAACAGTCACTTCCAGAAAGATTACACTAGGGAAAATCCAGGCACCATATTCATTGGGCTTTAGGAACAACTAGTTCACTGAGGCTTAACCAGCACCACATGCAAGCTGCAGAACACCCCATCCAATACACCTCTGACTACAGAAAGCTGTATTACATCCAGAATATGAACAATTCCTTTCTGCATCTCATTAACAGCTACAGGATGCCCAAAACACAAGACATACTTTTCCTGACTTTCCCAAAACACTGAAGGTTATATTGCATCTTACCCTGGCCCGCTCCAAACTCTTTCTTTGTTCATGAAATGCAGCTGGACTTTTCAAAGCTGTGGAGAGGAAAAGCATTTAGACAATGAATTAGAATGATGGAAGTTCTCTCACTGCACAACCCTTCAGGCCAACCGAGTTAACAAACACACAGAAGCAACTGCCTCCTGCATCTTCCAACACACTGCAGCAGATCTCCAGCTGGTACAAAGCAATGGGAATTGCCATACTCCATCTGACAGCACAGGGATACAGGAAATGATCTGAAATTTTTGTAGGCCACTGGAGAGTCTAATACAGATACACTTCTAGTCAAGCTAATCACTGTTCCCAAAGTTGTGTCCAAGAACATGATTCAGAAACAGCCCCCCAAAAAAGCCTTTTACAAGCTTCAGCAGACAGTAAGATACCCAGGGCCCTTACGGGGGGAATAGCCCTGAAACACTGAAGAGGTCAAACGCTGGAAGGATGGCGGACAATGATAATGAACTGTAAATCCCCTTTACTATCCTTTAATGTCAGAGGAAGATGCAAGTTTTTCCTGAACATGCACCTCTGGTTTGTACACATGCAAGGACTGGCTGCAAATCCTGCAGGTCCACAGCACACATATACTGCTCCCTGGAAGAGAAACTACCGTGACAACAGGGACACTCGGAGAGAAAAGCACTTCTGCCTATTGGCAGAAAACCACAGCTTGAGGAATTAACTTCAGCTCTCCACAGAACAGACCTTCTCGCCCCCTCGGGCCCTGTTTAAAACCAGAGCCAAAATGGATCAGGTTTTAAGAAACTGATCCTCTGCTGTCCAGGACCACACTAACCCTGGAGGAATCTCTCACTCTGCCTGGCTCCTCTGGAGCACACAAAGCTCACGTCCCACAGTAAAACCAGAGAGGGGGGTGATGATGGTGTCAGTAGCTCCTCACAGTTTCCCTGAAGCTGCAAGTAGCTTGTTTTTTCAAAAAACGACCACACTGTGGTTTGTATTAAGAAGTAGTTGAAGGGAGCATAATAATTTCTTTACATATTTCTGAAATACTCATATCTTAAACTGTCTGAATTACCATCCAGCTAAACAGAAAAGTTAAAGAACTTCAGCTTTAAAGATAAGTTGCAAGTCTTTTGAAGACAGAAAACGAAGCTCACAGAGTTAGTATCTCCAAAGTGTTGCATCTAGGTCCTGTGAAAAACAGTCTGCTCATATTACTTTTCATTTAAGACCAGTTAGTAAGTATTTCTCAAATATAAGTTCATAATGAAGTCTCAAAAAACTTAAAAAATAAAAGCCCTTGCATAAATACAATGTAAGAAACTACTTCTGTGGAGCCTTCCATGCCGTTTCTACAGACAAAATCGAGTAGCCACCAAAAGTGTTGACACATTCCGTGAAATATAGAGTCCCTCTGATGCCAAGATGATTTTTTGCCTTTTCTTTCATATACTTTTTATATAACTTTTATGTATCTTCAGTATTCCTAGCATGCATACTTGTAATTCTTTAAGTCTGATAACTTAACCTAGTATTTTGTTAGGCCAGGAGACAAAACATCCTAAAGGCCTCATAGCAGGAGACTGGAAATCCCTATGCTATCTTGGGAAACCAAGGCCC
Source organism: Sturnus vulgaris (assembly GCF_052056855.1). Lineage (NCBI taxonomy): Eukaryota > Metazoa > Chordata > Aves > Passeriformes > Sturnidae > Sturnus > Sturnus vulgaris. Next base: position 29,364,659 of record NC_142247.1, on the reverse strand, counting down.
CACTCCAGAACATATCCTGTAAACTCGAGATTTGGCCCATCCAGGGGGGAATACCACACCGTTCATGCAGGCCTCCCATAGGAGCACCCTCGTTAGAGATGCTCCTTTGTAAGGTCTATAAATTGTATACACGATCTATTGTGTGTGCACACTGCAGTGCATCCCACCTCGGCAAAGTGGTGCAGCATAAGGATCCTTATTAAAATACTGAGGTAAAAAACCCTTATCTCTTAACTGTGTCTGGCTCTCAATTTTTTAAGACCAGGGAAAGGCATCACCTCTAGGTTCACATCAGTGGGGTAAGAAGTAGAATTCAGTACACATGGCAGGAATTCCAAACATGCCAGGTGTTGGAGTCTGAAAACAGAAGCCTCTCTGAGTTCTAATTTGTAGAATAAATTAACAATAACTGAAAACCACAGTGAGTGAGTCTATAGACCCCTACAGCAACGGGGCAAATAGTTCCTGCTCAGATTAGTTGCATAAATCTGGTTACAGAGGGAAATCACCAGAGAAAGTTACACAAGCTGTGAAATGCACTTTGAGAAAAACCAAAGAGATATGGTAGGGATACTGTTTTGCAATAACTACAAAAATAATGCAAAAAACTTCCCCATCTAGCTGAGGCACCAACAAGGCCTCAGCTGATGCCTGCAATGAGATGTCCTGGGCAGTATGACCATGGCACTTCAATGGAGAGCAAAGAACAAACAATACTTTTCTATTCTTGTGAATACGCACATGCTTGAACCTGAACGTGCCTTCCTTTCATTGTTTGCATCTCACAGAAAAGTGAAATAAAAGCTCAGGTCCACTTGGGCAAAGATAGTAAGAAACATTTAAATCTGCATAAACATCTACCCTGGAGACAAGCAAAGCAGGATTCATCTTGAGTCTTCAAAAGCTCTCCACCAGAATGTGCAGACACAGCAGTAATTCTTTACTCTCCCCTTCCTGCCTACCTCTGCTGCCAGTATGAGGCAGCAGATGAACTTTAAGTGACATTTCCCTGACCACAGCTAATGGTCAGAAAAGTCAACTGCAGGAGGTCAGCTCGTGTCAAAGGCAGTCCAGGAAAACTCTTGCATACAGTAGAACAAAGCAAGAAAATAATCCCTGAGTAGGAAAAAAGAAAAACACATATGCATTTAACAGTAAGTAAAGCAGAGCTGCTACATGAATAATGAACACTTTCAGTCTCTCATAACTAGTCCTCTGGAAACGTGCACTGGGATGTAGCTCTCTGGGCTGGCAACATGACAGAGGACTTCATATTTGACCTCTGAAAATGTCAAGAGGGCACAAATCCTTCACTGCTTCCATCAGCAATCTAGGATGAGGTTGATATGTTAGAATAGGGTATCTATTGTAAAATCATACTCCATTTGAAGTTAACTAATCCTTGCACATTTTTTGGCTTTGAAGTGACTACTTAGTCCAGAGCTATGGAGCAACTCTCTTAACTTTACTACAGCAAATTTTAAAAAAGGAAAAATATAATCCTACAAAGAACTCTGAAGCAATAAAGCTCTGGGTGAGCACTAAAGGAGACTTGCAGTGCAGATATGCCACTTTTCCAGCTCCTACCACTGTCCTTCCTGGCCACTTAGCACTGATCCTTACAAAACTGTTCCTGTGCCTCATAACTCATCTGGCTTGCTCAGCAGAGTGCTGCTTTATCCATTCCACTCAAAACTACCCATACTGATAAAGCTCTACTGTTCTCAGCTGTATCAGCTGCAGTGGCTCGTTCTGGCAGTGTGAATAAGTGGCTGAGCTGATGGAACAGAACCTGTGTGAACCAGGTGGGTGTGGGGCAGCATTCCCACTCTGTCCACAGCCCTTAGGACCTGAAGCTTTGGATATATCCACAGAGGGTTAGGGATGAGGAAACTCCAATCACCTGATCCCTTCTGACTGCTCAGCCTGTATAAAATACACTAAACTATTCCTTACAGTAGTTTGTCTAACCTGTTCTTGGAGACCTCTTATAAAAAAATGTAATATTATTGCAGAGAAATTATCCCAGTACACAAATGTTTTTACTATTTAAAAATCTTTCTGAATGTCTAACTTACATTTCCCTTCCTACAATTTATACTCTTTGTTGCCCACCTTACCTGCAAGCATTTCAGAGAACGATTTAATTTCTTCTACTTTGCATCTATCCCTTTTGAACTTTGGTTCTCCTACAATTTTCTGATATATAAAATGACCAAAGGCAGTTGCTTCAACCTTCCCTTGCAGATAACATTATCCAGACCTTGACTTGTTTAGTCTCTTTTGGACTCCTTCTGTTTAAGCTGCATTTTTGTTGAAGCCTAGTGTCCAGAACTGGGTACATATTCCAGCCTAGGCTTTATTGGCTGTTACAGAGTTAAATGATTATTCAATAACACTTCTCAGCCACATGTCCCAGCCAGTTTCCCTTGTTTGTGTACATAAAACGAACAACATTGATTTGTGCTTGTCTCACAATTCACTAAAGGTCTCCAATCCTCTTCTGCAGAGCTGGTACCAAGCCAGCCACTCTTTATCCTCAATTCAAGCCACTGACTAGGCGTTACAAAATGTAGACATTCTGCCTTTCTGCCTTTTTCTTTCATTTTATTCCATAGCTGTTGCCTTCTCCAAACACTGTGACTCCCAGTCCTGTCCTCCCCCCAGCCTACTGACCTGGAGCTTAATAAACGTGCAGACTCTTCCTTTGTTTTCCTTTCTTTTTCCTACATCAAATCACTGAAAGTACTGAATCGTGTCAAACACTGATTTTCTCCCTCCCCATCACACCCAACAACCCTGCTCAACTCAACCTCTCAGACTGACACCAAGCCTTTATTCCAATCCTCACAAGTTCCATAGACAGCTTCAAGTAGTCCCAGGTTGCTTCCAAAAACATTGGGCAAGGCTATTTTAAGCGCCTTACTAAACCCAAGAAGTGCAAAAACACGTTTAACACCCTGAATTCCCTGGGAAGGATTACAACAAATATTTAGTCTGCTGGTAGATCCAGCTTCAGTAATGAGCACTTTTCCCCCCCTTTTCCACATCCCATGTGTTTCTGCCTTGCTGTTGATGCTCTAATTGAACTTGTACTGCACAAGGAGCTCTACTATGGAACTATTGCCATAAAGCATCTCCTGCACCTCTCCATGGCATTTGCCCCTCTCCAAACTTAACTTGAATCCTTGATCTAACTATCCAGCTACCTTTGAGTGAGCTCTGATGAGAACAGAGTGCTGCCAGAGGGGAAAAAAACACCGAACTTGCCAAACTGCAACAGCAGTATGAGCTGTTGGGTTTTTGTTTTCCACTGTATGCAGAAAAGAAATAGTTGACAATGCAAAAATAACTTCTGCAATGCCCAATTTCAATTAGGTTACCTCCTGCCTGCCTTTTGGTTTTATTTCTACATTATATGTATATGTTTTTTTCAGCCTCAGTAACCTGCACTTCCACTTTCTGCCCTCGTTCCTGTACCTAGGTCTGGGACAAAGCATGTCAGCCCTCAGTTATGCTGACAAAACCGTCTGTGGACTCCAATCACAGTTGTTTTTAAAGAGTTATTTTAACCTGGATTGGTATGCTCGTTTACAGCACAGCTCCACAAATAATTGTGTCAGCAAAGCTGAGCACAACTGCCCTGCCAGACAAAGTCAGAAATGAGAGGCTGAGTTCAAGGCCAGCACTGCAGCAGGAGTCCCATCCTGTTGAACCATGCCCCCCCCATCTTCAAATTGCCCCATCCACCACAGGAAAACAGCCTGGTGTTACAAATGGCCCAACAGGCACTAAAAAAGTCTCAGTGACAGATGGGACAATAGCATCACCAATGGGGCTTGGGACAGCAAAGTCCAGCAGGTGACCTCCACTGAGCTGTTCACACTTTTGCTGCACTTGGACAACTGTGGCAGTTTGTAACATCTGCTGTTAGGAGAAAGAGTTTTACCCCTCACCTTTAGATGACTGACTGCAGGACGTGATTTTCCTGCCACAGATGGGCTGGCTGGCAAGGGTCTCATGAAATTCCTACTTATTTCTTTAGTCTCTCTGCTGCCTGTTGTGGAGCATTTTGATGCTTCATCTCCAGAATTCCTGAAGCATTAGCATCTTTGTGGTCACACCCTCAGTTACCATGAGAAACCTCCCTGCACATCAATGATGCAACTGTTCTGTGCCTCCACCCTGCTTCAAAAATATTGCAGCTATACGTTGCAACCTCAAATCCAAGTAGCAGCACAAAAGACCATCTACATTGACCCACACCTTTCCATACAAAGCCCAGAGATTAAAATTGCTACTCTTCACTTCAAAGCAATGTATTAATTCCTATGAAACAAGGTGAACAATTGTAGTGCCTGAGTTCAGTGTTTCCCCAGTCCAAGCCACATTTCAGAGATGGCAAAGGGTGAATGAATCACAGAACCACTGAATGGTTTGGGTTGGAAGAAACCTTAAAGACCATGTAGTTCCAACTCCCCTGCTACGGCTGCAGGGACACCTTCCACTAGAACTAGATTGCTCAAAGTCCCATCCAGCCTGGCCTTGAGGCACTGCTGCAAAGCATCAAACTGGTACTGCTACAAACAACAGACCGAATCAAGGCTCAGAAATCAAACTCAAATCTTCAATATAACAGCAAAGACAAAAAGCTGGGCAAAATGGCCCAAACATCAGGGTTTACCCTGTAAGTGTACGAAAGCAGATTTTAGCCATGCAAAGCTTTCAAAGATACTCGTATGCAGAGCTCCAAGTTCCTGTTACCTAGCGTGAGAAATAAGTGGAATCAGAACCAGACTGACACTCTAAGAATGAAACACAGCAGGGGAAGGGGACTGCCCCAACTGTTGAGAAAAAGAGGTCAAAATACCCATAGACCCTGCATTTGCTTATGCAGCTGACAGAAGACACTGAGGTTTGCACAGAACCAAACACAGGGAAGAAAGGCAAAAGGATCTGCACAGACCCTCCTAGCTCAAGTGTCTTGTGGGAAGCAGAGGCTGCAAAGCTTTCTGTAATTGGCAAATCACTACTCAAGGCTATCAGATTTGTAGACTGACAGAGGAAGCATATAAGCTTTCCTTGGCCATAGCATCTAGCTCATCACAGACAAGAAGGTGATATTTGAACTGCAAATCAGTTGGTAAGACACAATACAATGTTTGTAGAAAAGCTACAGCTAAATTCAGAATACTGAGTCGAATACTTTGCTCTTCAGTTAGATCCATTCCTAAGGGAAAGGAAAAACCTTTCTTTGCTATGACAAAGAGAAGCTTGTGTCCTGTTCAAACCCAACCTCAGACACGCTGATTTAAGTCAGAATGGTAGAAGACCTTCTGCTGCAGCTATTCACCCCTGCTCTCAACCAAATTCTGGTTTCTCTCTCTTGTTTACTATGCTTTCGTAAAAAGATGAGATAAAGTGCTGCAAATAGGCTCGATGACTTCCGCAGTTAGTTGAGGGTGGGGCTCCCACCCGTAGGATTTGCTAAGAGACACAGAACTTGAACCACAGAGCAAGGCAGTTAGCACTTTCTTCCTCCCTTCATCTTCACCCCACTTTCAAAAAGCATTTCTCACAGCATGGAGGAAAAAGTTATTAAAGAACTGGGTCACAGAAGTGGTTGTCATCTTGCCAGTGGAGCAGTGTCAAAGAGCTGCTGTGTGCTGCAGAAATATGAAAAGGGGGTGGAGAATTCACAGCTGAGAGAAGAGATATCTCCATCAGCATCCTCTTCTCCATTTGCAGCTCTGGGGAGTTTCTCATCCGGTGCACAGACCTGATCATACTTGAGAATTCTTGATACCATTCCCCAACGCTGGTAAATGACCTTGGGTTAAGGCTAAAATATGAGTATCAAGTTAAAGATAGGAAAAGAAGCCACAATTAGTAAATTGTGATTTTTCAAATCCCAAAATACATAAAGTCAGAAAATTAAAACTTAAGACTGAACTAAAAAAGGCAATGCAAGTAAGTTTATGAAGGTAAGTAACATCTCTGGCACTCAAACAAATGCAGCTTGCCTTTCAGTGACACCCTTCAATGAGAATGTTACTGTGATTGAAAGATTATGAGTGTTCCTAGTCCCACATAGAAGAAAGGCTGCAGAAAGGTTCCTTCCCACGTTGCTGCTGTTGCCAGCAGTGCCAAAGCACAGCATTACAGATACAGTGCTGCAGCTTCACCGAGTCTTGCCCACTGCCAGCTATTCCAGCCAACAGAGATACACAGAAATTGCAGCTGAGGGAAGTGACTGTCAGCAGATTGCTTGGTGAGCCCCAGGCTGCTGTGGGAGCCAGAGCTGAGGTCCTGCCTCCCTGACACCCTGCCTCAGAGAGCCAGCCCTTCTCCTGGGCCAGCATTCTGAACCTGCACACCCTACCAGCTCATGCAGCTGTTTTTCCCAAAAAGAGCCACTTTGCAGCTCCCTGCACTGGGCTTGCCCTGGCTGCTGCAGCACACGGGCAGGGGGAACTGTGGTGCCTCAGCTCAGCACAGAGACACTCACCAGCTGCTGCTCCCAACGCCTGCACCAGGCACCTCTCCAGAGTCACTTCCAGCAAGACTGTCGGTAACTTTAGTACAGCAGTATCCCACTGATGATGCAGCTGAAGTTTAAGATTTTCATTAACTGTGTGAAAAGCCTGAAGTACAGGTTTGTCACAGTAAACATGAAATTACTGGCAGAAAGGACTAAGATTTTTTCCGAGGCCCAACGCTGCATTAATTTAAAATTAACATATGTGCAATTTCTCAGAAAGTTCATCCTCTTTAGAAACAAAATGGAAATTGTCACCCATGGTAACAGTTATCAGATCTGTGGATGACTATGGCTACAGCTTTGTGTGAAAAAACATTTACAGCAAATACAAATAATGTATAATCTGCTCCATCCATCACCACTAACTCTTGGCATTCAAAAGACATTACCTAAATCCTGAAATGAAAAATAAGAAAAGGCAAAGCTTCATTACAATCAGGATTATACCACCTCCAAACTGAAGAGGAGAAGGGAGACAAGGAACTTCTACCAGGAACCCTTTGATCCATGCATTCATGGACCTGCTTCTTGCATGGATAATTGGCCTTTGCAAACTCTTCTGATAACTTTCCAGAGTGCCCAGGGTGGGAAAGGTATGGGGTCACAAAAAGGAGAGACCATTCCCAGACAGCAAGAATGAAGCTAAGGCAGCTGTGGGAACACAAAGGGAAAAAAGTGTATTGCCTATCAGACTTTACTCCCCTGAACTATTACATTTCTCTTGCAACTGGCAGAGTTAAATCTTCTGTCATGGCAGGGATCAAGGACCAAACAGAGCCTGTCAAACACCTGAGCATGGTCTTCCTTCTACAGCTCCAGAAAGGACAAAGAGCACATTTCCATCCTACCACAATGAACTTCATTACTCCAGTCATGTCTTATTAATCACAAATCATATACACACATGGAAAACACACTCAGACAGATATCTCAAAACACAAACAAAGCAGATGCAGTTATTAGTCCTCTGACAATGAAACTCTATGTTTAATTGTACAGACAGCTTCTACACACAAAGCCTGAAGGCTTTGAAATTGTGCTCCAAGACAAACGGTCAAAGTCAAGCAAATAATTCCTGAGATACAAGTTATTAATATTTTAATTAATATTTACAAATTTTTAATATTTTAATACAATTAAAATAAAACTAGTTACAGATTTCTGTGCAACACACCAGAAACAGAAAAAAAATGTAGAGGACAGCTGCAAGTTTCCTCTACCTATTTTTTTTTTTTTTTTTTTTAAATTTTGCTATACTTGCTTAGTGTTCCAGTCTTACTCTCAGAGCATGACACTGAATATTAAAAGTCTAGCTGCAGCTTCTGTAGAGAGTAAAAATATTTACAGTACACATATATGTTTTTAAGTTCTTGTCCTAAATGAAATTACAGTTCCAGCCTTAAAAGCATGAAAGAGAAGCAGTTACCAATGTGCAGAACAGCAGACATAAGATGGCAGGGAAGCAAAAATTTGTATTTTTGCTTTGTTACTATAAATAAATTCCATAAAACTACAGGAATGTCACTACAAAGATCTGATATGTAAAGCGGTGAGAGAATGATGGGGACAAGTTACGTAGCAGGAAGAAATACTTCAGGGTGTTAAAGCAATGGGTTTAGCTGCAGCTCTAATAGAACACACCACAACCTTGAAATGTCAGCTGTGTAGCCACACTCCAACAGTTCCAAGTCAGTATTACTCCACCCAGGCACAGCAGTTCATCTATCCTGGCCCTTATGTAGAAGACAAAATATATCTGAGGCATGAAGAATTGCCCCTGAAGTCACCAGCACGATGGCAGAACAGCTCGTGCCATAAGAAATGCTGCACCTGTAGGTAACTGTCACGTTCAACAGCTTGCTGCCTCTCCTTTCTCTGACAAACATAGAAAGATGCTGCTACTTCACAATCAACGGCTAAACAATTTATAAAACCCTTTTCTTCTTTTATTTTGTTTCTGACATTTTATATGTTCTAATGTGGCTATTGTATGTAACAGGAACCAAAGGTTGATTATATCCTCAACTGATAGGTCTCCTTCAATTAGCACACATACACTAAATCGACTAGATTCATAATAAGAAATAAGAATAATAGGAAAATATGGACATAAATACTAATTACAGAGCCATGCAGCAATAAAGCTGGAAGTGCATCATTTTAAAGTACTTTAAAAACTATTTTTCTCTAAATCGAGACATGGTTACACTATTAGGTAAAGGCTAAAGCAGAAACAGCATTTTTAGCTACCCTACACAAACACAAGTGTGGATGTATGGCAAAATCTGGGAGCTGAGATGTTGAAGTCCATAGACATGATTTAACCTTAGAAGCTCACATGTGGCAAGAACTTTGCTTCGTGAATTCAGTATGTCAGAGATCCTTGGGTTTTTATGATGGTAGCTGTGCTGGATGCAGAAGATGAGCTACTACAAGCTTTGTCTAGATGATGATCAACACTGATATGCCAAAGCATAACCTGTGTTCTGTACTCTTAAATCACCAGCTGTCTCCAGTAAATAGCAATTCCTTTAGAATCCATCCTAAGCAATGTCTCAGAGACTCCCAAAAAAGCAAATACTGCATTTTAGTTTTATAACAAAAATAACATTTTGTCCACTAACCTTATAGCTAATAAAAAAGGCATAGTGATATGAAAGGCCTAATGAGATGATAATCATTGGCCTGCCTGCTGTATTACAGTAATTTCTAATCATGTAACATGTTGGAATTGAACCATGGCACACTCCCCTCATGGAGTCTAAAATACACTCTTGTACTCTAAAATAAGCTCGAGCATTCAGCAGGCTGCACATCCCAGCAAAACCTGCATCAGAGTGTTGGTAGCACAGACATGAAAACACCTCAGCACCTGTTAAAGCACTCCCATTAGAATCTCCATGCACAAATTCCATCCCCTTTGGATTTGCACACAGTCATGTGTTCTGCATCCCAGAACACAAACACACAGAGGAGTTGGATGTGGGCACAAAAACTGGCAAACATAAGATACACTGAAGTGAAAAAGAAGCTCCTGGAAATTCTCAGCCTGTACAGCAGCCTCCTTCTAGCTTTCAGTCCAGGCAATGCCCTTTTCAAAGGATGCCTGTGTCATTTTTCAGAGACTCACACAGCACTGCTACAGAGAAACACAAGGCACATTCCCAGAAATTATCTACTTCTGCTTTGCCTGTTTGGATAGATGTGATGGTCAAAACAGCTTTCCTGCAGAATTGTGCCATATGACAATCTTACATTCTTGCCTGTGTTCAGTGTTTGCAGCCAGAAGCCAAAGACCACAATCCTGATGGATAAAATAAATGCCATGTGAAGCTTTAAATCTTGCGAAAGAGAAAAAGAGCCACATATTTTGCATAACAGAGTATTGCTACATTTGCCAAATGTCTTTCCCCTAAAAATTTTTGCTGTTTTAGTTAAAGATACTTTCCACATAACTTTCTACTCAGATGTGCATTAGCTACTGTTTTAAACACTTCCTTCAAAAGTGAAAAATGGGGTATTTAATATTCCCCCAAAACACCTTACAATAGCCAGCATCTGACTGTTCTACAGCACAACAGAGTTCAAAGAGTTGAGAAGAGACAGCAGATTTTGTTTAACTTGTATTTTATGAGGACAAGAAGATGAAAATCATCTTTGCATCGCTACAAAAAAATGCAAATAACCAAAAGGGTTGTCTATTTGCACTGTTAGAAAATAGGCTAAAACTGGAATAAATATAAAAACTCAGCTGTCTTTTTTTCAAGATACAGTCATTGTAGCTCAGATCACAGGTATGTCAGCTGCAGGTGAAGACTTGCTTCCCACCATTTTTCTAAGGGCAATTGAGAATTTTCATCCTGAACTAATGAATCCTGCTACTAGTAAAAGATTACACAAAGTGGTAACAGAAAGCAAGAAGTATAAAACACAATTATTTTCAATCCTCTTTCACTGCCTATAAATGCTTTATTTCTTAATACAATACACTAATCTTTCAGTGAAGCAAAGCTCCGATGTAGGTGGCTGGTGGGTTGGGAAGGTTAAGTGAGATTAAGTGTACTTGGTAAAAAAATGTTGAAACATTTGCCTTTCCACTCTACCATATAAACAAAATTCCACATGGGACAAAGTAAGCAATTCCCAGCTCTGTTATGAACAAGCACAGCAGGAGTAGCATGACTTTCACTCTCACTTTAAGGTGATATAAATATGTCATCTCCCACTCCTCATATTTACAGCGTCCAAAACCCTCGTGTTGATGGAAGCCTGCAGTGAAATTTCTCTTTTAAGGCTCCAATTTTCAGAATAAATCTTATGTGGGGTTTAGATTCAAGTCAGGAGAACGAAAGGTACCAATGAGAGTTTGCCCACTACGTAGCTTGTAATGTAAAACAAAACCTTTCACTTCTCCCACACTTGGCTGAGGGATTTTTCCATGGCAGTTTGCCTTCAGATATACAGGAACTGATCTGTTCACAGACACAGATCACAGGCTAATCTAAAGGAACATGTAGGAAAGCACAGCAAGACCAAAACAGAAACAAAGTCGATGCTGAGGAAGTGACATCCACACTCTGGATGTGAAGGTGAATTGGAGGTGTGGTGCCAGACAAGCTGTAGTCTGGTCCCATGGGCTGAATGCAGATTAGCTCTAGGCAGAATATTTTCCACTTTACTTTCATTCCAATTTAATCCAGCTCTCAAACTCTATTTTATGGTGCAAAGCAAGGCACAGCAGGCAGGTGCAATCAGGAGCTTCACTTCAAAAACACATTCCTGACACAAGCTGTAATGCAGATAGAACTGCAACCACCACAGTTCTCTCAAGAGTGTTAAGACTCTCCAGACGGAAAATAAAGGAAAGAAAAGAAACCAAGCGGCATCTGACAAGGAAGGAGCACTCCAGCTCTTTTAATTCAGCACCAAACCATCCCCTGGATTCCATACTTTTGCTGAAATCATCATGAACGACTGTGCAGGGCTTGGTTCCTGGCTAACAAACTCAAGAGGGACACACAAGTCCAGCACAGCCATGTTCAGTGGCAGATGACAGCAGAACAAGATTAAGTACCTCAGTGTTTTCACAGACAAGAGGCACAGACCAGAGAAGAAAGAATACAGGACACTTGCATGTTTCCAGCAGTAAAAAAAAGTCTATTCTGGAACTCCAGAAAGTAGAAGTAAAGCTGTCATGGTGCTGAGATGTGTTCTGGAGGAACATGGTCCCTAGTCATCCTCTGTACTTCTCAGGTTAAAAATGGGATTTTTGCTTTAAGTATCACAATTTATCTCACATCTGATCTTCTCTTCAAAAACGGCCCAGGCAAATTACATTTTAAACATTTCCCTACGTGTAGTTATTTCCAGTTGGCAGGTATGGGTAAATGATACCATTACCTGGGAGGAACTAATTTCAAATCATGTTTAGAACAGATGTGTTAAAGTGGGTTTTGTCCATCACAGAAAAGACCTTTTAATGTGTTGTCAGTATTTTCACAATGGTATTTCACAAAGTGTTTTTCTTTGGTCCATCACAGAATTCACATGTGAGACATATAAATGAAGCAATGAAGGGCACAAATCTGCAAAGCCTAGTAATTTAGGCTATGTTTTAAATAAATTTAAGACTCACTAATTATTCCGGATGCCTTACTTGAATTACTTGCAAGGGCCTCATTTTCAAAAGGCCTGTAAAACAGACCCCTCTCAGGAATCACAAGTTTGGCCAGGCACACTTTGAAGAAAGCCAGAACTGAACATTAGCTAATTATTTGCATACATATCCACCTAAAGCAGGGCCACACAAAGAAGTCAGGAATATTTTCTTCTGAGAAGCATTAGTAAAAAGACACAGTCACTGGGACACTAGTCTTTCATCCAAAAGCAAGTAAGTGTATTTTGTAGAAGCTCATGTACAAGCTCCTCAGGTTAAAAAATAGACAACAGGTATGATATATCCACACAGGACAATCTTTTCTTTTTGCTTTGGTAACATAATTTTAAGTAGGGGTCCCAGAATCCTCATAAAGAACATTACTGCCATGCAGCAAACCACTTTAGGTGACAGAGTGCTGCTGACAGGTTCTCTTCATTCAGAGACAAAGCTGACAGTGTAACCTTCAGCCCTCGGCAAAGTCTAAGTCACAGCACTGTGTCATATTACAGTGTGCACCCCAGAAACAGAAAAAATGAGAAAATCTTGATTACTACACCATCTTCAAGCAAAGCTTCTGAAACAGGGCAGCAGGAAAGCTTTTGAAAGAAGAAAATACATACCAGGTCCACTACATTTTACTACGGCTGTTGCATGAAACTGAGAAGACTTCAAAAATAAAACATTTGCTGTGTGGTCTTGCTTCAAATTGTCACCTATAAGTCATCTAGTTCAGAGGTACTAAAGCATGACAAAACTATTTGACAGGCACCTTTTTTGCATTTTTGGGGGAAGGAGGAGAGCAAAACAGAAAAATACCTTCTCCAACGCTAATCTGACAGTGAAAGCTTGGCTTTAGGGTAGATCCTCTCTGTTTACCCAGAAAAGTAAACGTTCTCTGCCTGCACAGATTTTGCCTTTCCCTGCAAGAAGGACAACGGCTGATACCCACAGGACTCATTCTGGGTGTTTTCTAGCTATAAACATAAGAGAGGGTCCCTTGTTGGTTAACATCTTGTACACAACGCCTGGTGTTGGTCAGTTTATGGACTATGTACACATCAGGTTACAAGTGCCTCAAGAGTTCTGGGGACCTGACTCACTGTAAGAATAGAAACTGCAGAGGCAGGAAGCCTGTTAAAAGAGTGATTACCAGCATGGGTCAAGTATATAAGGCACTTCTAACATAGTATGCTGTCCAGAAGACTGTGCACTGAGATGCAATGCAAGCCTAGCCTGGCAGCACAGTTACACTTGCAGCCATTGCTCTCTTGCTCAGTATCGGAGGTGGCACCACCACTTCAGAAGGACCAGGCTGGGTGGGACAGGGTGTGGCTCTCACACATGATGTTTTCCATGCAGAAAGCCGAGAACCTAATCTTTCAAATCATACGGGAAACCATTCTCCACCAAAAAACCATGCATGAAAACAGCAGGGCAAAGAACTGAAGTGGTACTTACGCGGCATGATCCCTTGGCTCACCAGCTCCTCCCGTGTGCGTCGCTGCTGGAGCTTCAACTGCAGCACTGCACGACAGCAGAGAGAAGGGAGAGAAGGAAACCCATCAGTGCAAGAAACAACTGAAGAGACATTTTCAAATGCATCTTGTTTTCTTCTTTGGATGCCAAGGCACTGGTGAGCAGCAGAAGAAAAGACCGCCCTCCCACCCTGCTGCCCTGCCCTGCTGCAATGGCAATTGCAGAAGTGGCCCCCAGCAGTCAGGTTTCCGTAGGCTGCTGCAGCCAGGGGGAGAGGAAGTTGCACAGGGTCTTGGCAGGGTGATAAAAATCCACAAAGCCAGGCCTGTTTCTCAGTTCTTTCTAGAGCACCAACTGCTTTCCAAACCATTAATATTAAAAAACAAACAAAGAGAAACACCAGCTGACAGTCCTCCAATAAACACAGAGTGACACCCCAGCTGCTAATGACTCCTGAAAACTCTAATTACTATGTGCAGATTAAACGATATGTCAAAATTGTTGGTCGTTACTCTAAATTACAAGGCTGATTTCCTTCCTCAGCTCAGAAATTCACCTTCAGAAACATCTTGTGAAAGCGAAATACCACGAATACATGTAGAAGTGTCCTTCCACTACAAAATTAATCCCCTTATCACTCTAATTTTTCCTATTTATTTTGGCATAACAGAACATATTCATGACTGTGTGAAATGCAATTAGCTGGGGTTTTTTCTAGTGCAAATCCCTGGAATAGTCATCATTTCAACATTTAGATTGTAACAGCAGCTTCCCTTTACACCACACTATCAAAGCAACATTCCAGATTGTTCTTACAGTCAAAGACACCTTCCATATGAAAGCAACCTTTCCTGAAAAAAAAAACTGAAGAAAAAATTCACATGAATGTGTAGTCACACATGTCTTGAAATAGGACAACCTGACTGTCACTGAATCCCATTTTCAATTAAGCCCAAACTCGTAAGTATATTCAACATAAAATATTATAAAATGAATGGCAATACATCTCATCTCCCCTGTTTTAATTTGAATTTCTTTTATGCCTTTTGCGTAGTCCACATAATGAAAGTCCACACGAATGTAGTGGAACCATTATAGAGCAAAACTGCTCTACAGTCTAACTATATAATCTCACTATAACCCTTATGTCTCCTTTCTTAAATACTTTGTTTGTCCAGTACATTAATTTCATACATTATATCCTAATTTGTATTGTACACTCCCTAAAGCAGAGATTAAAAAATTTAAGAAGATGCCACTTTGTCTACTTACAGACATCATGACATTTTATCAGTTTCTTTCAACCTCCTTTCTGCAGTTTACATTTGACTAAGATACACCTTCCAATATGGGTTCTGGTCATTGTATATGTATAAAAAAAGAGATCCATCTCTTCCTTTCTGTGGTTGTTTCCATAGCACCTAATCACCCTCACTTAAATCACATTTAATTTTCTTCTTGGATTTTTCTGGCTTCTACTTTGACATTGACTCTTGATGTACCTTTCTCTGAAACTATTTATGACAGTGAGAGGAGTACCTCCTCCCAGTGGAAATACCTCTGTGCACACAGTGTGCAAACAAGTCACCTCTCTTCTGTTTCTTAAGACAAACCATAATTTCTTAATATATGCATCCTGTGCAGGAAACTACTTTCTTTTAGTACATGGAAGTGAGAGAGGGGAGGAGGATGTACAGAGCACCATGGTAATTCTGTGTGGGATCAGCCAAGAGCCAGAAGGAGGAGGAGGGAACACAGAGGGGAAGGAACACGCCTTCATCTGCCTGTGAAACTGCAAACAGAAGTGATAGTTCCAGACTCTTCCTCCCAGCCAGTGTGACATCGCACTCCTACTTCTGTGCTGCTGTGAGGGCTAGCACAGCTCACAGCCAGCCTGCTCAAAGAGCTTCTCATTTGCTGGATTCCTTCTGAGGTTATCAAAACCCAAATCTACACGATCTAATACCTCGCTGAGAGAGACAGTGTCAAATCTCTCACTCCCCCCATCATCTCTCACGTCCTCTTGACTGCTGGCTGGACTCACAACAGAGACCACAGCCCAGTCAAAACAGGCACCAGTTTTTGCATTAATGAGTTGAAGAGGATGAACACATAGCCAGGAGCTGTAGTGGAACAACCAGGACCTCAGGGATTCACCAGCACTGAAGGTGGGAATTGGACTTCATCCTTCCATGCACATTGCCACTAAGTGATTTCTGCCCCATTAGGAGCAGCCCATTAAATCTCTCACTGCATGGCATTACTTCCCCTACTGAGCTGTTTAGGGACTCATATCCATGCCCTAAATTAGCACATCTTACTACACGTATACAGGAAAGGCACAGACCTATAGCATCAGGTCCATCTCCCCAGCAGATAATCTTATTTTTACTCGTGTCTTTTATTTACACATCTAGTAATGTATGTTAGCCCTTTCTGCCACTTGCTACAACCATCTACCTTCCCTCACATTTCTAACCACACCTACGATTTCCCTTTCACCTCCCAGCCCAGGATTTTCAGCAAAAAACTCCCCCACACAGGTGTGGCTGGCATGTTTTGCTCCTGGGTGCACACCTGTATTGTCAGCCGTATTAATGTGAATTTTGCTCAATGGTCTCAGTTTGCATAAATTATCTAAACTACTTTTTTTAATGTCACAATTCATTCATCCACTAGTATTTGTTCTGTCCATACTGTTACAACCTCTTGCATGTGTTTCCAGACTGCACCAGGCTGATCTCAACCAGAAATACTTTTCTGTTTTCTATGATTACGATCAGCTCTTAATCCAATTAAGGAGTACTTCATTAAATTCAAATGTACTTCTTAAAACCAAAATACACCATGCTACTAAGTTCAAGATGTTATAAAAGTCTGTTGCACCTAGAAAAAAACCCCTAGCAACCCAATTTCACTTATCCAAATGACAGAATCACATTTGAGCATTTGTTTTCACAAACTGAAAAGCTGATCAGTGAGATTATGCTGCTATTCTTATACCACCTAAATTCTTGATCAAATTTTCCATAGTTTTTTTCCTGGTACTGACAGCAGATGAGCCACTCTTTACTCACCCTTTGTCAGCAATGATGCAAAATGTTATTGGTCTTTTGCTCTCCCTGCTGTTCCCAGATTTATTAAAAATTACTCTCAGTCAGACTACTAGAAACTTCAGCAAATGACTTAAAATTCCCCTCCTGACTTTAGTCTCCCTTATGAATTTTCTAAATATATCTTATTTCTTTATTAGTTACCATCTACTACCCATTTTTCTCTGCCCATTATATGCACCTTTTATTTTTAAACCCTATGTCCCTTCACAGCAAGAAACTAGCAACCATCAAGAGAACTAAACTGGAGAACAGAAAAAATGTAATTTTCAGGACCCTTTTCATAAGCACTAATTAATTCCTGGGATTTATGAATGTATATACATAAGTATTAAGCACAAGTTATAATCAGACCAAAAGTACCTTTTTTTTTCAAATACAGCTTATTTTTGTGGCAGGGAGGAGAGGAAAAAGGATTATTTCAGTTCACTCCTAAATACATTTTGGCTTAACTAAGTACTTGGAGTTCCCAATGCCATTTCATATATTTAGGAGATCACCTGTTTACATGTGCAAGTGTGTGAATCCTATATATAGATTAACAGATGTCCCAAGCACCAATCCCAGGCTGTTGTACATGGAGCTCAGCCAAAGGTCTAGAATGACCAGAGAAATTCAAAGCTACGCTAAGACACACTGAAGTGTAAGTCTTTCAGTCACTAATGGACACTTCTGTTTCCTTTATCCCTGTATTTAACCTGTAAATTATTTTTCAAATTAAGAATAAATCAGGTCATATAAAGAGTGGTGTATAACTGCTGGCTAGAAAATAAGTTCCAAACTGGTGCACTTCTACTGTATGCAATATTTTGTGGGATTTGTATGCTTATTATCAGATTTTCCCACTCAAAGCTGGGCATAGTTTATTTATTTCACAAGTATGAAATGTTCTCAATTAAATTTTGACTAATGTTTTCGTATCACTAAGGGACCATTCCAAGAATTAGTAAAACATTCCAGAGAAATGTGGGAGCTAGGATAGAGAACCACTGCCAGCAGTTTAAGAGGAGTGGAGGAGAACTGTGGTGGTGGGAGATGTATTAAATTACAAATGATACTGTGATACAGCTACTACCAACAGAGTTACCCTATTAGTAAAATACAGCAATGTCATCATTATTTTGTGCTCGTCTTAGCATAAAACTTTTTCAACAGGGAATCCACAGGCATATTCCAGGACCAGCTACTCACAGCTGGTGGCAGCTCAGATTTAACAGTATATCATTAATATACAGAACCTGCGTCCATAGGGGCACTTTCAGGACAGCTACAACGCTGGTGGTAGTTCAGGAGTGCATTAGTAGTAAGCAGAAGCAAGAACAAATATCTCTGATGAGCTAAGTTGTTTTTTGCAGCTCATCATCTAAAACTGCAGCAGCGTGCCTGCTCTTCTATTTCTAAACCACACTGCATTTAGAAGTGCAACTAGAACTACTGCAGAATAGACTGCAGATTCTGCATCTCAGCATTTCAACAGAGAAAAAATTAAAATCTCTTGTCAAAAACTGTCTCACATAGCAGGACAGGTTTGTGACAATAAATCAATAAAATATTCTGCTTTTCCTCATTTTTTAAAACTAGCAAGAAGAAGCACATGGCTGTGAACTGCAGCTTGTGGTGAGACCTTGTGTATGTTATACTGAATACAGTCTTACTGAGAAAGGGAGAGTCTGTGCTCACATTTCTACAAAACCTTTCCTGCTAAAGAATCCCAAGTGATACTTAAGGTCACCCAACCAAGGTAATGATTAAGCACAGCCATATGGTGGATTACAACGGGGACAGCATGAGCAGCAGTGCAGATCAGGAAGGAAGGAAGGCTGCTAGAGCCAAATGAAACCCTATAGAGGGACTGAGAGAGGCAGAACTCCTTGGAATTCGGGCTGGGATACCCATGCAAAATGGGAGAGTACAAGACATAAACAAGAAAGGCTGTATGCTCACAGACATGATTTATCAACTTGGTAAATTCAGTGAAAGCAGTCTGGCTGATAGAAGAATTCATCCTTGCAGCAACCCAATAACTGAACCATGTGATTAGGAAGCAAAACTACTGAAGAACAAGTTAAATTAGCCTAACTTCATTATCTAAATTGAGGAAAGTGCAAGTGTAAGTAAAGGCAGTAAAAAGCAATTTAATGCTCATTTATTTGTACATTGTTCAGCACCTCTGGAGAGCTCTTTTTGAAAGCACTGAGCAGCTGCAGCGCTCTCTTAACCCACAAGGAAGCACTAATACAGCACAAACTGGGATAGGAACTTGCCAGTCAGTTCAATACCTCTACCTTTCTGTAGTGCCAAAGGAATTTCAGAAGAATTTTCGCTGGCCTAGCACTGAACAGGTCTGACCAGGTTTATTTTGTGAGGGTCAGAGACTATGGACTAAGGAGATGTGGCTCTAGGCCACCATTTGCAGCCCACACACACTTTACAATTTTTCAGTCCAATGTGTATAACACTATATGCAAGCCACTTAATTGTAATACACAACAATATAAGAGAACTCTGATGACACAGGGTATTTGGTGAACAAAACTGGCACAGCTGTTTGTGCAGAACTGGGGGCCTCTACCTCAAATACGACAGTGCCATGTAACCACTGCTGTGAAGGATGAAGCCACCTTTCCACTCAGCCAGCAACCCTTCTAATTACACTATGAAGAGCATTTTTTTTCCTACTTTCTGATTAAATAGTCACATTTGACCAGAAGCAAATGCCAAATTCAGCTTTTGAATATGCAGTACACCAGCTGTTGTTTTCTGTGGCAGCTATATCCTACTGAATTCAGTCCCTTGGAGATGTGGTCAGAAAACCTTTCCCTCACACCAAAACATGGTCTCTGAGCATTTTTCGGCTGTGCCATCTTACAAAACAAACGTTGACGTGCATCAGATTTTTCATGCAGGAAAAATCAACAGGAAGCCAGATTAGATTCAGCAGCAAGGGCAGCATCTGTAAAACTTCAGTTGCAACACCTTTCTCTACAGAAGCAGCCAAGGGCTGTTAGTGTACTAAATTACAAGTCCACAAGAAGGATAAGAAAAAAAACTGCTGTGATCGTTTGTGATCAGTGAGTGAGAATACAATGGTCAAAATCAATTTTCGATTTCTTAAATTGATGAGGTGGATTACTTTTTCTGTGTTAGAGTTGCATTTTTCTGGTGCTGTTGACAACATACCCCACACCACAGAGAATGTGCTAGAATGAGGTTTACCAACAAAGAAAAGCAAACTTTTTCGGCCTTTTTTAAAGGCAATTTTCTGAGCCTAACAGCATTTTAATCCACTAAATCCATTTTATTCCCCACTGCTGATGAGGAATACATGCTGGCTTTGCATTTAAGCAGACTGTGCAGTTAACAGAGAAGCATTTAAGTGAAGCAGACTGTAAATGACACCCAAACTACTGGGATTATATGACAGTTTGCTACCCTGGGAAGGGGATGCCAAAAATTCATGTCCCTCTGTGGGGTGAAGGAGAAGCAGCAGACACACTGTTGATCCTCACAATTTGCAAGCATCCACTGTTGTTGGGAGCAGCAGCCATACAGTTCTGTTCATCTCAATGCATTTTGAAGAATAGCTTGAAGCAAGCCTGTGCAAAGGGAGAGTTAAGCAGAAGTTCATTTCTTTACTGTTTGAGACTATCTCACATTTCACTACATCTTTACTGAAGCAATAACAGCTGCTATTAAAATGCAGGCAGCTTCCTCTGCTCTTCCTTAGCAACCATGCTATGGAGAAAATGGAGTTTGGGAGGGTAAAGAAGAGAAAGAAAATTTGGTTTGGTCTCTTCAACTGTTACAACAATCTTTCACACTAGAGGCAAAAGCCAATTATTTATATTCATGCTGTGGTGAGAAGTAGGATTGGGACCACGCTCCCTATACCCGAGGAGGAGGTCTGTGAAGCAGATCCTAAACAGGAAACAAAAGTGGGATCAGAAGAAGTTCCATACTGCAAGTTCTGAGAATGATGAGAGTGGATTTCTTCGCAGAAATCAGCACGTCCTGCTGCAACGTGCCGAGATGGAAAGGTGTCTTGGACCAGTTTGGGGAACACTGCAACACAGGCAGTTCTTGTATAGAGCACCTGAAACTTTTTTCATTACCACCTCTTATTTCTTATCCTCTTAGGAAGCTCATGAAAGCATTAAACATTTGTACAGATGAGAACAGGAGTATGATTCGGCCTGATGTAGACCTAAACTCTCTGTCAAGTGATTCTTAAAAACCAGTACAGTTTCTTCACCTCCAAAGCAACAACTTCCAAAATATTTCACAGTGGATGTGCTAGCAATAATCCAAGGATGCAACGGGGGCCATATCACACTGGAGTTGGTTTTTTCCATCCAGCATTTCAGGCTCTCAAATGCTCAGCAGCTTTAAAAAGCAGCTGAAAAGTACAGAAAAAAAGAGTGACTGGTCAATTAAGAAAACAAAAAGACAGGAAAAGAATAAATTAACTGACTGTCACTCTCAGAACAAGAAGAGCTTGTTTCTTGATAAAATCACACTCTTCGAAGCTTCTACAGCTCAAAATATTCTTGGGTCATATAAAATCATTGACATGGCATGCAGCTTACACATGCCTGTCGATTGTCTATATGAGTGAATTCCAGAAGACTGGGTTTGGTTAGAAACAGAAAAAGCAGGTTCAAGGCAATAGTCCTTTATTGCTGGGAGGATGCCACTGGAAGAGAAATATGAAATAGGAAACATTTTAAAAGATGTTTCCAAAGGATGATGGAATACTGCATTTTCTTTTAATGAGTCATGTTATGAGACATTAAGTAGTTCTCTTAGTGGAGACAGACAAATACAGATTCTTTGATACAGCTAATTTAGCAAAATCAAAAATCCCAACCTACAGAGGAAAGTGGTCCCCAAAGAATATGAAATCAGAAGCTCACAGTCAAAAGTAAAAGCATCTATTTCTATTCTCATATTACCACAAGGCTCACAAAGAACACAGAACAACAATCTACCACAGCAGGCCATTTCTGAGGCTTAATATCAAATTTTATAAATGTAGAAATCACATTAATGTTAATTAAAAACTGTATTTAGAAGATTAAACCAGCAATTACAGCAATTTTAGTTTTGGTAGGACACAGAGCTATAAAACAAACAAAATCAGTAGCACCATCCAACTGCCAAGCCATAATATGATCTAAGATCCAGACAGGACAGAACAATTGCTCCTTGTTAATAGTTTTCCAAGTCAGCATTAGCTTTGGGGGTAAAATGTGGAGATCCTAGAGGAAGAACCAGTTCATAGCCTTAGAAGTTTACTTCATTACTTCTCAGATTTGGTCTCAATATGGCACATAATTGAATGTACTTATTTCACAGGAGCTACTCATGTATAAGACTCCAAATAAATGCAAACTTGATTATTACCATGAAAATTATGCTGAATTTTGCAGGGTTTTCATGTTTATTTAAAATTAAGACTAGCAGTTGCTATGAATTTTACAGTATTTACCTTTACCTTCTTCCTTCATGACTTAACTCCTGCCACTTCCATTAAACATTTAAGATTTAAGAGGAGTTAATGCCATTTTATTCACTACTACTTTTTAATGCAATGCCAGTTTTGTCTTGATACTAAAATTTTAAAATCAGGTAAGTTTGTTACTATTAGTTCTTAAGTGTTTCTATTGAACACATAAAAGCCCACTCTTAACCACAGAATCTTTGTACACCTATAATCCATGTCAGCACTTGCTGAAACTTAAAATACAACTTTAAGAAATTCACCTGAAATACGTGTAACATGGTATATTTAGTAAGATATGTGACATGCAAAAATGCACAACAAGCTTGTCAACAGGAAAAGTTGGTTTGCTTTCTGTGCAGGGCACTGATTCTCATAAAATCATTTTGTCTCAGTAGTACTGGCTAGGTGAAAACCAAGCATGTGAGTAACTAGGCACATATCCATATCCATGGAATCTGGCTACCATGCATGATCCAACAAGATGACCTGTAACAAAATACCTAGGTGGAAAGGTCTACCTAAAATTGACCCTGGTATCATAATACAGTAAATATTAACTGTAAGCAGTACTTGTTGATGCCATCTATATATCCATTGTTACTATTTATAGCTGGACGAGAAGTCTTGAGGAGGGAAAAACAGAGAATTTCCCACCTCCCTGTGTAAACTTGAGTCACAGTCTATAGTCATTTGTATTTTTCCATGAAACCATGCACAAGGAGGAACTAACATTGCCCTTAACCAGTTTGAAAATAAGACCCTAGAAAGAAATTCTCCCAGATAATTTAATATGACATGGCAGATGGGGACGAATGAAGAAAAAAGAAGGAATGGGGAGATATATCCTGACAATTAGATCTACAGCTGTCTACTAAAGTGACAGTACAAAAGGTGAACTACACAAGGGAAACCCAAGTCCAAACCCTTTTCATTTTTTTTCTTGTAAAGATAGGGATCTCTCTGCCTATAAGAAGAAAGAGCTCCAATCATTTCATTTTCCATAAAGATGATACATGGGAGTTGTTTCTATTTTTTTCCGAAAAATTATACAGAATTTTAAAAAAACAGATCTTTTGAGGTACATCAGAATCTGAAGAATTTTTCATTGTATTTAAAACTCTCAGTTTAAGGGACGTGTTTTTGTGAGTTTCTTACAAGCAGAAAGAAAGTCAAGCACTGAGACAGTGCTCAGACACATCCCTAAAACACGATTGATTAGATATGTTTATAACACTAAAATTTCTGTGTCCCTTGCAGCAAAAGAGACACGGTCAAATACTTTTCCATCATAATTCTCCTCCCATAGTTCAGTTTCTACTATAGCAGAGTGCTCCAGTGTACAAACAGCTTCATAGATCAAGGTCACAAACTTCCTCAAACATTTCTGAGCCTGGTTTTGGCCCAGTGATTCAGCCTTCCTTCTGCCACAGGGCACCCTCTACAGATAGAGGTTAAAAGTTCCCTTCACAGGAATCATCTAAGGGTCAAGACACCACAGAATTTCTGTGGCAACAGCTGGGACACCTCGACATATGAGCTGTGTTTCGGGGTTTTCCACTAAAAGACGGAATAATTCTGTATTTCCAAGACCATTTCGGATTTTTAACCACCTAAAGATCTTTGGTTTACTGACACTGAATGCAAATGAGAACAAATGTGATTTTCCACAAGTAGTAGAAAAAAAATTACTTAGAAGTATGCAAATTTAAATAAAAAACCAGCAGTTCTTTAGAAGAAATAATTAACTAGTTATACAGGGAACTCAGAAAGTTGAGCCTTATAATTTTAAATTAGCTAGCTTGAGCATCTCCCAGCTTCAGCTGCTTCATTGTGCTGACAGTTATTTCGTGGGACATGAAACAAAAGTGGTTTTGTCCAAGCTGCATTATTACATGCAAAACAAAGACTCAGAGCTTTCTCTATCTAGTTAGCATTCCTTTCACCAGCTTCTATCCAAACCCCAGCATTCTCTCTTAGCAAGAATTTCAGGTGGATACTACAAGGAACTACCATATTTCTTTAACTCATGGTAGTTAAATACATCTTTGCTGTTTTCTCAAAGACTGCAAAGAACACACAGTCTTGGCACCTGAGGTTCAAATAAAGATCCTGGCCTCTGTACTCCAACAGTCTGACATTTTCTGTATTGTTTAAAACAAATTCTATTAGAATTCTGTTGCTACTTGTAAAAAAGATGCAAGATTCAGCTATGGCCATCATATCATTCTATATTAGAAATCAGTTCCTCCACGAGAAGCCCAGTGTGGAAGCTGATCTCCAGAATTTGCATTACTCATAAAAAGCACATCAAAGTCCCTCAGAATCTTTTCACTGATGATACAACATTTATCTACAGTTTTTTACCTCCTTTCTCGATGGATACTTACTGTCTTTCAAAAAAACTTTGGACTACACATCTCCAGGACTGACTATTCCAGTTTTTGCCATGCGGGAAAATCCACAGCATTGAACAATTCGAGCTATGAGGCTTTAATGTGCTATCATAGCTATAAATATTTAAATAATATAATTCTGTGTAAAAGATCAATCAACAAACCAAAAAAACCCCATCAGTCCAGAATGGCCTGCGTGACCACTGACTTCAGACTGTCAGACAAATTCTGCAGATGTTTGAAATGTTACTGCTGGCTCAGTCCTCTGCTGAAGGGCATACAGGGGACTGCCAGCAGCAGCAGATTACACACACTTCAAGATTCTCTCCAAGTGGTAATGAAGGTGGGATTTCACTCACATCCTGAACAAAAGCAAGTGAAGGACACACACGTTTCCCTGCTGTCACTCCCTCCAGCACTGAGGCAGTGAGGTGGCTGCAGGGGACAGTGTTTGCAGCTGTAGTTAAGATTCACTGTCACATGTCAGTCCTGAAGATACAATCCTCGCTCTACACTGCCTGCAGTCAATGTGACAGATATTATTAGCAGCAGTAAAAGAGTCTCTCGGAGGGACACAAAGGTACGATTAGTTTAGCATCTACTTCTACAATGTTGTCTTCTGCTTCTGGAAAGGGAGAACTTGACATTGGAGTGTGGAAAAGGGCTGCAAGCAGCCTTAGAAGGACCTTCACACCCAAGTGTAACACAGAAAGAGGCATGAACGCTTAGGAAGGTGAAAGAACTAAAAAGAACATCTACCAAAATAAGAAACAGAACACACAACCATTTGCAGGGACAGGTTACATGTTGTTTGCAATACTGGTGAATTATGTAATAGGAGCTTCTGGCTTGTATTCTGGCTTCCAACATTGCTGTGAGATTTGCAGAGGTGAGTAACCAAAGATCATACTTACTGCCACATTCCATTCCTACAAAAAACACAGCTACAGTCTCCGTGCACTTACTACTGGAGAGACATGGAGCAGCAGGAAGCTACAGAAACACCACACAGAGAAAGTCAAAACTAGATCTCTTCCTTCTGTCACCCAGAGAGCATCACCCAGCTCTGCCCCCAGCAACCCAGCTGGGCAGCACAGTGTTTGTGCCTGACAAGTATTTCAGTGAGGAAAGTTACCAAAAATATGTTAAATGTGTCAGCTCGTACAGCAGAGTTGTTATGGCAAATACCCTCAGAATGGTGACAAGGCCTTTGAGCCGCCTTTGGGGACAGAGACCACAGAACAAGGTTTTTATAGGCATGATTGCAACAGATGATTCCTGTCCCTATGATGGAGAAGAGTCCATCACAGGCACTTCCACTGAAACTCTCAAATAGCTATATTTTTAAAACAGGTTTTCTCTATGGCTGTTTATTTCTGAATGCCAGTTTTAAAATAAGATCGTCAAGAAAGCCTGGATTTCAACAATTTTCACAGTCAATTTTGCAAAGAATTCATGTCCCAAAGCAATATATCTTCTTCCTTATCACCAGCTTCTTTCACATTTCTTGTTAGCTGCATCAGGCCAATATAACTTTAGATGGCAAAACTGCAGGCTGGAAAGTTCAAACTTTTGTTCACTTGAAGGAATGTTGATTATATTGTTTGCACAATAAACTCTGACAGAAGATTCTGC
Organism: Sturnus vulgaris; assembly: GCF_052056855.1. Taxonomy (NCBI): domain Eukaryota; kingdom Metazoa; phylum Chordata; class Aves; order Passeriformes; family Sturnidae; genus Sturnus; species Sturnus vulgaris. The sequence goes on along the minus strand of NC_142247.1, from coordinate 29,338,339 downwards.
ACAGAAGAACTGCACGGTTCTTCTACCCATCTCATCTCTCCTGAATACACTCATGAACAAAAAACATTTTGTAGATCTTCTTAGCAATCACCATATTGCAACATATTTGAGCTACTGTGGGTCTGTTCTGAGTTTGGAGAAATACCAGGTTAGTAAATATTACATAGTGCCGGGGGAAAAAACAGTATCTACTTTTACGAGCCCAAGCAAAAGAAGGAAACTATGAATTCTGCTCCATGTTAATACCCTTGGGCAGATTATGTATCCTGCAGAGCCTCCTGCAAGAAAAAGCAGCACAATTTGCCCCACAGGCTCATTTTAATTTGATAAACCTAAGCCACATGAGGAGTCATATCCCATTTCCTACCATAGGTTGCAGAGGTTCTTGCCAAAAAATGTGCTGCTTCTACATTTTGGATTGAAATTTACTGATGCAGCAGGTGACAAAATCAGTAATTCAATGCTCAGAAAAGACTGGAGATACAGGAGATGGGGCATGAAATGAAAGATCTAAGCAGGCACTTATTTTTGGTATAGATATTCACTAAGTTGTTGATCAATTCACTAAGTTGTTGACTTGCAGATGTGACTGCATGATGAAAAATCAGATGACTAGGGACAGATCTTGTGGATGATAAAACTACTGAGATAAGATTTACACAGGCAGCCTGGGAAAGCAGAAGGAAAACCCACTCCTGTCACTGACCCTCATCTTCGGGCAACGACTCCAGAAAGTTTTTCTGGATGCAAAGAAAGCAGTTTGAGTTTCAATATTAAAGTTCCATTTTCAAAAAAACAGCAACTGCTTTTCAACAGTTCCTGGGAAGCCTAGGCATCAGTCACTTGCTGTTTAAAAGTATAAATTAATATTAATATTAATATATTTCTTGAAGAAAGAAACAACAACTATGAAAAATCAATAATCCGAAAGCCACATAAGTGTTTTGAAGCTTTATTAATATGTGTCCCAGCTGCTGGGATTATCAGTACCTCAGCACCACTGCCACTGAATATGAAGCTCAGTTTGACTGTGAAGAAAATTCAGTTGACAGGACAGGAAAGTACTTACTGGAAATTTTACTTGGTATCTATTAGTTCAAAGCATTGTCTGCATAAATGCTACTGACAGCTGTACTCATCGCACCACACCCAGTTTCTACTCTTTTTTCGTTTCTGCATGTGTTGAGTCCTTACATCTTGCAGCTCCAAGTCTGCAACTCTTTCCTTTTAGTATTACTTTGCACTACGGAAAGCACTGTAATAGCCGTTTTTGAGAAATTAAGTAGATCACAGTGTGGTAAACAAGTTAGCCTCTGTCCCTCTCCTCCTCCTCTTCCCATTCCCAGCATGAAAATAGCGAGGGCTAAAGCAACAGCTGGGGATCATTACACTGACAGGAATAGTTCAGTAAACTGCAAGAGGGGAAAACATGTCATATCCAAAAAACCCAAAAACACATTAGAGCATCAAGACTGAAAAAACATGTGAATTCAGCTCCAGGGATAATGCTATGACTCTTCTTCCACTGATAACAACTGACTTACAAAAACCTTGGTCATTCAGTGTTAACCCTTTCCCCACTCACGTCACAGAATTAACAAATACCCTGAAACACCTCTAGTCCTCACAGTCAAATGAGACACACTGGCTATTAAGCAAAAATAAATTTAAATACTTCAAGCCAACTTCAAGCCACTTCACATAAATATTTCATTATCTTACCTTCACTGTACCTCTTACTTTTAAGAATAGCCACAGACTGTGGTTGCAGCAAGAGGATACAAGGAGTGTGATGTGCCACTGGACCTGCCATAAGAAATGCCAGAGCAGATCAGCTCCCCGTACATTCAACACATTTTCTGTGTTTTAATGTGTCAGAGCACTATTTGCATAAATAATTCCAAACAGTGGGATGCATTAGGCCATAATTCAGAAAGGCATCTGTGTGTTTTGGGACTGGTTTCTGACACTACTTTTCCATGAATTTGCATTGCTCACACATCTCCCAACAGAAACTTCAGGTCCATTCTGAAGCAGGAAGACTCACATCACCCGTTACAGAAAAATGTCACCCTGCATTCCTGTGAGATGCCTCGGGTGCAGGGGCTGCCCTCTTGCTGGGGATCTCCTTGGGACTGACAGCTTCCAAGTCTACTCGTGCAAGTTTCCTGATCCCTCCTGGATGAGGTGGGGCCAGGGCCAGCTGCACCTTCAAATGCCCACAGGTCTAATGGCAATAAGGTCTAGACTACTCCTGAAGAAAGTTAAATGCTAACAAACACTTGCATGACTCCTGTTCTCTTCAAAGTACTAAACAGATATTAATAGTTTAATCAAAGGCTAAGCTAACTCAAATTACCTCCCATTTGCTGTGGACCAAGAATGTGCACACAGTTCGTGCAGATCAGATGGCATGCAGGAACTTGTTCCTGTGTCTGGGCCCTGAGATACCAATCTTGGAAAAAGACAGGTGATTTTAGCTGTCAGGCCCCAAGTCACACTGAATGTTTTTGAAGGGAGGATCTTGCAAAAAAAAAAAAAAAAGTGTTTTGTTTAAGAGCAGCAAATTAAAAATGTAGCACAGAAGTGGAAAAGTTGGAATTTAGTTTGGAAAGTACTTAATTCTAAGCTGAACTCACATGAATGCTAACTGGGCTTTGAGTAGCTTTCTGCAATTCCCTCTTCGTATCTCTCATGAGGGGCTACCATACTGTTGTGTTAACTGATCTAGGAACTGCAAATTTGGTTCTAGTATTTGAAGACTAAATCATTCCAAGGCATTCTTGAATAGAAAACATGTTTACGGATTCCTGAATTCTAGGAATTTTGCAAGTAACCGCCCTAATACATATTTTGAAAAATACAAGCTTAAGTTCTTTGACTTCTGCATGTCAAATCCAATTCTGTGTAGAAAGGATCACCAGTTCCCAAACTTCAATGTCAAGTCCTAATTCAAAAAAAGAAATAAATCAGATTTAAGAGACATCTGTTTTCCAGAAATCAGGAAGGAAGATGTATTCTATTCCAGATAGCTGCTTCTCATGAGAATCATTAAGAGAACAGATGAGCATTGTCAGCGTTAGTATAGACAGCCCTTATTTGCCCAGTTTTATTAAGACTGAGGAAGAGAAATGCATGAATTTTCTGTCGTGATGGCAACAAAACTAAGCTCTCATTTTTAGGGGGGACCAAAAACCCACAAAGTCATTAGTGTCAGCTCAATGCTAATTCTGGACTTCCATAAGGGTTTACACGTGGGTGCATCTGTTCCTCCGCTGCCCGTAAGATTTGGCTCTGCAAAATACAGCGCACGCTACAGCACAAACACAACAGGCATCCCGAGACTGCAGGAGACTTGAATGGAGCAGCAGCAAAGCTAAAGGGTTATTTTCTTCATCTGACAGGAAAGAAGCTGGCAGCATCTCCTTCTCTTCCCTAACTTTCATTTGGTAGCTGGTGGAAAGCAGCTTTTCTCACCACAGATGACATTAGAGTATCATGAATTAGCCATGGGGTAGGCTAATAGTACTGCTGGACTTTACAGTCAACACAGTTTTTCCAAAAACCAGAATTATACAAGATTTCAATGGCCTTAATTCACTTCAATTTGAGACAGCAACAAACCTTTTTATATTGATTAAAGTAAGACAGAATTGCTTTTTTCTTGTTGTACATGTTATCCCACCGTACAGCTTGTGATATTTAGTGACTGGATGAAAGATGTATCCTGGTACATCCAAATGCAAAATGCTCACCTTTTGTGAAAAACAATGCTTACAAATACAGGACAGATGCAAGTTCTGGCTTTTTTTAATTTTGGGCTGTTTTTTCCTCAGAAGATTGATGTGCTTCAGCTCTATGTCTCCAAAGCAGATAAAGACATCTGGGAACACTGCCTATACTAATGGATTTATAACTCCTGAACTTGAATTTGAGGACTGTGACTTCAGTTTTCTTTTCCTTCTCCATATTTTTTCAACAAAGAATATTCCAATGAAAACATGCAACACAAATAGTAATATTTTTAAAAATTAACAACAAGCTAGCTCTTGATAGATGTTAAATAGGCTTGGTAAGGGGAGGGACAATTGGGGGCAGAAACCTAATAGTTTTTTTTGGCAGTTCCAGCAGGCCTAGACTACGTACCAGAGAAAAATCCTCTAAATGCAACTGCTAAAATCCTCTTCCACACACTGGCCATCTTTATGCAACAAACATGGCCTTATTCTATCTGGATTCTTGTCCTCGATGGCTACCCCTCCTTTATCTTGCTTTGCTGTCCAAAATGTCAGAAAGTTATTTTCCCCTCCATTCAGATGACATTACTCACTTTTAAAATCACTCATCACCTCGTTCTGAGGCCACTGTACTCCAGATCATTGTTCCCTTCTGCAAGTTCCTACTAAAATCTCACTTGTAGCTAAACAGATCCAGTATTTCTGATAAAACATAAACCTTGCTGCTTGCCAGTGGCTTTTTGTGATGTTCTGCCATTCTTCCCTGTAATCTTTTCCCAGTTCCTGCTTGTTGATATATATTTATTATGCTGCACACTATGAACGGATCACTGCCTGTTTTCATCTTCTCAATCTTTTTCAATCCCTCCAGATTCTCTTCTTTCCTTCTAGATATCACTCCCTGAAATCTGACCTCTGTCTACATAATCTTCCAGAACTGTTAAATCCTCATTTAAAAAGCACACATATTTGCTGAATACCATCAACTAAAACAAAATCATTTAGATATGCACACAACACTCCTTGCACACTCTCAAAACAAGACTATACAGAAACTTAAAACATGGTACTCTTATCTTCTTCAAGGCAGAGCTGCAAATCCAGAACAAGCCTTTACACCTTTAATGAAACAGCCTTAAAGCATTGCCCACAGGAGGCCTACAGATGTAGGGGAGAAGAAATTTTAAGTTTGAAACCAAAACTCCCGAATGTGAGTGAAATTGTTTCAATTGTTTCAGCACTGCAAGTCACTACACAGAGAGCTCCAGGCTTGTCGAGTGATGTGCTTGAGCGCCCTCAGGGACAAGAGGTCACAGGAGTCAGTGGGAAACCCAAAATCTGGACTATTGCCCAGAAAACAAAAACCAGGCAGATTCAATATGCAAGAGGGAAAAAAACCAACAACACAAAAAAAACCCCAAAATAAAACCCCCACAAATGAATTACACAGTGCCTACAACAAAGAGAGCAGAGCCTGCTAACCTTCTCGTAAGCTGTGGTATGAATCCTGGTATGTGCTTGAACAGCTCTTCCCTTGCTTTGACACAGTCTCTGCAAGCGGCACAATCCCGACATAGGCAGGCTGGAGTGTCTTGGCTTTATCCAACATATTAGAGGAAATCCCTGGACCTGAAGGCGGATTCAGTAACACGGGAGGCGTCCAGGCAGGTGGAAGGGGTTCTTAATCCTCACAAGAGACCTAACTGCAATCCCTCTCTACCAGGTTTCCGTCACTGCACCAAGCGGTAGAGCAGAAAAAAATCAGTTTACTGCTAGATTCCAAGGCTGTGCTTGCATCAGAACAGAGAGGTTCTGTAGGCACAGAGAAACCCTGACAGCCAACATCTAAAGATTAAAACCAGCAAGGCTCTTGGCAAAATTTTTCTTCCTACGATCTCAAAGCTCAGACAGAAACTTCCCTGTTGCAGCAAGTAGCTATAAGCATTCGGGCACCCCGTATGCAGAGCACAGCTTATCGACAGATGCGTGGACTTCTTTGTGGGGCCACTTGCAGTAACAGCCAACCTCATTCACCCAAAATAGTGAACAGTTGGTTTCTCTACTCACACTGCAGACACCTGCCAGACAGGCAATATCATGTGACTGAGCAGTACCCTCTCTCCCCATGCATCTCCCGACTGCAAGCACGCTGTGCACACAGCTAGGAGAATACCCCTGCTCCGAGTGCAGAAGACAAGTGCTTTCTCTCCCTTCTTGCTTAAACCCTTGGAAACAAGAGTTTTAGCTGTGGAGAAACCTAAACTGATAATCTAAGAAACAGAGTCTTCGTATGCATTTGCCCTGAGACCACACACAGGTAAGAGCAGGCTACTTCTGTGCAAGCACATGTTCTCACCCCCTCTTCCCTTAAATCCTTTCTCCCAACCTAGTAGAAACACCTACCTGAAGATAATCTGCAGCCCCAAATCAATAACCCTCTTCTGCAAGCACTAGACTTTCAGAATCTGTGGTTGCATGGGAGCAGTCACCTCATCTCGAGTTTATTTCATGTGCATCATGAACAGATGCCACATGGCTGACATATTTTGGTTATACACACTGCCCAGCACGGTACTGGAATTGGCCAGGGAAAGACATGTTCCATCTGAGCAACAATCAGGAGGCCCTCTCACCAGTACAACTGGTAGCTTTGTGGGTTTTTAATTTTGCTAAGCATGAATCATAAGAGATGCAATGAAGTCTGTGGTGAAAAAAAAAAAAAAAAAAAAGAGTTGTCCAATGATACCTTAAAAAAGTATTCTTGTTACCTTTCCAGGAAAAAAAAAAAAGATTAATAGTAATCAGTGTCATCCTACACACCTGAAACAAAGATAACCACACAGACATAGCAAAAATAAAAAGACGAATACTCTAAAAACTACAGGAACAGTTTCCAATTCATATTCTGTTCCTATCCCACTCAATTTTCTCATTTCCAAACAGTTTGAGAGGCATTCAAGCCATTCTATAAAGCAAGGCTGGAATTACAATCAGGGAAAAAATGTTTCTAATAATGAAACTAATATCTAAGAAAAGTAGTGTTCAACCAAATGCTAGATGGCATCAGTGACATTTCTGAGCACTTTCAACAGTACTCTTCTTACTTTGAAATGTTCAACCTCCACCCAGGAAAGAATCCAAACTCCAATGTTCCTGTGAGTAAAAAAGTAGCTTTGGTGATAATATAAAGCTCTGTAATTGCACTACTCTTGAATTACCATCATATATTCAACAGAAATTTTAATCTTAATTTTAGGATTTGTGAAAGTCAGGTGAAGGTTCAGTCTCACACTGAACTTTAGCCAGTAAGGTCAAATTACTGCACAAATAGAAGAGCCTGTTTTTGCATGAGCATTAGCAGTCACAGCACTGTGGAGAGCTGCCTTGGGAAACAGACCCAGCACAGCCCAAGAGTTCTAAAGACAGGATGAAGGAGAAGATAAAGAAACATATTGTCTAGACCTCTCCTTTCAGCAGCAACACAAAACTGCACATTGAGTAAGGCCTGATACTCTGAGCAGAGGTCCCATACCTGTAATAACTAAAGAACAATTATCCAGTGCCACACCAGCTCTACTTTTCCTGGCAAGCAATATACCATCTGGATGGTAAAAATGACAAGATTCAGCTACAGAGGTCAGAAGCTACTATTATTCTGCCAACCAGGGCCTCTGAGTTAGCAGGTCACTACAGCATACAAAACTGAAAAACACAAGCTAGCTGCTCATGCAGCACCTGCCAATACCCAGGTATTGCCAAAACAGCCCTAACACGTTGTCCAGCTTCTGATGAAGAAAACTTTAAGAACTGATGAAAATCTGATCCTTTCAATGTATTGTTGCAGAGCTGCAGGTATGTACACAGACACATCTTTCTTTTTTCCTATGCAGAAAACAGCTTGGATAGAAAGACACTTGACAGGCTCAATGGTAGTTAGGTAAATCTTTTATTTGCTGAGGAAGATATTTTTAAATTTTGTCTTACAGTATAAAATTTTCCCCACAGCATTAGTTAGTGCTCTAAGAGGAGTAATTATCCAAATTATCTGGGTCACAGCACTCCAAAGAGGACGTGGATAATGTCCCCTATGCTGTAAGAAGATAAACTCCAAAGGGCCTAGATTGGAGGATACCCTTCCACACACGAGCAAGCACTTGTGAGGTTCCTCCTTGCAAAACATGGACTCTAAGGGATAAGTCAAGGCCAAGAGCAACCTGTCTTGTACAAAATACTGACACCATTTTCACTTGTTTATAAACATCTAAAAAGTTTTTAAAAGTTTCATTTGTTTTACTGGATCCTGATATACTGATAAGAGATCTGAAACTCTGATCAGTAATCACATGGACAGAAATATCAATGTACTGTAAGAACAAGTAACTTTGACAATTACTCTGGAAATCAGCAGGGTAGATTGGAAAACCCATTTCACAGCAGAGGTAGGATTTCAGCAACAGTTTCAGTTGCTTAACCACTCTAGAAAAGTAGGATCACCCCCACTAATGGACGCCCAATATTCAGTGTCTTGCACAACTTTTACCCTGGAATTGGCAGAAGTGCTATTGGTAAAACAATCACCTTTACCAAGGGGACCTAAGTATGTGCCACAGATTTCCCATCTGAAAAACATCAGGCCCAGTTTTCATAATCTATTCCATGAGACATCAGTTGAGCAGTACATCCTTTGAATTTCAAGTGTGAAATGAGATGCAGAATGTGGGGATGCATTCTACCTTAAGATGCTGCACCAGGTGCACACATGGCTTGCACAGATACAGCTGCTCCTTCTGAGGCCTGGTGGGCATGAAATGCAACACTTGCATTTGAGGTACCACTACCTACTCACTACTCAAAGTAGTGGTACCTTAAAACACACAAAATTTAATTAATTAATTTCTTGTATCTACCTTCAAAAGCCAGGGGAAGGGAGAGAGAAGCCACACTATCTTGACATAGGGTAGAACTTGGATGAGCTCAGCTGTAACACAAAACTGCATCATTAGTTTCTTTTTTCTCAAAAATACTGCATTTTAAAATCCAAATTATTAAGCAGATAAAAAATGTGCTCATAATCTCCATCACCACCTTCAAATGTGCATTTTTCTCCTCCTTTCACCTCCAGTCCTCTCTGCAGCTCAGTACAGGCTCTCCTTTTTCCCCCAGTAATAATGTTCTCACAGGACACAATGCCTGCAATGATCTGCAAGCATGTAATTTAGTGATGAAATATAAACAATGTACTGCTAAAAATTTGCAAACAGCTGTAAAATATGCTCTCTCAGGCAACATGAGAGAGATCTCAGCCAAGGTCTAAGCCAGATGAATCCTAAGAAAGAAGTATGAGCCCACTACATTTAAAGATTTGTCTGAGATTTCTAGCAAGTAGACAAAAGCTGGGAAAATAATAGAATGCTGCACTACATCACTGTGAAGCTTTGATGTCTTACAACTCAATTCATTTTATACTTCAAAATAAATACAGACTGCACATTGACACTTGTGTTCCTTATTTTTCAGCCAGGGATCACATCTATGTAACGTGAGCTCGCTGTGGATATTCCCAGGATCCACCACCAGTGTCTCCCACCAACAGTGACCTTTAGGAAGAGGAAGAAAAGTGAGGCTGGGAGCACCATACATTTTTGCTTCTCCAGTTCTCAGGAAGAGCCTGAAATTTATCTACTCTTATCTTTTCAACCAGCTGGTGACAGCTAGTGCTGCCATTCAGCATTCAGAAAACTCCTAGACATGACAGGTAGCCAAAGCTAAACCACCATGCAGATGTAAAAATAGGTCACAGCAGCAGGAACCATGCCTGGGAACCTGCAGTTCTGTTGTAGCTTTTGAGCAGCTCTTCAGTCCTCCAACCCACTCTGGGATATACCACCACCCCTGCTTTTGGCAAGTTGGCTGTCATTGAGCTGTAATTACTGTGAGTTGAAAGCATAAAAATAGCTGCTGCACAGGGTGGAAAACCTATCAGATGATGTCAAGGCGAGTTTTGAGCCCTCCCTTCCCCCCACCTCCCCCCCCTCCACTTCCTTTCCTATGTCACTTTCTCATTACCTCACTGTCTCTAATTCTGAAAGTGCTTCTCTCTGCATCTTTCAGCTGTCAAAGTGAACTTTACACAGCAGCTAGAGCCAAATCAACCCCCAGCCCATATATAAACTCTGCCACCCACTCCATTCCTTGGGATTCAGCCAAGATGTCAGTTTGCCTTTCCCTGAAAACACGAAGCACATGAAATCCTCGATCCCTATCTGCAAAAGACTGGACCAAGAAGAATCAGTTCAGCCCAAGGAATGCAACTCTGATCTGCATTTGATTAACTCCATAGATAAGCAGTTTCCAAGCAGCAAGGCAAGTCAACATGGTGAGTGAGGTGTGGACAGACAGCAGCACAATCCCATCCCCCTCTGCTAACACCGAGTAACTCAGCCCGGCCTCTCTCCCAGGCTCTGCAGACCTGAGGAGCAAAGTGCGACACAACAAAGCCAAAACTTCTGATTTTCCCACCTCTCCCCTCCCCACATCGGGAGCTCAGACGTCAGTATTGCAAAGAGGCTCTGGAAATATTGCTACAAGGGCAAAAAGAGGGAAAAGAGAGGAAGGGAGGCAAAGACGTCGGTTCACTGATGGGCCATGCCTCCCCTCCTTCCTCCCTCCAGGACCCACTGCACTGAGCAAAGTAGGCGTGATAAAGAGAAGAAAATGGTCCAGAGATCTGGAATACTCTAGATCATGTGCAAACAAAAGCATTATGCAGCACATGCTCTTGATACTACTACATGTGAAGGTAACATCTGCTCAGGTGTCACCTATGCAGCCAAAAAAAGTAGTGCAACTTTTAAAGACATGTTGGTTAATTTAGTTGGATTTTCTTCAGAAAACCATTGACAGCACTTCTGCCAATTCTGTGCTCTAAGAAGCTGCGTATACACTCCTTGACTACAAAAAGGTGTTGCCCAAGTAGAGGTTTCTAGCTAAGAGACGAAGAAATTCTGGATTTCTCTGACCAAAGCAGTGGAAGAACTCTGTCCATGACAGAAAACTTCACAGTAGAGGGCAGAACAAAAGCAGAGCGATTAATAGAAAGATATTAAGAAGCTTTATAACCAGTTCCCAAACAACTACAGCCCACTGTGCATATAAGCCCAACAAAAACAAGCAAGTAAATTAAAAACACATATCCAAGCACATCTTATTTGTTATTTTTACCATTTTGGTTGATAAATTCTGGTTAGATGCAAACACTGTTGCATACCTCTTTTTTAGTTCAAAGTTACTAGCCCTTCTTCAAGTTACCACCCCGTTGTGAGCCCCTAGAATTGGCTGTATGAATGCTCTCACTCTGTTCCAGTGCAAAGTTAGAAAGATTAGCTCAAATTACCTTGGCTAACAAGCTTCACAGTGAGAGCTCACAGAGCAAGAACCACATCTCATATGTGGAGTGCCTATCTCCAGTGGAAGGCCTTAACTGAGAGCTGTTCCAGCTGGAATCACAACAGAATTCCATATATTCCTTTAGTTCAGCTATTACCCATCTTCTTCTAAAAGAATTACTTAGACCAAAGGAAGGAACAGTTCCTTGCTCTTACCTAACAGCAATAGTTTACTTGGTATGAAAGAGTCAGAGGTTTCAAGTCAGAGACAGTCACTCAAGGTTCAAGTTAAAATCGTTCTTAGCAGCCTTCCTGCCTACAGTTAATCTGCTAATTCACCCACATGCTCCCCAAATAACTTTAACTTCTCCAGGGGTAGGCAGATGTGCTCACACAGGTGCAGATGTGCATTTTCCCACCCCCACCACTGCACACAGGCAGGAACAGAGGTTGCAGGAATCACACACACAGAATCACAGAGAACACTGAGTTGGAAGGGACCTACAAGGAGCATCGAGTTCAACTCTTAAGTGAACAGCACTGACATGTGAGTATACACTGTGGCCAGTGGAGAACACTGAGCACAAGACTTTTCAAAACATTTCAAAACATTTCCTCTTACAGATATTCCAGACTTCAATTTAAACCACTATGAACAAGTGAAAACAGCAAAGTCCAAAACATTTGGTTTTGCTCTCAAGAGCAGAAAAACAGAGGAAGTTCCGGCTGGCAGACCAAGGGGGTTAGTGCACAGGATAGAGTGGAAAAGGAATCAATTTGAATTTGTCTTAAAACAGCAAATTATTTTTAGGAGGGAGTAACTAGGGGAAGAAAAGGAGGAAGATACCTTTCCCCTCATGTTAAGGCATGTCTAAGAGTTTGAGAAGTTATGTCACTAATTCCTGTGGTTGTTGAGCAAAAGATATCCTGCACTTCTCTCTCCCACATCCTTTAAACATCGGGTTTCTTCTCTATCAAACCCTCCTACTTACTGCACAAGAGGCCTACCTGCAAACACCTGGAAAATGCAATGTCTATTTTTAAAGCACCTAAACAAGAGAGGAAACAGCCAGGCTGTACTCTGTGTTCAAATACTGCATGTGGAAGGATTAGCAAACTCTTCATTTACTTCTCAGTTTGTACCAGCAGAATTGCTACTAGGTAAACCTTCATCAAAGATTGTGACTTTTGCCCAGAAAGCTGCTTCCTTCTGCAAACACATTGGTTACATGGGCAGTAACAACACTGTTGAGGCTTAATGTGACTATTAATCTTGGTTAATCTGATACAGAATTGCAATCTCAGAATCTAGATTTTTATTAAAGGTTATCTTCCCCTTATGATTGCAGAGTATTTCTTCACAACTTGAAAAAACTATGCACTAATGGAGATATAATTATGAAAAGACCAAAAACCATTCCATTCATTTAGTAAGTTAGTAGCCAACCATAATAATTTTAGATGTGGGTTTTTTTCAACTCTTAACTTTTTCTCTAAAAGTGGTTAAAGTCCTTTGTCACAATCAGGTAGCAGTGGAGGCTTGGTTGAGGTAAAGTAGGTAAAGTTTTATGACAGCTCTAAACCAATTAAGTGGTCAGCTGCCACTAAAAGCAGTGGGGCCTCCTTTACCCTCGTCATGGATGCTCATCTCACCTCACAGTAGAAAACTTCTATTGTCAGGATTATTTGAGATAGGAAATAAATTTCTCTTCAGAATGTAAAATTCAGTTCTTGCATTGCCAAAAATCAATAAATCACCTCCAACATCAAATACTCACTCCTTTAGTGCTGAAATTCAGCTATTCCCTGGATGTATCAATGCCAGTCTAAAGCTCTCATGGTGGCTTCAACAACTGAATTTATTTGCAATATAAAAATACTTAGTGTGTTTGAGCTTTAATCTATAGCTACAACATAAAATGAGCCTGAGACAATGTCAAGGCACACAACCATGATATGGTTAAACTCTTGATATGGATACATTGACCCTGAAAAGAACTCTCAGGATCTTGTATGGATTCATCCCACATCACCCCTCCACACATGCAGACCTTACAGATTTTAAGTGAAACAAAAAGCACAAATCTCAAAAAGGGGAGAATTTTAGACTAGATTTGGGATAGTTTTTACCTGGATGCTGCTAAATTACTCAGCTTTTGATTAGCAGGAAAAATATTCTTGTCATGGTATGGTGGAAGAAGTCCTTTGATGCTTTCATGGGAGTCACTTGCCTATCACTTTAGGAAGATGCAGTTTTGACAGTACTACCACTTCTTCTCCAGAGACTACATTTTTAAGTGAATCCTATTCTGCATCAACCAAACCACAGGTTTACTTTCCTTTCTCTAAAGGGAGAGGGGGCAAAGACACAGGCCTCCTTTGCAAGGAGCATGATTACTTTTAAAACAAATTTTATCTCATGTTCGAGATTCCTGGTAATGTCAGACATGAAAGCAAAGAAAAAGGCAAGTAACTTTGAGAGTGTATCCTCTTCCCAGGAAAACCTGTCAAATCTTAGGAGTTTTAATCACCAACTGACCTAAAAGCATTGGAAGGCACATAGCTAAATGCTTATAAGTGTAAAGATAAGTGTGCTTGGAACATGACATTCTGATTCACACATCACTTTCTGTTCTGCTTACCTCCTCCTAAATCTGTAAGTTCACCTGAAACAATATGCAGAGAAGTCTCTCCAGTCACAATTTTCCTTTAGCTGCCTCACACTCCTCAAAGATATTCCTTTCTTGTTTTGGTGTAAGTTACCAGAACTTATCAGTCAGAACCTCATATTTATGGATTCTGATCAATTCAAATATATTTTTAAATCCTTTGGTTGGATAAACTAGGTTAAAACAAGCAGAGAGATTTACATATAACACAGAGTCTACATGTCAGAATTGGAATTAGAAATCTGTGTATCCTCCCTTCCTTGGCTACTAAATCTATTTTATGAATCCAGACACAAGACAGGGACCATTAAGGTGGGACTGCATAAAAGCAAACAAGTAGAAGATCTAATTGAATAGATAAACATGCAAAGAAAAAATATATGGCTTTTATATGGCTGCCAGTTGCTATGATCTGGCAGGACTTGGCTGCTCGCTGCCAGTACCTTTAACAGCCAGCTTAACAGAAGTCACTTATGAACAAACTCTTCAGAAAAAAAACAATTTTAACAGTGCAGACATTGCCATATGCTTACTTTTAGCCACTATGCTATAGTAAGGCCAGAACTGACTATGAATTCACAATTCTCTCCTATCAGAAAATATTTTTCCCTGGGCATGACAGCAAATCTGTCTTTAGGTTTCAGCTACAATGTGGACAGACAGACCTGGTGTAAGAGAGCAGAGCAGAGGATATTGTTGAGTGTGGCCTCCTGTGAGACTCTCACAGAGAAGCTGATGAAGTCTGAGTCAGATGGGGAGACTGTGAGGTGGACTGAAAACTGACTGGATGGGCCCAGAGGGTGCATCAGCACATGCTGGGGGCTAAGTGGCTGCAAAGCAGCTTGGCAGAGAAGGGTCTGGGGATCCCACTGGACACCAAGTTGAACATGGGACAGTGATGTGCCCTTGGACAAAGAAGGCTAAGGAAGGCACTAGGAGGAATGTTCCCAGCAGATCAAGGGAGGTGATCCTACTCTGCTCAGCCCTGATGAGGCCACACCTGGAGTGTTGCCACAAGCTCTAAGGTCTCCAGTACAGGAGAGCCATGGCCATAGTAGAGATCTTATCCATCTAAAAACCTGAAGGAATGGTACAAAGAACACAGAGCCAGACTCCACACAAATGGTGCCCAGTGACAGGACCAAAGTCAATGGGCACAAACCAAAACACAGGAGATTCTCTACAAACATCAGGAAAGAATTTTTTTACTGTGAGTGCAACTGAGCACTGGCACAAGTTGCCCAGAGAGGTTGTGAAGTCTGCATCTATGGAGAGATTCAAAAGCCATCTGAACACAGTCCTAGGCAACTGGCTCTAGGGGAACCTGACTGAGCAGGGGGCTTGGGGAAGATGACATTCCAGCTTCAATCATTCTGTGATAGATGTGTAACCACCCTTCTTCAGGGATATGTTTGTCTATTCATAGTTATGTAGCAATCTCAGAGTAAAATCAAAGCAAATTCTAACATGACAAACCCCATACATATTTTTAATATGCATTAAGAATAAGAATCACTCACTTCTAACTTAATGCTTAATATTTTGAGTCTATCATGCACTATATTGTATTCTTTGCTGGTCAATCTTTTCTGTCTCTTGGACTTACTATCCAGCCACTGCCACCATTTATAGGCTCCATGACCTAGACTGCAGTAGTTTTCTCACTCTACTTATGATTTCAGAGCTGAAATTATCTGCTTCCTCAGCTTCACTGTTTAGTACAGAACCCAAGCAAGATGAAATAATCTAGCATTATGCTCTCATCATTCCTTCTTTTTGAGGGCTCTAGGTTTCATAAGAACGTTCAGTGAGTTAATTACGGTCAGTGATGCATCAGGAAAGTGAGGGGGGTTTAATGGCTTTGTTTTCAAAAGTGAATCAGACTCCTCACAAGAGAGTCCAATTGTCCAGGCTAGCTGGGGCTAAGCAGCAGGTGCACCGAGCTGCTGCAAAACAGGAGTGAAGGGAAGTACAACCCCTTCCCCTCCCTTCCACTGGTCCTGACAAATCATTGGGAAAAAATCATTTAAACTGTTTTGTGTTATTTCATCCTTGAGACAAGCTTCTTCATTTTAGTTTCAATTCGGTTTCTTTATTTTAGTTTACCTAAAGATATTGGGTCCCAAGAGACGGAGCTGCCACGTTTCTGTTTGGAATATCTTGAAGATAAACATACAGGCAATGTGCTCTGTACAGATAGCCAGAGCACGTGAAAGAAAATCATCACTTTGTGGGCACATCACGATTACTCTTTGTACTACAAGCACACCAGATACTTAATTAGCACAAGCACAACAGTTTCATGATATGTCAGATTTATTATGGTTATGCTGCAGAAATGTTTAGGACTTCTGAATGCCTCCTTCCCTCACGGTTAATGGAGCATAGTTGCAGCAGGGCAGCCAGACATCTGGAAATTCTGCAGAAGTGTTAGAAGAACACTCATGGTCCAGCATGGGGGAGGAGGAAGAAGGAAAAAAGTGGACAGTCCAGCAAAATGAGACATATACAAGAAGCAGTATCTGCTATTAAATCAACCCCCTGGAAATAAGGTTCACAATTTAGGCCCCTGGCTCTCCAGCTTCGGTTATAGGAATAAAATTATGCACAGCCAGCCTCCTGTTACAAATTAGAAAGAAGAACTCAAGTACTTGACAACACCAGAATTATGATCCTGGGACATTTTTCTCCACTAAGTCCTCCCACACTTTTCCGTTTTCTGCTCCCAGCTCTTCTCTCCTCTTCCCCTAAATCAGTTACACACCATTTTTCACTAAAGAAATTATTTTCCCCCCTGCTAACTCTCCAAATTAGGTGCTACTCAAAATTCTAAATCAAGCTCTGCAATCTCCTGTCCCAATTAAATCAAAGGAAAGAGCAGTTCACATAAATAACATTTTCAAGATCCAGTTTTAGCTTCTAGATTT
Source organism: Sturnus vulgaris (assembly GCF_052056855.1). NCBI lineage: Eukaryota > Metazoa > Chordata > Aves > Passeriformes > Sturnidae > Sturnus > Sturnus vulgaris. The sequence goes on along the minus strand of NC_142247.1, from coordinate 29,321,621 downwards.
TGCAGCAAAGTTTCCAGTCCTGCTTCAGGGCCAGAAGGTTAAACATTTCTCAATGACGCAGGCTCCCTTAGCAAGAGAGAGATGAGGAAGGGGTCCAAAAAAACCTCATTCTTCCCAGGCACTAAATCAACAATCACAGCAAACAGTGACTGCCTCTCTCCAAGGAAAACTGGGAAGAGTGGAGCAGTCTCTTTTTACAAGCAGCCAGTTTGTCTGTCACCATAATGCAAAAGCTCACTACAAAGAGAAGAAAAATAATCATAAGAAAATAAGTTTTTTAAAATCCCAGAATGGAGATTATATATTGTGCACTATATAGAAATCACAAATTTAAAAACAAACAAAAAAAATTCTGTAGAGCAATATCTGCAAATCTGTTTAAAATTGCTGCTCTTTTCTGGTCCATTTAAAGTTGCCAGTAACTTTCTAGATAAAATTAAAAGATGCTTTTACTTTTAAATGGGGTGAAATTTTCATGCCTGAGAGACCACTTTTCATATACTAGATATTCCAGAATCTCATTATAATTTCTCAGTTTTCAAGATAAGATAAGCAATAGTACTTTTTCCAAAAGGAGTCTACTAATCAGGATCTTGTTCTCACTTACTTAGAGGTAACATGAAATCTGAAAATCTGTATTGGAAAGTGTTTTCTGTTTATTTCAGGTTTTCCTGAAAGAACACTGAAGGCTCTAAGCTTTGGGAATGTTTTGCAGCAAGTCAAGCTCAAGGTACTTTCTGAACCAAATGTTTTGGAGTCGCAATTTTTCATCAGTGGTACCTCAGTGTCACATAGTAACTTTAATAAAATCAAAACCACTCAATATATTTTTGAAAGACATATATTTGAGTTGACATCAGCGAACACAAAGTTCAAATCTCAAATATTGAGAAACATAGACAAGGAACAGCAGCTTCAACCAGAATATCTCCAGCAGAATTTTTTTAAAAGAAAAAAAAAAAAATCACAAAGGTCACTTATGATTACAGACTGATCAAGCCTGCTTGTGCTTCACTGAAAGCTGCAATTTCTTTATTTGGGATATGCTCATTTTTGAGAAAAAACAATCAGGGCAAAGAAAAAGGAAGACTACAAAGAACTACAAATACATTTCTCAACCTACTTTTCACATAGGATGATTAAATAGGTTCGTATCCTGTTGGGGATCCAATGCTGTGCATAATGCCTGGGAAGCATCATTAACATTATGTAGAGGATCTGATTTAAAATAAGCATCACTACAGAAAGATACAAAAAAAACATTAAGCAGGTCACATTAGCAGATACTATTTTAGCACTTGCCTACTTTAAGAATATTTAAGTATTCTTAATTTCTTACATAAGCTTCTTTTAGGGAGAATATTTTGCCTGCATTAAGGTTTGCATCAGTTTACCTACAAGGAGTTACTTGCACTGAAAGCCATTGACACATTTAATATTGAAAACTAGCAGACTTTTAACCAAAGAAATTCTAGGACAGCTTTCCAGTATGAGTGAGAAATCTAACACTTTTTAAAGTGGTGCTCAATAAATTTATGTAGGGGACTATATGACCAGGTTATTTGCAGCAGCAAGGGAGGGGGACCCTGCAACCCTGAAGAGTAATTCCAGTTCGGCTGCTTTATGACTTCTTACCTACCTAAACTATTGCTAAATTATACAGCATTCTTAAACCACACTAAGGTTAAACACAAAAGAGAGCTGTGCCAGTGGAATTAAAGTGGTTTTCTATATTGACTTTGATAGTAAAATTCTCTTGACAAAGAAATTGAGAGGAAAGGGGAACAATATTTCTTCTATTAAGATAGAGATTCTAGTTTCACCTCCAATGAAGCAGGCTCGTGTTTCCTTAGCCACAGATTAAAAACCAGACTGCCTCAAGACAACCAGCTGAGGTTTCTCCATTTAAAAAGACAATTTGGAACAAGTGCCAGTCTCTCCTTGGAAGAACCCTAAGGTCAAAACAGCAGAGGGTGCTGTAAGTCCAAACTGAGGTGCAGCAGCTCAGCAGCAAGGAGAATCCAGATGTAACATGAAGCTGGAGGTTACTTCAGATTTTGGAGTGGGCTTTTTGTCAGGTTTTTTGTTTGGTTTTGGTGAGATTTTTTGTGCTGCAGGAGGCATTTGAAACTAGTAAAAGCAGACAGCAAACAGGTTAATACAAGAATTTATTTTTAGTAGCTTCCACATAACATTAAACAACAACATCAGAGACATTTCCAAAACCTCAACAGTTACCTATAATCCCTACCACTGATCTATACAGCTCTGGGCACACATTAGAACATTAGAGATTGATTCACATCGATGTTTAGACCTTAAAAAATTGTACTTTAATGACTACAATCAAAATATAGACTGGATTTGGAACCCATTATTTAAAAAAAAATCTTGATTATAAACACTAAAAGCACTAATGCAAATTTCTACTATCACTCAGGCACAGAAACTTGAGCACTTGGTTAAACATTAGTCATCTCTTAAATCTGGCAAACAGTGGATAGCAAGGAGTCACCAGGTAACTGGGAGACAGAAAGGATGTGTGTCTGCAGTGCATCCCTTTAGGCAAAGAATGTGGTGTAATCATCATACCAGTTTAGAGAGACTCAGCATAGCACACGTTCAGGTATTAATCCAGAACCTAAATTAGTGGCAGGCCATAAAGATGACTATGATCTGCCTGAGCCACCAAGATAAAAATTATCAGTCTGAGCCTATATACATAATCAATATTAATTCCTATACAATTGTGCCTCAAGACCCCTAATAAGAACCTGATAATCTTTTTTCACTTCATTTTTCCAATGTGCTTGCTTGAACTATATTCCTAAAGAAAAACTGATTCATATTCACCATGTAAATGAGTGAGTAACTCAGAGTATGATGACAACAACTAAACAGGGCCCATTATACATAATGCATTAATTTCACAGAAAGGAAAACTATGCTTTGATTAGTTACAACATATAAAACCTGACATGACTTTACATCCATTTTAAACTTTCATTTTATTTTTAATAACAATTGATGAATGATACAAAATATTGCAGTACGATGATGATAATCTTACTATGTACACTGGAAACTGGTTAAAATGCACACATGGGTCCCTAAAGTTAATTCTCAGAAGCTATATTTTAAAGTAAGCTGGAGCCATAAGAAGGGTATTAAGAAAAGCAATTAGTGAATTGTTTTATGTCTACCACATCTTTACTATTTCAGAACAAGTGCAGCATGTATGTGCACCCTGCAAGTTAATCTCAGTTCACAGAAAGGATAAGGGCAAAAAGTTGCCCTGAGTGGCTTTTTTCCTACTCTCTCCACCTATTGGGTAACACTTGCTGTATAAAAAGAATAAACAGAGTAATCTCAAAAGAGATGAAGGGAAAAATATTATTTTCAAAAGATGTTTCAATGCTTCAATAAATACTTACTACAGGGTTAAAGAGATTTCCAGGAGTTTCTTGTTTAAATTTAAGGTTGTCAGCAGAAATAAGTAGTGTTCAACTAATTTATTCTAATGAGTACTCTTTATTGTAGACTACCATTCTTGACACCAAAAAAAAAAAAAAAAAAAAAAAAAACCACCAAAAAAAACGGAAAGCATCCTTTGTATATTTAGTTTCAGTACAATCCTTTAACTCTATTTTGGCTAACACAACCACACTGTGATTTACTTACTCAACAGTTAATCACAGGGATAAAAGGTAGCAAAAGGTTATGTTCAGATCTCTTATGAATGGAATAACTCACTAATGTGCAGCTTACAGCTGTGCACTCCTCTCTCCATGTCTTATGACAGCCAACCCAGCACTCCATGCAGTTTGCAACTCCAGCATAAAAATTTCCATATTTAAAGCTGACTTCAGGAACATCCCATTTGCTGCTTCGGAAAGAATTCCCACTGCATGATGACGATGAAGCTCACATAACTTTGTTCAGCCCTTGAATCACATGCAGGATTCTGGTTAAAAGCCAGTGAAGAGTCATTTTATCACTACTTAGAATATACACACTCAGGGAGCTGTACCAGTAACTGGGGAACTCTTTACACTCCCCAGGAACTTGCTACCTAGATACAAAAGGTTACATTTCCAAGCGCCATAGATTCCAAACAGAAATCAAAAGTTCTATTTTTAAAGTAGTGATGCTGCAAACTATAGAGCCAGGAATGTTCTCCCCTCAGCTCCACCCTCCATCCAAAATCAAAATCACAACTGTGATGATTCAAGAACTCATTGCAATCTTGAAATTCCACGTTGGAGGGAGGGGAAAGAAAAATAAAATTTCTACTATTCGAACAAAACGAAATGCAAAAAACCTCACAACTAGAAAAACCTCTCATTAGAAAATTAAAACAACAGCAAGGGGGAAAAAAAAAATCCTTCTAACTGGGGCTTGAAAAAGACAAGATGAAGTCAGAAGGCATTGTACTGCATCAATGAAAGGTCTTCCTCATGTACTGAAAGTCAGTACCGAATTTTAAATTTATTTAGAACAGGAATGAGAACATCAACCACAAATTGCAGCTCTGACATTTGTCACTCCTGAAAGAGTTGAGGAAGGAGACATGTCCCTCCTAAGAATACACAGACACACTGTCTGTCCTCTTTCTTCCCATTAAAAGCAGTTTAGGAGTTGACATCCCTAAAGCACTTCAACTTAAATCCTGTAAAGAGGGAAGAAAAAGATCCTGGGAGTTGTGTTTTTTGAAAGAAAGAATGAAGGGATCAGCACTACTTTTTCCTAAATTGAATTTAATGCGTCCCTAATCTACCAAAGTAGCTCAAAAATCCAACTTCTCCCCAGAAAATGAGGGAAGTTTTGCATTAGATTCAAAATGACACTAATTTTTAGCTGAAAGAATTGTTCCTTTTTCAGAACTAGTTGGATGCAAAGCAAATTAGACCACGGAAGTCAAGCTTTATCCACTACAGAGATGCAAATTATTTCTGTGCTCATTTACAGTGCTGACTTCAAAACAGCTTTTCTTTTGTTCTCTAAATATGCATTTAAAAAAACCCTCTTGTTCATCTAAACCAAACTTCTGACAGTTTAGAACCACTTGCTTCTGGGTTTGCATACCTGCCTTGATATCTAATAGACTTTAACAATTTTTTTCCAGCAGGTCAACAGAACAAACATATCAAAACCCAAAGATGCTATTCAATAGACTACCTTACACTGAACAATCTTAATTTCTTTCAGTATACTCACATAAAGAAAATTAAAATGGGACAATTATTAACGTTCAATATATACCAAGACAGTGCAAACAGTATTGTGCACTGAAACAAACCAAAGCTACCCAGAACAGTAAACAAAGGTTTTAAGTAGAGCACAACCATAAGGAAATAGCATTCATTAAGAGAAGCAGCCATTTGGCCAAGTGCTAACATTAATTAATTAATTAATTCTGGCAATGCACTGTTAGACTCTACATGACCCTGAGTGGCCATAACACTTATCTGCAAAACACTGGGAAAAAAACAATCTGAAATTTCGGGTTTCTCTCTGGCTGATTGCACCTCTGTATGTGTACTGCACACACACTTCTGCCCAGCCACCTGCTAGAAGCCATAAAAAAGAATTTGTGACAAAACCAAATAAAACTAAAGTAAAATTCTATTTCAAAGTTTGTTGTTATTTAAACACAGAAGTTGCATATAAAGGCCAGCAGCACACCCAAGACTCCTGAGATTTCCCCCAGTCACGAGTCCCTCATATGGCTGCTCAAAAACATTTAAGTGTTACTAAATCGTAGATTGTGTAGACAAAAAAAAAAAAAAATGCTTCTAGCACTCTTACCTCTCCATAAAAATAAAGGAAAAGAAAAAGTAATATTCATGACTCATTTCTTCAGGGGCCAGTCTGTTACAAACCCAGGTAACAGCAAAATCTATTTAGTCCATATCCTGACTGAACAGTGATCAACAGCAAAAGAATTTGCAAGAGTTCTATATGGGATAATTAGATAATGACAGAACTAACAAAAAGGCTTCAGGAGAACAAAAAAAAAAGAGGCTACATAGGGAGATTAGGTTGAAGTAGATAATGGGAAGGAAACAGCAAGCTTTTGGAATCAGCAAATAAATATAAAGAAAACAAATTATTCATATGCTGAGAGAGTCAAGGCAGCAAAAAAGATCAAGTGACTCTTGGAGAAAAACCACTAGAGAAGGAATTCCCACTGCTAAGAGCTTGGTACAGATCTGCACATCAGCTTCACTGTCAGCAGAATGAAAATACACAACTTGCCACAGGGCTGGTTCTAAAACTACACACTTGAAACTGAATGCAGAATTTCACCCCACTGTGTATGTCTGCTTTTTGAATTATTGCATCAGTAATACCAGTTCTTTAAATAAGTTCAGTAGTCCAATGAGATGTCAAATAGAGCAGTTACATTTTTGGTCTTATTTTTGCTTTTTTGTTTTTCTGGGTCTATTGCTTTTTTGGAATGTCTTTTCAGCTTGATTTTCCCTTTTACTTTTTCCTTCCTCCGCTGTCACCACTCGCACTGTTTTTTTTTACTCCTCCTTTTTTTCAGTTTGACAGGTGTGTTTAATTTTTCTCTGGTTAATACAATGTGCATCTTACTGTTCATATTGTTCGTGCTTCAGTTATTTTTTTTGTTCTAAAGAAACAATCCCTCCCTGCTTAAACTATTCTGCTCCCAGAAGAGTGATGCTGTAACATCCCCCTCAGCTCTTTCTCCAAAACATTAAGAATGTTTTCTCAGCTTCAGTATCAAAGGAGCTGCTTTTCCTGTGCCCACCAATATAGAATAGAGACACTATGTCCTAGATCAGCAATGGCTTCAGATACTCCTGCTTCTGGAGTGGACTCCCATTGACAGCCAAGCAGTAAATAAGCACAGCCTCAGGACCTGCAGTCTTGAAGAACTTTTGGTCTATGGAGTACAAGCTGTGTAAGCTCTACCAGGATAATTTATTCACCCAGCTTAGGCCACGATTATCCTATTTCTTCAGTGGCTGTTTGGAAACTTTGAGGAGTTGACTGGGACAACTGTTTCCATCTTCCATCTTTCCAGTAGGGCTTCTGGAGATGAACATCAGGACCAAGAAGGTTTGAGAAGTTAAGTCTTTCCTCAGTTAAGCCATTTTCCTCATTTCCTCATTCTAGCTCTCAACAGACAGGAGATCCAATTTGAGCCTCTGAAATAGCTTGCCCAACACACAGCTACCTCAGGAAACCAAACAAGAGCAGCCACCAACATCTGAAGTCTCTTAATATTACAACTGAACAAATTAGCCTTGTCATCAAGTAGCTGTTTTCCTTATCTAGAAGCTTGTAATACCCTTCTATTATTCAAGGCAGATCTTTAAAACTTATTATGCATATTCCTGTTGTTACACTCCATTTCCCCACCAATCTTGTGGATCCATTTACGTCAATATTTGCCTGCTTCTTGCTAAAGATTTTTCCAGCAGTGGTTGATCCAGGAGGGGCCACTGATGGAAGAGGTGCAATAAATCTGTATCTCTCATCAGGTAAACTAAGCAGGAGATTGCCTCAACATTACAGAGCACCACTTCATAATCTAGGACTAGGGTTAGCTGATTTAAGCAAAAGCTCCATACAAGTACCCCTTAGTGGGAGAAACTCTCACCCTCAGAATTAAATGAAAGCTTCAGTTGTTACTGTAATTTGGAAGAGACAAGAAACACAGCCTCATGAAATTTTGAGGAAAAAGCAATACTAATATGAAGACTGTTTTCTTAATTTTAACAAGTATTACTTTATTATGTGAGTTTCCTGAGAATACGACACACAAATTCACTTACAAGAGTTACAAGAACACTGAAATGTAAATTTCATGGCTGTTCTTTGGCAGGGGGAATTAAAAAACTTATTAGCAACAGAGCACGTTAAAGTCAACATCTTTTTTCAAGCCTTCACATAAGAGCTTTTCTCCCAGCAAAGCCAGATTAGATACTATCTGCCATATGCATCCTTGTTAGTGTCTAAACCCTACCTCCAAAATTCACAGACTGCAAGAGCACAACTGCAAGAATGATGTATGATGCATAAACCCTCTTCTCAATTGACACAAATGCTACATAAGATGTAGGCCTGTCATTCCTATCTACAGCAGGGGATACAAAATAGTCATACTTTGGTTCTCTAAAAAACAAATAATATGTCAGGACTATAAAATAAAGGTCATACAGGATCTTTACAGACATAAAATCTTCACAGATATTTTAAAAACACACAAAATTAAGTTAGGGAAATTAACATGGTCAATTCAGGGAAAAAAACAACAGCAACAACAAAACAAACCAAACAAACAAAACCCAGCAATTTTGGGGGAAAAATTAAACTAAGAAATTATCGTTTTACTTGTCTCTTCCCCAGTCACTACTTAAGGAAATGAAAAAGCATTTGACTTTCAGGAACAAGTTTGTCTTCACACTTTGGGCATTAAATATGTGCTGCTTTTCATATAATGCTGCAGAGATTAAGAGTACACAAGCCCAAACTCCTGGAAGCTTGTGGTCAAATCTTACCAAGGTTACAGTCTCTGCTCCATAGAGCAAAGGCCATTCATATCTATATATGTATTTATTTTCATGACTATATAATGTCCTAGGAGTCTCAGACAAAAATGCCCTACAGAAGTATCTCATGCTTCCATTAACAGATAATTCTCATTCTAGCATGAGTTACATGTGAGAAATGTAACCCTGTACATATCTAACGGGTAAGCACAGCATCACGAAAAGGCCACAGTACTTACAAATGAATCGTGTAAACAAAATGCCATTGTCATTCTCAAGGAAACAGACTTTCAAGCTATAAAACAAGTATTGGAAAGTTTTAAATACTATGCAAACCATGCAATTTAAAATATCTCCAAAGTATCAACAATATGTTTAATCAGAAAATAATTAACAGTAAAACCACATAAATCAATCAAAAGCTAATGAAGGAACAAGTCTTGAGAACAAGTCTTAGCTTTGTCTGGAGTTTTCTAATCTTCATAAGCCATCTAAATGTAACACTGGAGACCAACAAGGGAAGAAAAAAAGAGATAATTTTATGTCTGATGAAGCTCTAAATTGAAGAGTGTTTAACATCCAAAAAGTACCCATCTGCAACCTGCAAATGAAATCACTACAGTTCTCTAATTTGTCTTTATCTGAAGTCACACAGCCTCCTGGCACTTCCTATAGATTTCAGCAATCATGATTCACTAGCAAAAATTCACCACAGGGTATGTTTGGAGTGGTACCTGATTGGAGTGTTGTCATCTGCATTTCTGGTTCCAGCAGTGTCATGTCAATCCTTTTCTCAACAGTTACAAGTTTCTTTATATAGACATAGATATCTTGAAGAAAAAAAATAATCCAAGAGGACCTCCCAACTTTAATCTCATTCAAAATTTGCACAAAATTCTCATCCTTATATCATGAAAACTGCATCTAGTGAGAAAAGTCAAGTCTTTCAATATGCAGTTCTCTGCTTATTCACTACAGACAAGTTGGAACAGCCCAAGATCCAGTTACTGCTAGGAGAAAAATGAACACTCCAAGGGAGAGCAAGATGGGAAATTTGCAGAAGGTCTGCCCCTTGATGCTCTGTAAGTTGAAGGGAGGGGGGAGGAAGGGGTCAGAGACACCAGAACTGGCAGCTTTTCCCCTTTTATAAGAGGAGGATGACGTCTTGGGTAGACTTGCAATCCCCTAAGGGGCTCTGCTGATGAGGCAATTTCATTCCAAGGACAAGGAGACCCAGTGTTAACATAAACATGCAGGCATCCTCAGCTTGGAAACAACATGGCCAAAGTTATACATCCTGCTGATACATCAGTCACTTTTCTTCAGTCTTTGCCAGTCCTTTTTCTCAATAATTAAACTATTCCCCTAATCAACTCCCTTTGCTGGTAACTAAACCCGAGCTACTCTAGCAGATGGTAGTGTCTGTTTCTTAAAACCAAAAAACCTGCCCTGTGTCATTCAGACGTTTCCCACCATGGATCACACCCTCCATTCTAACCAGAGTAGGGGTTAAAAAAATTTCAGTCTTGTTTCCCACATCCACATGATCAGTTTCAGATTATTCGGGATAGTGGACAAAACTTTTACAGTCAAGTATTTACTGAGTAAAAGATTAAAATAGAATTAAGTCTTTCCTCACTAGATGATTCTAGCTCCCAATAGAAAGGAAATTCAGTCTTGGTCTCTAAAGAGTCTCAAGTAATTTGCCCAACAGATAATTATCTTAACAAACTAATTCCAATATTTCTGTCCCCAGAGCATCTTTCCCTTATTCCCCATATTTCCACAAGGCTCATCATCGTTTCTCTTTAGGTCATCTAAGTAAGTAACAGCATATATTTCTACCAAGCCCTAAATTATATTGAGCTGTGCATATCTAAGATACAGACAAATTTTTAGATTTTAAATCCCTTTTTACCAAGTCAGAATTCCTCTCCTGCCACAACAGTATGCATAAAAATGAGCAGCTAGGTGTGCAAATCTGCTTAAGCCCTATTTTCTGACCCCTCTACAGTGAAATAACTTCAGGACTTCTCTACCACTCAGATACAAAACTCCCTGACAGCTGCTCGACTGCTGAGGGAACAGCATGGCAGGTTTTAGCAGCACATCTTCCTTCCCACACACAAACACACCTGGAGCTTTAAAGGAGGCAAGAAAAACTCATTTAGTAGCTTTAAACAATGCAGAAAAATCCCTTAAAGGGATGATATTGTAGTATTTATCTGGTTTTCACACTCCATACATCAGTAGTGTATTGTAGAAGGACAAGAATCAGTTCCTTTGGGTTTCTCTTGCACTCAAATGCCACTTTTGCAATCCTACATCTGCAGCCAGATAGGCCTAAAATGTTCCTTCTTGCTCTGCAATCTTTACAAAAAAGAACTGCAGCAGTGCACTGTATCATGAGCATTCAGAGACACTAGGGACAGAAATAACTCACTTTACCACCTACTCTGAATATTCACATGCATCACAAGTAAAGGAAACATCCATTTTTAGCAGAAGGAATGCTTGTTTTTGTTGTGATACATAGAAATATAACAGGAAGCAGTATGCCCCAAGTGAAAAGGAAATCTTTCCTACAGTTTCCAGGAACATCACTTAACTCTCTGAAGTATGCATGTGTGCACTGTCGGTGACCACAAAGAGGCAGATGAAATGTAAAGCATTAAGCAGGATGTTGCTCCTTTGACCAGCAAGGAAGATGAAGACTGCACTACCAGATGTCTTCTGACAGACATTCCTTCATTATACTTTGTGGTAATGTATTGGTTGTGGCAGGGTTAGAGCTACGGCTGCAGAAGTGGCTGATAGTATTAAAAAAAAAAAAAAAGTTCTAGAAAGTCAAATGTTACAGAAGCAGCAAAGGTCTCAAAGTTAGGATTCAGCTGGCTAAGTACTAACAGCAATTGACTGTTGTGAAATAGTGCAATTTTTCCTTCGTGAAGCAGCCACTGTTTAAGTAGAACAGATTGAAAATCCTGCTGAATGGCATTCTCCTTTTAAAGAGCCAGGCTTCCTTTCCCCATTACTGCCCTTAACACTCAAAACAGCAAAGCCGGCAACAGAAGTCCTGACACAGACAAAACAGCTGCCCAGATCTGGGCCTGACTTGTTTAGCAAGCAGTTTAAATTAATGAAAAAGGAATGTTTTTTAAACAGCTACCAAATTGTATGTCTAACGTTCATCCAGCAGCCCTGAACCTTGAAACCTTAAAGGCAAACTGAAGTAAGAGAGAAGCTAGAAAGGAAAAACAGAAGGGAGAATAATATTATGAGCCAGTGATTGCAGAAGGGTGTTAGTCTTGTTAACCTGATAAGGAACAAAAACTTTTTTTGAGAGCTAACTTGTTAAAGCCACCATGTTAAAGCTGCCTTTGGCATTATTCTTCCCAGCTCAACTACTCCCCCATCACTATTTAAAAGTTTGTTTAAAATATTTCTAGGAGATTACCACTTCTCAGTTGTTTGGTAGCTCCCATCAGTAACAGGCCAGTCATTTCTGTCATGCTCTGGATCTCATAGCTCTATCAGAAACTTTCAGACAGCATGCTAAATTTATTGTCTCCTGGGACATAAAGTCTCATAATACAAATCCATCCAAGACAGACTGGTTGTTTTTGTTCTAACAACCATTCCCCTTACTCTCACAGAAGAGAAAACAGCAAGCCTCACTGGAATGTGTGTGAAGGACAGATCAGAGCAAGCTATATATTTCCTGTCTTGGTCCTTCTGCTACAATACAGACTTAATCTTCTTCATATCTAAGTTCTGGATGAGGCAGTAACCACTGCTTAGTAGTTAAATGTTACTTTGAGTCACACTATTCCAGATATATATTACAACACCACCACCAAAAAACAAAAATCCTACCAGACCTCAAAAACTGAGAAAACTCTTTCAGAATACCTTTATCTCTTTAAAGGCCTTTCTCAAGAAAAAATATCATCCTTGTTTATAAATAAACATGCCTAGCTTCTCAAATGAGTTCATGAGTCATAATTTAATTTTTAAATTACAGTTTAGGACATGATTTTAAGAAAGCATTATTATTGTTTTGAAAGTCAGATTAATAAGAAGACAATAATAAAATTTACAAACCCTTTATAAGTTATATTTGAATCAAACTGTATTCAGTGTAACAACAATTCAAAATGAGAAAGGGACAGCAGAGGAGGGAATAGGAATGTCTAGCCTAATAAAAGAATTACAGGAGGAAATCACCTACACAATTATTTTAAATAAAATACGGTATCCTAATACTCATGTATTTTAATAGTAAGTGGGCATAAGACACAGGCACTAAATTAGCTCTTTAGAACCATTTTAGCAGTTCAGTTCTGGAATTTCTGAGTATAATTACCAACAGTTTACATAGCAACTATTTATCCCATGCTTTGTACAGCACTAACAGGAGTACCTTCCCATACCTAAAGCACATGCCTTTAATATTACTTGAGTCACACTGAAATTCCACACATTCCCAACTAGACTCTCTTCCCCCAACACATGTGCTACTTCGTAGAAGCAGGCATCCCAGATCAAGTAAACCCCAAACACCAGCAAGCTGGTGCAAGTGCAGTCCAAACCTGTAATCATAAAATGCAACAGTTCATTGGAAAGAATGTTACCTCATCTTAAACAAGCCCACACTGAGAAGAAACGGGAATTGTCAGAGGATTCTAACACAGTGTTTTTCATGACGCCTGGACAAAGATAACTACGAATTCATTTGGGGGAAACAGGTCAAGAGAGAGGGGATTTTCTCTTCTTTTTTCTTGTAAATGCATTCAGAGACCTGCTCTAACCCTGCCTAAGGACTGGGATAAAGTTATCTTAGCATCTTAGTACAGGTGACTGAGAAAAATCAAGATATACTAAAGAGCTTCAGATGACTCTGTCATGGCCTTTTTCTGGCTTGTGTGGCAACAAGTGAGTCAGTCACAGGTAATCTCTCACAGTTAAAGAAAGTTGAGGCCCTGATGAGCATGGGTAGAAAAGGAGAAGGAATGTACATCTGGGGCAGAAAACTCACTCTGAAGCACAAATCAAATAACTACGCCTTAAATGTTCCATTAAGCTTGATGTCTGAACATGTTGAACCTAATAATTGTGTCAAAATAGTTTACTAACACCTTAACACATAAGGTTTCCTTCCAATGAAATGACAAAATTGTTTCCTAGCTATCTGTGTTCAAATGTTTCATATTGGAATTCTATATCCTTAATATATTTTATTGCACTTTAACTGTGTAACTTAACAGCAGCTGTTCAGTCAAGTAGTTCATGGTCTTTACACCCATGTGTCCAGGTGTACCTCTCCACCCATGATAAGGGAAAATATGAAGACAAGTCTGGATCTGAAACAAACCAAAATCAACAAGAAAACCCCCAGAAACTGTGTCTGGCTGCTCTTCAGTTTTAAGAGAAGGAAAAAAAAATTTTTAAAGAATCTGCTCTCCTAGGGCATATGGCAGTATGTGTATACAGGACTGCACTCCCAGTTTTCCCATGGGATACATAACTTCATGATGCTTCACAAGCCAAAGAAATTTCTATTTTAACTCAGCTAATAGTTTATGTTCCAGAACCACAGTCTGTCGCAACAAACATGGTACAAACCAGTGTAATAGTTTTCTACAGACACCTACAGGTAAGGCAAGCCTGTTTAGCAAAAGCCCCAGAAAGAGTTAATTTGTCAGAAGCTTTCAGCATAAGTAGTTCTGCTGTGAGTCAGCAATGCCTGTCTAGAACTGCAAACAGGAGACCCTTTGACACAGATAGGCAGCTTCCAGCAAGTCTCTGACTTACCATCTCCTCCACTGCCACTCAGATTGAATCTTCCTCATACCTTGAATTTGGCAAGTTGTCACAGAAGCAGTTTCACTGCACGAAATATGTTCTACAACCCCTTTGGATTGCTCAAATGTTTAAGCAGATTGCCATCTCAACTGGCAGATCATCTCTGAACTTTAACATGTTTGAAACCGAGGACACAACAACAAAATACACCATATTTAAGAAAGTAGTTGTAACAAGCTCAACAGCTTTCAACAGCTGTGCAACCTTCACCCCAAGATAACTGAGAAGTTCCATTTGAAGGAAGACATTTATTAATTCAAAATGCATCAGCTCAATTTCTTAAAAGCTCACTAAATTTCTTAGCAGCCCACTAAATCAAGTGGTTTTTTTATGCTGTGACAGTTCGCAAATAACTGTATTTCAACAGCACTTTTCACTTCCATAATACTTTAATGAATGTACACACAGACAACACATAATAAAATACTGCAGCCTAGGAGAAAAGAGCATTGTGTTCCTCCTGTGTACCTCCAAAGATAAGGAATATTCAGATAATCTAGTTCAGGGACTTTGGACTTTATGCCTCGCCTGAAAAGCTGTCACTCCAGCAGTAAAATTCCCACTATTGTGCTGAGCCCTGATAAAGAATCAGCCTTGAAGAGACCCACCTAATGAGTCATTTCCGGGAATATCCTAATTTTCTTTGGCAAAAGATATGGGCAGAGGTGTTCCTTTTCAAATACTTTAAAAGTGGAACTCTACTTTGCCCGTTGCAATCAAGCAGATTTGCAGCCCAAAACGATATCACTTCAAAGCTGAGTCCATAAAAATAACATTACTTGGATAGAGGAAAACCATCTATTTCTGTTAAATATTCCCGAAATACCAATTTTTAAACTTATCCAAACAACTGAATCCTGTAAAGACTTTCGTTCCTGCGCCAGAATATCCTTTCCTCTGAGTCTAACAATACCATTCAAAGTGCTGCTACAAGTTTCATTTTTGTGAGAGGTACTCTTATCTGCTCCCAGCACTAGCATCCTTTTCCCAGTGGCATCAAAAATAAACTGCTTCTTCCCACTTCAGGATCCTTCATCATGCCTTATTCTGCTTCCAGAAAAATCACAATGTCACCTTCAGGTGGCGAGCTGTCAGGTGTTGGAAACGAAGGCTCATATGCTTTTCCCATGATCCACCTCTCTATCAGTTTCACCGTTATCTCAATTAAATACTATTTGAAATCTCTCCTTGCTTTCATAAGCATAAAATGCCCAAGTCTACCACTAGTTGAGATGTGCTGATTTCAGTTTACCTTGTTGACTAACATTCCAATTTTCTTCTATTTACTATCACCACCTTTACCTCCATCTATTGTATTTTATCTTAGAAGACAGCAAACATTAAGGATTAGAACTTTTTTGTTGTTATTGCCATTTCTATCTTCTCCATTTTTTGTAAATTTAACTTGACACATAATGATGGTATAATGTACAGGAATGAGGAAACTCTTTAACCTCCTAAAAACCCAGCACTTTGGTTCAAGTTAATCAATTCTCCCAAATTGCAAAATACTGATATGCCATTCAGAGAAAGGAATGGTCATTTTCTAGATATAAAGATCCAGCCATGCTAAGTGAAGTACCCCTTCAATCCAAATTACTATCCTTCAGTGCACATATTCTAAATCACTTTACCATAAACCATTATATTTTGGCTATAAAGCCACTCTGAAGCTCCCCAGCATTTCTCATATGCTGCGTCATGCAACTCCATAATGTCCAACACTAAGGCACACAAGACTCGAGCATGCTCAAATCCACAGTACCCTGCAGGTGACAGCATGAATTCAGACTGCAGCAAGTCCCTCATATTGCAAGGAGTTACCAAAAAACATACCCCAGAAAATGGAGTGAAGGGAGACCACCAAAAAGACTTCACAAACAGAAGCCACTGCTTATCAAATGGTTTCACCACTCTCTCAAAGGTTGAGGCTGAACATGCAAAGGCTTCCATGGCAGCCTGGGGATCCTGAGCTTCAGACAGTTAACAGCCTTTCAAAGCCAGGAATTCTGGTCACTGAGTGACCTTGTATTATATTATAACCCACTATATAGCTGCTCATAAGATACCTGCAAGTTGAGAAACATGCACAGGCCATTCTCACTCAAGGATCAGAAGACCTACTGGGACACTTCATTTTTAACTCTAGGTCTTGGCTCTCCTTCCAGGAAGTCTGAAAGAACCTTTCAGACATTTGCAGTGGGAAAGTTACTCACCCTTGGCAAGTGCAGACCAAAGTGACAAAGAAAAACCTACAGATGGCTACAGTCTGAAGGTGAGCTAACACTTCTTTTGACTGACAGTCTCAGTATTGCACAACCCAGTCACCACAAAGTACAGTGAAGCTGTTTCTGGTATTCACCTAAAATAATAATATAAAGCATTTATCAGTGGAGCTCTGTGGAAATTCCACAGCCACTAACATCAACCCTTCCAATCGAACAGTGTGAATACACTTTGTGAACTCTAGACCATTAGGTTTCCCTACAAAAAACCCATAGTGAGAAGCAATAAGAAGCAGACGGGCTACCAGAACACCTACCATGACACCACCACTTGGTGAGGACACGCTACACGACCCATGAGCACAGTGTCACACACTTACCGTTCTTCCTTTCGCTGAGCGGCGGGAGGTTGGGGTTGCGGCCATGATGGAGGCTGAGGGTCAGCTCGGGCTGCAGGGACAGCTCCTGCAGCTCATTGGCCACAGCCTCGCTCTGCGGGCTGGGCGCCGCTGAAAGGGACACCAGCACCGGCTCATCGTCATTTTCGCCAGCCCCTCCTCCGTCCAGCCCATTTCCAGCAATGACGGAAGGGGGCAGGCACACCACGCTGGAGAAATCCACTTTGGCTTTCGTGATGGCAACCTGCAAGACAAAACAGCAAAAAACAGACCATAAATCTCACAGGAGAGTCTTAGCCATATGTCCAGTTCATCATGGTGTCTTCCATGCTACTGAGAAACATGCTGAGTTTGTGTGATCACCGTCAGCTGAAATCCAATGAAACTTGCTCAACTCAGCAGTTTAAAAACTTGCGTAAACCTCCAACAGCATTACCGCAGAAACTACCAATGAAACTGCAGATTGTTATAATTTTATTAAAAGTATGAGAACATTCTCTGGTTTTTGGTATTTTAGGAACCCAGTCTTGAGAAGACACAGATTGATTTGCTCTCATGAAGTCAGCCTATTTGGAACCTTGCTCAACTCTTGACTACTGTCCTTTATAACAATAGAATTTTAACAACAGTCTATTTGAAATCCAGTCAGGTAAAGTAATCCTTCATAATAAACCTGGAAGGAAAGCTGAGTACAACAAATGAGGATTTTCAGATAATCAACCGCATATCAAAAATAATTCCCTTGTTCTATTCTGTCCTCCCCATTCACAATCAATGAAAATGAATGAAAGAAAAATATTCCACATAAACAAAAAAGATTTCCTGTCTTAAAACTCAGCTACAGTAACCAAAACGTGCAATATATAAAGGGCTTTGATGAAATAAGTAATTTTTAAAGGTTTTATTACATTTCCATAATTCTTTAAATAAGTATTCAAAAGCCACTTCTATGTTCATATTAAAATTCTTTTCTGTTCAGTAATTTAAACAGAAACAAACCAGCTGTAAGTCTCCAGTGAAATGGTTACTGTGTCAACATTTAAACAATAACGGACATTATACAAGGGCAATCATATTTGGTTTTGATTAATGAGGACGGAAGTCTCCTGCTTCTTAGCATGCTGCTGTTTCAACTCAGAAGACTCGGATGCACTGCTTTAATTTAGCAAGCAAAAGGTACTTGCAGATGCTAACCTTCAACTTCAAAAAGATGCAGGTAAAGCAAAGTCAAAACCATCAGGATAATCCTCCAGAAACCAGTCAAAAAGCATAAACTTGAAACAAGGATTTTAACAACACAGATTTTATTAAGTATTCCCCACTTAACACTCATAATTAACCTGGATGAATGTGACAGCACCAACACATGGATAGCTGACAAAGGAGCTCAAATAGTCACTTTCCTTACTTGCATACTTCAGTTGATTAGCATAATTTGTTCTGTAATATCCAGAACAAAGTTATAAGTGGTAGAAAAATTTGTTTCAAAAATTTTTTCAGTGTATATTTAAGACAACAATAAGAATTCACTGGCAATGAAAACAGGTTATTGCATCCATGTTGTCATACATTCATTCCCAGGACCCTATGTCATGATCTGAAGAGAAGCAAAGAAAAGAAGGGTGGAGAAAAAAAATAGAAAACAACAAAAACCACCAACTGAAGCTGGTGCTTGTTAAAACAAAACAAATGAGACTGAGCCAAACCCTACTGCCATATGAAGTATTTGCTTTTACTTCAGCTAAGATTTGGCTAGAAAGTGCCTAACCCTTCCTTGATATTTTTCCTGTGCAAAGCAAACATGAAATCATATCTATTTGAAAGCGAATTGTAACAGTAATCTGAAAAGAGAAAAAAATAGGTATAACGCCCTTCTCTTAATGGATAGAGAAAACCTGAAAACACACACCCTTAAACCATAGACTTAAAAGAACAGAGTTTGGTACATCACAACAACCTTTGCAAAGGCTGGAAAGAGTTAAAACACAACCAACATAGTTGGTCTCAGGCTCTGTCCCTGTAGGATGGAAGACCTGTAGAAAGGGGCTAAAAGGAAGAGTAATTGCCCAAGTAGGAGTCTGGCTGGTAAGGGCTGCTGTCACCATGTGAGAGGAGCCAAAGCCAACGGGCTTTATGGAAGGAAAGGACTGGAGACATTACAGCTTGCCCAGTTCCACACGGTGGTCAGATCATGTGGAAGCACAAGTGCAGCCAGGCCTGAA
This sequence comes from Sturnus vulgaris, assembly GCF_052056855.1. Lineage (NCBI taxonomy): Eukaryota > Metazoa > Chordata > Aves > Passeriformes > Sturnidae > Sturnus > Sturnus vulgaris. Next base: position 29,302,386 of record NC_142247.1, on the reverse strand, counting down.
ATCACAAACAGGTGACAGACAGATCTAACACTCACCCCACGGGGATATGCAACAACAGAATTCTCAACCTTCCCTCCTCAATCTGCCCTGGAAAAGAAAGATTTCCTTCCTCTTCTCAGAAGAGAAGGAAAACCCTTGACATGTCTCAAATATGCAAGATCTGCTTCAACTAGATAAACAGCAAATGTCCTTAGAAACTTTGAATATACTGGATTTTCTTTTCAGGAGGAATTTATAACCTGCACTATGAACTAGGAAAATCACATTTTAAACACCACTTTAATAACAGTGTTGTAAAATAGAATCCATTTCCCTAATCAGTATATTGACATTAGCCAAACTACTGAAACTGTGTCATTAATGGAAAAGCACGGGACCAAGACACAGCAAAAGTGGTCCAGCAGAGCCAGTTACAGCATAACAAGGAGCAAGAGACCTCTGCTCACACACTCTTTTGCTATGTAACCTTGAGCAAGACCACACCAAAGGGTGTTAATTGGTATTGAGATTATAAACCAGAGATTCTCCATTAACTTGTCCAATGAAACTTCATCACAGCAGCTGGACTTTCTAGAATTGCACCTGGACCTGCACATGTCCTAACTCATGCAGAAGAAGACACAGATGGAAGGTATCTTAATCCTAGTTGGCATGTCAGTCACTGTTTGTCCCACATCAAAGGAACACAGCTCAAGCAAACCCTGACTTGACGCTCATTCTTGCTCTGCTACTAAGTCCTGAATTGTGCTGGAAGTGCTGCTTGTAGAGCCATGCTGTGAACTGTATCAGAAAGTTGATTCAACTGAAATGCAATTTTTCATCTGGAGCAATCCCTCCACACAAGGCACAGCTGAACCAGCACGGTAGAGTGGAACACTGCCATAAAATCAAAAAAATTCACTCAGTCTGGACAACCATTCTGCTAGTCCAAATAGGGCTGCAGCTCAAATGAAACAAAACTGGGGTGAAACACTATGAACAATTAAATGCATTTGGTAAGCCTGTCTTCTCCTTCCTCCACATCATCTCCAACTTCAGGCAAGAACAAGATTCTGCAATGACACACAATAAAACAGATGTAAAAGCCACATTTCATGGTTCAAATTTCTACTAGGTCAGGTTGCTGGTGTAGTTTGCTGTGCAGCATCACCAGCACTTGTACCAGCACTTCACAAGGACAGAATCAGCTTGTACCATTAGTACATCCAAACATCCAACCTTCTCCCTAAGGGAAAGAGAACTCTTTTTCAGATTATTGCCAAGTCTTAGTATGGAACATGTCTCCACATTAAAAAAAGAAAAAAGGCATCCAGTCCTCAAGACTACAATAAAAGTTGTAATAGGATGAGTTTGATTTAAATGTTTTCAATTAAAAGTCTGATGAGGGCAGAGAGGGATTTGAAAGATGCTTTGAGGATTTATAAACATCCATGCTACAGTATTTGGAAGTCCTGTGAAAGATGTGGAATCCTTTTCTACAACCACCATAAGTCTGCTTCAAGACTTCCCAGACAGTTATACCACTCTATAACTGTCACTGTAGAATGATCAGACAGTTACACACATTAATATCTAGAACCTAATTAAAATTTTATGATGTTTGTTTTCCTGTTATTTCCAAGCAGACCAGAAACTTTCCCATAAAGAAATGTGCCATGCCATGATCTTTAAGTGAGTCATCTAGAAGCTGATGGACAATATTAAGAGCTAGTATTTCTTATCCTCTATAAGGGTTTCAGAGTAAGTACCCTCAAGGATTTGTATCTGTTGCCTTACCAGGCAAAAGCTTTCTACCACGGCATTTTTCCACTTTTAGGCCAGCTGCTTCTGGGACAAGAGTGGCTGTGATACCACAGATGTTCTATAGCAGCAACATCAGCTTAAGCAACCATTAAGTCCTCCACTTTCCAGCTGCTCACTTCTGTCCCTACACTGCCTCTTCTTTGACAGGGTAATCTATTTAGCTGGAAATCAGACATTTTTTTTCCTGGGTATTCAATAAAATCAGTCCCCCAGTCCATTGTCAACTACACACACAACTGTGCCACCATAATGCTTGTGTCCATATCCAACATAAATGTTGGATAGATTGAATCATTTAATAACACCTTAAGATGATTATTACCAAAAGCAGCCATCCTGGTTTCTTTTTTTCTTCCTTGTGCCTTATTCTCCTTCGTGATAATCAAGTTTTTGTGTGGCTGGCTGGAAAGCCAGATCAGCAACAGATGCAGGTTAAAACCGGTAGTATGTGTTTGTGTGTTTGACCAGGTCAAATAGAACAAGGATCAGTTCCTTGATCTGGTTCAGTCTGTGCTGGCTGACAGGACGTGAGGAATGAGCAGGCTGGACTGCTCCTTTTGTTGGCAGTGCCAGTTTGGTGTCTAAGCAGAGGATGTGGTTGTATGATACAGCTAAATTGGTCTAAGCTGCCAGAAGGGGCGGTCTTGGACACATGCCTTTGTTGTTTCCCTTTGCC